>NW_026020111.1:2510310-3100352 GCF_900185275.1 Solanum verrucosum | reverse complement strand
GGTCGAACACACTCCACACTTAAGCTCAAACATGCTCCTTTGTTTCAATTTTATTTTGGTTACTCAGACTTCCCCTAATCTGCAAAAATAAGATAAAAAAAAGTGACACTAATAATTGGGTTGCCTCTCAATAAACGCTTAATTTAACGTCGCCACACGACGCATACACCTTATTTACTCAGATTCCATCTCCTTGATTAGCCATTTTTCTCAAAGTTTTTCTCAATTCAAGATCGTAGGTGGTCAAGAATTCACATCGACTCTGTGTACTTGGCATACACTAGAGTTGAAACCTGTAGAAAACAAAACAAAAAACAAAAACGTAAAATTGGGAAATACTTGATTAAATTTCAATAATGTACTTAAACTTAATCTAAAAGCCTTATTCCTCGGTAACGGCGTCAAACTTTGATACACTCAAATTACACCTCCCTAAAGAAGCATAAGCGATCGTTATCACGTAAAGAACCCAACTTGTAGGTTGGGGTCTATCCCACGAGAAATATGGTTTATACTTAACTTTAACCAACGACTATATTCCTTTAATCAATGTATTTTTGAAAACAAGTAATTAAAAGGGGGGGGGGGGGAGGATTTGTGAAACAAATTCAGGAAATTATGTAAGTAATCAATGAGCAAGATTCAAACTTTAGTTGGTATCAAGATGAGAAAATAACTAGGTTGTACGTGTTCCCCATAAGCTCATAACGCGGTAATCCTAGTAATAACAATCATTTCCTAGTGAATTACATGCAAAGTGATAAGTTAGACATCTCTAAATCCTTGGTCCGACATCTAGAGAATTTCATCCCGTACCTTGGTCTGACTACGTGTGTATAATTTACTAACCCTTACCTTTACCTCTTATTAGACATCAAATCGATGTATGACTTAGTTTTCACCCTCACATCAATCGACATTAGACTATTAGATAATATCACACTAAATCTATGTGGATAATTATTTTCTCGTTAGTAACCTTCTTGGTCCGGCAAGTAGTAACGAGGCAATTTCTACCGTTGGCCACCGTTAAAAAGATTTCTAAGCGAAAGAGTTATCAATGCATGCAAAGCACTATTCAAGAATTACTTAGTTACAATTTATACGTTATGAATCGCTCGTGGTTCCCACAACCCTAGCTGTGGATTTATTTATCCATAATAGCAGGAACACAATTCATTTTCTTAGAGGAAGAAATCATGAACTTACGTAATAAGTAGAAGAAACCCAAAATCTCAATTTGAATTGCAAAGTCAAAATCTTCAAAACGAACTTAGGAAATTAAGAATTGCTAAAGTGGCAAGTTAATCTCCAAAGTTAAGAACTAGAATAAAAATAATAAAATCTAACCCCAAAATAAGAAAAAGAAAAGAGCCCTAAAAAGTATCCCCCTTAAAATAGTTATTCCTATGGACTATTTACAGATATAGAGAAAAAACACTAAATAAAATAAATGAATCCAAAAAAATTAGGAATCCAAAACCAAAAGGAATTGGATTCCTATTTTTTTTTCTCGCGTGAATTATTTGCTATTTCTGTTGCCGCCGCCTTTATAATAAAAAGAACCCTCCGACTACTGACACGTGGCAATGGTGGATTGACAGATTTTTAATCTGCCGCAATTTGCATCTAACAACCTTTATATATAAATATATTATTATATTAAATTTTATCCATTAAACTGCATGCTTGATTTCCTTCTTCAACCTTCCATCTTTAATTCATTTTAGCTCCAAACTTCTTTATTTTTCCACTAATTTAATCCTACAAATAAATATATAATATTTAGCACAATTCATAAGATTCACGCTTATAAAGGACAAATAAAAATAATAAATGTGAGGCAAATAATGATTAAAAATATGTATTTTGACCTCACATCAACACCCACACTTAAACTTTTGTTCGTACTCGAACAAACATTAAAGCTCACCCCAAAAAATCAGAATAGGAATGACATCATTTTAGTTAATACAAATAATTAGGCCATATACCAATTTCAAAACATCAAGTACACTTCTCAATTATTATGCAAGACATCCAAATAAACAACAAACCTCTAACCTCCTAACCTCAATGAAGGACTTTGAACTCATCAAATTTAAGCTTGCTCACCTACTCTCATAAAAGAAAGCTAATAAAATCACCTATCTATCATGAAACAAGTGCCACACAAAAAGAAATAGTCCACACACTCAATGCAAAAGATTGAATATAAATTAAGGACTTCATATCAAGAACAACTATCCCACTCACAAATAAAATTTCATGTATGCACAAAGAACCATAGGCTTGCCCATTATGTACATCTCCACTAATTAAGTATGGTTGAATAGAATCAAATAGGACTTTAACGAGTTGTAATGCAGGCTAGGTGACGGATAGGAAAACTATATAATAGTGACTTGCACTTTCTTAAGCACTTCGCACTTCAAGACTTTATCACCCATTATTTTCTTCTCTTTATTTTCAGCCATCTTTTCAACAATTAGTTTACAAGTAATTCTCATCATCTCAAGAATGTTTCAATTTTTATTTCTTTTAGTTTTCCTTTATAATAGTCACCCTCAACTTACGTATTTTACATGCGTTAAGCTGCACGATGTCTTTGGCAGTGCCATCATCAAGGTGACTTTTTTTTTCATGTCACATTCTTTTGTTCTTTTTATTTTCATGTCACATTCTTTCAAAGAGGGCTTTTATACACTTTGTAGCTATCATTAATTACCTTTTCACTCAACCATCCCTTTTTCACATAATTAATAATTAGAATAAGTTTATGTTATAATGCTCAAGGAAGCAAGGTGCAAAAAACTAGGGATTCAACAAAATAGTCAAGGGCAAAATATGGCTACCAACAAAAGGAGACTCAAAAGGGCTAACTAGTGATAAAATATCTGAAAAGGCTAAAATTTACCAGACAAATCAAAGAAATCCTATTATCATCTCCTAAACAAAGCATCACTTTTTATTTCGCTTCAATAACATGCAAGACAAGTTCTAGACTAAGATGCAAAACATGGAATAAAAAAATTCTCACTACACATGGCACAAGTATCAATCAAGATGGATCAATTCCACTTATAAGAGAGACAAGATCATAACAAACTTCAAAATAAAATAAGCTATATACAAAGTCACAACCATGAGCTTAGATGTAAAAGAATCTGCATTTTTTTTATCAAGCATTCACAAGAAACTAATACTAAAATATTAGGCATAAATAGCAAGTATCACACCACTCAAAATGGTTTTTTCTTTTCTATAAAAAAATATAAAAAAAACTTATTCCCAAAAAAAATAAAAAGACACTCAGTTCAAAGGGACTATCCTTAGGAAAAGAACCGAAAACAAAAGTCAAGGAACCCATCCTAAAAAAAGAAAAAAATCAATAAAACAATAAAAACTAGGAATTCATTCATTTACCTCACACTTAAAAATATGCAATGTCCCCAAAACATCAAATAAAATTTAAAACAAGGGTTAGGAAAACTCTCTGAGGCCTTATGGCCTAGCTAGTAGCATGTACTCTTTATTTTTATCAAGGGTCGAACGCACACCACACTTAAGCTCAAACATGCTCCTTTGTTTGAATTTTTTTTTGGGTACTCAGACTTCCCCTAATCTGCAAATACAAGATAAAAAAAAGTTACACTAATAAAATAAAAATAAAATAAGAAGTTACAATACTAATTAGGTTGCCTCTCAATAAGCGCTTAATTTAACGTCGCGGCACGACGCATGCACCTTAGTTACCCATATTCTATCTCCTTGATTAACCATTTTTTCCTCAAAGTTTTTCTCAATTCAGGATCGTAGTGGGTCAAAAATTCAGATAGACTCTGTGCACGTGGCATACACTAGAATTTAAACCTGTAGAAAACAAAACTAAAAATGAAAACGTAAAATCGGGAAATACTTGAATAAAGTTCAGCAATGTAGGTAAACTTAATCAAAAAGCCTTATTCCCCAGTAGCGGCGCCAAAATTGGATATGCTCAAATTACACCTCTTTAAAGAAGCATAAGTGATCGTTATCAAGTAAAGAACCCAACTTGTGGGTTGGGGTCGATCCCACGAGGAATATGGTTTATACTTAACTTTAACCAACGATTATATTCGTTTAGTCAAGGTATTTTCGAAAACAAGTAGTTACACTATTTAAAAAATGTCAAAAAACGATGGCCAAAAGTGACGGACTGCGTCGCTTTTTTGGTCAAAATCGACGGAAAAGCGACGCAGTCTACTCCGTCGCTTTTTAGCCTGACGCTTTTCAAAAAGCGATGGACTACGTCGCTAAAAAGCGACGGACAGCGTCGCTTTTTGACAAATTTTTTTTTAACAAAAGCGACGGACTCCGTCGCTTTATTTTAATTTTAATTTTAATTTTAATTTTTTTTATTTCTAAAAAGCGAAGCAGTCCGTCAATTTTCTGAAAATTTTATTTTTGAAAATCCTAGAAAAGCGACAGATAAAAGGACCCTATCCGTTGCTTTTCTGAAAATTTTATTTTTGAAAATCTCTGAAAAGTGATGAACAAAACCACGCTATCCGTCGCTTTTCTGAGATTTAAAAAAAAATAAAACCCAGAAAAGTGACGGATAAAACCACGCTCTCCGTCGCTTTCCTGGGATTTTTAATAAAATAAAACCCAAAAAAGCAATGGACAACACCATGCTGTCCGTCGTTTTTCCTGCAATATTTTTGAAAGCAGATGCTGCCCACCTGCAAATGCAATTCAATTCAAGTCTACACTATTCAACCCAATCAAACACACAATTATAAACAATCTAAACAAAACATAAAACAACAAACTTAAAATAACATTAAAAAGTATCTAAATCACAAACTAAAGACTATAAAGTCTTTCAAAATTACAAAATGTTCATAAATGTCTAGAGATCTAAACTAGGAAGTGGGTTCTACATAATCATCATCATCACTCTCGTCGTCTGTGTCATCGAGAGACGAAGTAGTAGGTCGACGAGCGAGGTTCATCACTTGTTCTTTGATTTGCTGAACGGTCTCACTCTTGCTTTCTTGTTCAGCTACTCTTCTCCACTCTGACTCTGTCAGTGCCGTTGTAAACTTATTTATCTGAGCCGACATAGCAGCAATCTGAACACCGTCAAGTGCCTCAGCTTGACGTGACGATCCAATTCCTTCTAAGCCTGACTGGAGTCGTCTTACATCGTTTCGAGAGCCTAGACCATGGACTCAACTATTGTGTGACCCCCCTACCACTTTTTCTTTCCATATCTGGGTGGAAAGATCAAGTATCAATTGGATTGAACTATTTAGATTCTCAATGACGTACTGATGAAAGTTATTCTGCATATTAAATATAAAAATTGACATCAGTATATATACATATCATAAATATATTCACTATTAATATATATTATTCATATTAAATAACTTACAAAGGTTCGTTCGGCTCTTTCCTCCACCCACACAACAGGATCCGACTCATTTTCTTTCTTCCTGACATGAGTCTTCTTGAAAACCTCCGGTTCAATGGGAGTGCGTCCCAATTCTTTTTCCTATAAATAAAAACTGAAATTTATAACGATATATATGAATCAACTAATTATTTATTTAAAAGTTTGAATTAGAACTTACCACCAACTAAATCACATTATTTATTTTAACTTATTTAAACAGCTTACCAACTTTTTAACTTGAACTAGTTTAGTTTTGAATTAATTCCAACAACTAAATCCATCAACAAAACCACATTATTTAATTTAACTTATTTTAACAACTTAATAACTTTAACTAGTTTAGTATTGACTTAATTCCAACAACTAAATCCACCAACTAAATCACATTATTTATTTTAACTTATTTAAACAACATAACAACTTTAACTAGTTTAGTTTTGACTTAATACAACAACTAAATCCACCAACAAAACCACATTATTTATTTTAACTTATTTAAACAACTTAACAACTTTTTAACTTGAACTAGTTTAGTTTTGAATTAATTCCAACAACTAAATCCAACAAAACCACATTATTTAATTTAACTTATTTAAACAACTTAACAGCTTTATAACTTTAACAACTTAACAACTTTTTAAAGCTAAGTGTCAACACTAGATGGACACAAATCGATCTTGCAAGAAAATCAATTTTGTCATCAATAGGATCAACTAGTGTTGGTACTTATGCTTAACAAACATATTATTCCTAAATTAAAGCTTAATATCAACATAAGATGGACACAAATCGATCTTTCAAGAAAATGAATTTTGTCATCAATAGGATCAACTAGTGTTGGTACTTATGCTTAACAAATATATTATTTCTAAATTTAAAGCTAAGTGTCAACACTAGATAGACACAAATCGATCTTGCAAGAAAATCAATTTTGTCATCAATAGGATCAACTAGTGTTGGTACTTATGCTTAACAAACACATTATTCTTAAATTAAAGCTTAATATCAACACTAGATGGACACAAATTGATCTTTCAAGAAAATCAATTTTCTCATCAATAGGATCAACTAGTGTTGGTACTTATGCTTAACAAATATATTATTTCTAAATTTAAAGCTAAGTGTCAACACTAAATGGACACAAATTAATCTTGCAAGAAAATCAATTTTGTCATCAATAGGATCAACTAGTGTTGGTACTTATGCTTAACACACACTCGATGGACACAAAAAAATTATCACAAAATTAAAGCGAAGTATTAATACTAGATGGACACAAACACATCATTGAAAACAATTGTACTTGAACTTAAGAAATTTAGAAGTATCAACCTTATCTCCAACTTTGATGAAAGAAGCACTATAGTCTTGTATCAACTTTTTTAGATGTTGAACTTCCTCAGTTGCCTAGCACGAAAAGTTCTTAAATTAGTTAAATATAAACTTCAAATACAAGAATATTAGTTTTATATATATATATATTCAAGTTTTAATAAGTTGAAGTTTCAATTCAAGTTCATATCTAATTTCTAAACTTAATTAGTTATATATTCAAGTTCATATTCCTAATTAAGTTCAATTTATAGTAAATTCAAGTTATAATTAATTATAAGTTCTAATTAAGTTGTAATTCAAACTAGTAGTCCTAAATTCCAAATTCAAACTAGTCTTAAAATGACAAATTGAAAGTACTCCTAGAATTCAAAAATCAAACTGTAGTGCTAAAATTCCAAATTCAAACTATTAGTAGTCCTAAAATCTCAATAATAATTCAAACTAGTCTTAAAATCACAAATTCATACCAGTCCTAAAATTCCAAAATCTAACTAGTGCTAAAATCCTAAATTCAAACAACTCCTTAAATACCCTAATTCAACACACCACACGTAGAGGATTATTGGAGCATCATTTAAATAAAACAAAGGATCGAATATGCAATAATGATGAAACAAGATCAAACAAAACATAAAAACTCAAATTCTTGAAATATTCATCTCATAATAGTCAAAGATGCAATGAAAAGCTAAAAATAACTTTTAGATTAAAACTTACTAGGACGGATCTGTTGAGATCCGTCTTTGAAGTCGAATTTCGCCGGAGATGAGAGGAATGGAGATGCGAGGATCTCGCTGGTTCGTTGTTGTCGTTGCTGCTGGTGTGTTACTGTTTCGCCGGTAGCTGGCTCTCGCGCTGGTTGTTGTTGGCCAGAGATGTTGTTGCTCTCCTCGCCGGCTGCTGATGCTAATTGCATGGAGCTTGCTGGCTGGAGCAGTTGAGAGAGAGAGAGTAGTGAACTTTCGCTGATTAGAGAGACGAGAGGGAGGCGGCGATTTGTCTCGCCATTCTCGACGGAGAGAAGAGACGGGAGGGATCAAGGAGAGAAGAGATGAGAAGAGGAAAGCGAAGGGAGGAGGGCGACGAGAGGAGTGAGAGAGAGCTCACCGGCGATGGTGGAGCTCTCGCTGGTTCTCGCTGGTTCTCACTGATAGATGGGGCTGCGGCGCTGCTAAAGAGAAGAAAAGAATGAGTTTTCAAAAAGGGGTTTGGTCTTTTTTTAGGTAAAAAATAGGAAGGTTAGGTAGATTTAATCTGAGCCATTGGGTTAGTTAAGATGAGCGGCTAGGATTTGATCTAGGATTCACTTAAAGGATAGACGGTTCAGATTTAAACTAATGTTTCAAGATTTGGACAAAAAGGCTTATAATTGCAATGAATGAATGGCTAAAATTACAACTAATATTGATATAAGAGGCTATAATTGAAAAACGAAATTGGATTGAGGTGGCTAGAATTGCAATGAATTGGATAAGGAAAAAGCTAGAATTGAAAGGAATTAGATCACAATAGGCTAAAAATTAAAGAAATGCTATCCAATTAAAATACTACAAATATTATAACATTTTATATAATAAAAATTACTTAAATTTTAAAACATTTGAATAAAATAATTAATTCGAGTTTTACTTATAATTTTAAAAATATTTTAATAATATATACAATAATTTTATAAAGCATGCATACTAAAATATATATATTTTTTAGACAAAATCAATTAAAAATTTAAACTCGGAATATTTTAAAAAAATACGTCTTTAACCGAATAGCACTTCCGAAAGGGTTATAGGTCGCTAGATATTGGGTGTCAACATACCGACATCGTGAAGTCGATATTATTTAATTATACCGACCTTTTAAGGTCAGTATTTATTAATTTATTTTAATATAAACTCACCTCTTGAGGTTGATTTTATTAATTAAAATTACATACATATAATTTAACTACACATCAACAGAAGTTTAATTTAATAAATTAAATTTATCGATCAAGTTAATTTTATAAATTTAAATTATATACCTTCTAATTATATAAATTTAATTTTATCGATCAACAAAAGTTTATCAATATCAAATTTAATATATAAATCTCCTTGAATTGATCATTGGTATTTCTTTAATTGATAATGTATTTCATATCTGAACCACTAGTATATAAGACTTGATTTGTTAAATTACTCGAGGAATATATAATTAATCAACGTATTTCATATTCCGATGAAGTATCCTTTACATGTCATCATAATTAGGAGGTGATCACTACACTTGACATTCATTCAAGATCGAACGTATATAATAATACTATCTCGCATTTCATACTCGAATGGATTATGTGTTAGCTCTTCACCTCTTCTACATCATGACATGAGATATTAAGTTCATGATTAGACGACGGACTGTTAGAATTTGTACATTACTCTATAAATATAAGTATAATTATCTCCTAATTCATATCAATGTAGTTTCATACTCTAAATATGGATTATAGATATTTTTTTTATTTATTCCACGAATTCTAACTTTGTATTTATAAAAGTATACAAAATTGTTACACTTATTGAACAATTAATTGTAGGTGTAAAATGAAATTTTAATATTATGCACAATAGCAAAATTATGATTAATAGGAATATTTTAAACAAATCGACCTCCGGATGTCGCTTTTATTAAAAGTAATTAGATATAATAAAAAATATCTACCTCATGAGGTCGGTATCACATTAAATTTTAAGATAAATAAAAAGTAATCATGTTAATTAAATAATATTGACATCGGGAGGTCGGTATTTTATATTAAATTATTTTTTAACTTATATAAAACCGTCATTCGGAGGACGATTTATTTAAAGTTAATTGAAAATATTAATTTATTACATACTATTTAATTTTACCGACATCCGGAAGTCGGTATTACAATTTTTTATTTTTTTTACACAAAACCGTCCTTCGGAAGATGATTTAAATAAAATTAAATCAAAATATTTCTCAATTTTGTTTTTTTATATGGAGAAATGGGAAAAATCGCATCTGCTAGTGCAAATATTTTTTAAAAAGTGACGGACAGCGTCTCTATGTCTGTCGCTTTTTAAAAAAAATGTTTGACCAACATTTTGACCAAAAAGCGACGGACTAAGAGACACTGTCCATCGCTTTCTTAAAATATTTGACCAGATATTTTGACCAAGAAACGACGGACATAACGATGATGTCAGTCGCTAATTTTAAAAATAATTAAATAATTAAAAAAAAAATGATGGACGGCATGGATTTTTTAAATTAATAAATAATTATTTTTAATAAAAGGCGACGGACTGCGTCGCTATCTATATAAAATAATTAATTAGCAAAAATCCGCAAAAAAAGCGACGGACTAAGAGATGTCGTCCGTCGCTTAAAAAAACAGTGTGGCTATTGGTGTCGCTTTTTGGAGCGACGCCGTCCGTCGCTTTTACTTTCGTCATTTTTTAACAGTTTTTTAGTAGTGTTAAAGGGGGGGATTTGTGAAACAAATTTAGGAAATTATGTAAGTAATCAATGAGCAAGATTCAAACTTTAGTTGTTATCAAGATGAGAAAATAACTAGAGTGTACGTGTTCCCCATAAGCTCATAACGTGGTTGTCCTAGTAATAACAATCATTTCCTAGTATATTACATGCAAAGTGATACGTTAGGTATTTCTAAATCCTTAGTCCGGCATCTAGAGAATTTCACCCCGCACCTTGGTCCGGCTATATGTGTATAATTTACTAACCCTTACATTTACCTCATATTAGAGGTCACATCGATGTATGACTTAGTTTTCACCCTCACACCAATCGACATTAGACTATTAGATAGTATCACACTAAATCTATGTTGATAATTCTTTTCTCGTTAATTACCTTTTTGGTCCGGCAAGTAGTAACGAGGCAATTTCTAACGTTGGCCACCGTTAAAAAGATTTCTAAGTGAAAGAATTATTAATGCATGCAATAGCACTATTCAAGAATTACTTCCCTACTATTCATACGTTATTAATCGCTCATGGTTCCCACAGCCCTAGTTGTGGATTTATTTACCCATAATAGCAAGAATACAATTCATATTTTTAGATGAAGAAATCATGAACTTACGTAATAAGTAGAAGAAACCCAAAATCTCAACTTGAATTGCAAAGTCAAAATCTTCAAAACGAACTTAGGAAATTAAGAATTGCTAAAGTTGCAAGTTAATCTTCAAAGTCAAGAACTAGAATAAAAGCAATAAAATCTAACCCCAAAATAAGAAGAAGAAAAGAACCCTAAAAAGTAACACCCTTAAAATAGTTATTCCTATGGACTATTTATAGATATAGAAAAAAAACCCTAAATAAAATATACGAGTCCAAATAAAATTAGGAATCCAAAACCAAAAGAAATTGGATTCCTCTTTTTTTGTTCCTCGTGTGAATTATTTGCTATTTCTGTTGCCGTCTCCTTCATAATAATAAGAACCCTCTGACTGCTGACACGTGGCAGCTGCAGGCTGTTTGAATTGCACATTACAACCGTCTATTTCGCTTGGCTGCTAAAAATTGCCACGTGGAAATGGTGGATTGGCAGATTTTTAATTCTGCCGCAATTTTGCATCTAACTGTAACATCTGGCAATTTTGGAATAGCTATGAAGAAGCTTAGAATTGGAAATAGTTATTTTTGGAAAGAATTTAAAATCTGGAAAATTTGGTTAAGTATGGAAAAAAAATGAGTTTTGGCCAACTTTGAATAGTTATAACTCCTAGTTCAGGATGAGTTAGGTGTAGTTCCTGTTATGTTTGCAAAGTTCGTGGAATGGTCTTTCCAACGCCGCTGAGTTTGCTCGATTCCGAGTTCGTATGAGTAAATTATTCCCTTTGGAAGTTGGGCTGTTGGCACAGGGAAGTCTGCCCGAAATTGTAAGGGTATTTTGGTCTTTTCCCTAACCAATTCTTTTGGTTATATTAGGGATTTAGACTGATTTTTTTTTATCAGTTTTTCCCCTTTTAAAATAGTGAGAGTGAGGGTTTGTGAGTGAAGAGGAGAAGAAGAGGAGAAAGAGAAGAAGAAGCAAGAATTCGTCAAGATCGTCGTGGATTTCGTCGGGGGTGATCCCTATTAAGGTATATGAGTTCATAGTGTTGGTTTGGTTCTTTCCCCCACACGCCAAACTCGTTCAATTTCGAGAAAAGATTGATTATATTTGTTGAAGTTGTTGGTTGTGATTGTGTTGAAGTTCTTGTTGATTTGGGACTTGTTTCCGGTTGTGTTTTTGAGTTGAAATATATTGTATGTTGAGGGGTTTATGATTCTAAGTGTTTGGGGCTGGAACCAATGAAGTTAAAGAGGTTTAGAGTTGGAAAAATGAAGAAGAAAAGTTGAGTTTTCTGGGGAAAGGAGTGGCGCGTCGCGCCTGCCAGCGCGCCCCAAAAGAGCTTCTGAGCTAGCAATGCGCCCCAGCAGTCCTTCTGAGCTTCGAGGGCTGGCGCTCTGCGCCTTGCAGAGCGCCAAGGACGCCAAGTTTCCCCATTCTTTTCATACTTTCTCATGCATGTTCCTTGGTAGTGTACCTATGTTTCATAGTTGTTTCCAACACTCCAAAGTACGTCTAAACGTCAAGAACTCATCCATAAACGTGTGATCATATACCTTGAATCCATAATCCAATTCAAGGCGAGTTAGGATCAAAGTCAAGTGAAGTTAGAGCCAAGCTTAAAAGTTAAGCGGTAAGTCAAAGGAAGTCTTCAAAGTTTTTCAAGAGTCTTTGTTGAACGTTTTAACTTCATTTTAAGGCTCAAGTTTCAAGTTGAGTAAAGAGCATAGAGTTTCAAGTTAATTAAAGAGAATAGAGTCAAGTTCATTTCTCAAAAGTTATTAGGGAACTAAGTATTCCCAAAGAAGTTTATAAATGTTTTCACATTTAAGATGAGAGGAAACTAGATTTCCAAAAGAGTTTTGAGCAGTTTGAGTACTATCTCTTTTTGAGAAAAGATGAGTTTTGCGAAAGAGTTTCTAAAACATGATTAGTATGACAAATCGAGTATGTCATCAATGTTTAAACAATATGGTCTCTAGATATACCATCAATGTTTAAGCAGTATGAATATCCCGAGTCATCAATGATCATATTAAAATATGGTTTTGATATGTTCTTTTTAGAAAGAGTTTTCAAGAGCCTTTGGGCTAAGTTTTGAGTAATTATCTCAACTAAAAAAATTTGTGTTTTAAACAATAATGAGGTAAAGTATTTTTGGGAGTAGTCTTGAGCACCGAATTGGGGACACGAGTTCATATTAACTCAACTCTCCATAAGAACCATGTAGCCAAACATGGGATTTGACGGGTCATACTTTTTAGATGATCACGTAAAGTTAAGCTATTGGATCCACTAAGTTAAAGTTAAAGTAAGGTCCTATATCACGGCAAGGTATAGGATGGTCCTTGGGCAACGTGAGGTAAAACGTTGTATCACTACTTAAGCATGTAGTGGTGACTATCGGTTAGAGAAACTCCCACAGTAGAAATTGCATGGTTCCTCGAGGGGTTCTGCTTAGTATGGATGGGGGTATGGGACTTCATTCATGCATTGCACAAGTAGACTTTGAGAGGAAGCATGGTATTTTCATGATATTATAAATATGATATTGACGTCATGTTTTAAATAGTTTTGCAAGCTTTATATATATTGCATGTGTCTCATTGCTTTATATTGAGTTCAGTTATTCATGAGTTGAACAGAGCCGAGGTAAGTTCTCTTTTGTATCCCTTTCAAGCTTAAGTTGTTGTTTAGCTGTCCAGCTCGCATACTTGTACATTCCATGTACTGATGCCAGTTGGCCTGCATCTTATGACGATGCAGACACAGGTACCCAGGATCAGCATCCAGCACGCCGTTGATCCAGTTGAGCACTCCAGAGTCAGGGGTGAGCCTCCTTGCATTCCAGAGGACTCTGTTATTTTGTTTTTCCTAGTTTTGTTTTATTAGGATGTTGCGGGATCTGTCCCAACATCCATCTCAGTATTATAGAGGCTTCATAGACAGTCAGACAGTCAGTCAGTTAGTTAGTATTGAGTCTCTCATCTATGTATATATGTAAATATTCTATTTTGAGATTCGAGTTGCCTTTTGGCCAGATTTTTATTAGTTAAATTGTCTTATGACCTTTTGTTACATGAAGTTATTCTGTTGAGTTAGGTTTCCGCTGAGTTAAGAAAGCCAAGCCAAGGGTTCGCTTGGGGACCAGCAATGGTCTTTGAGTGCTGGCCACGTCCAGGGTGTAGGCTCGGGGCGTGACACTAACAACCTTTATATATAAATATATTATTATACTAAATTTTATCCATTAAACTATCTGCTTGATTTCATTCTTCAACCTTTCATCTTTAATTCGTTTTCGCTCCAAACTTCTTCACTTTCCCACCAATTTAATCGTACAAATAAAAATATACTATTTAACACAATCCATAATATTCACGCTCAAAAAATAAAAATAAAAATAATAAATATGAAGCAAGTAATGATTAAAAATATGTATTTTTGCCTCACATTAACACCCCACATTTAAACTTTTGTTCGTCCTCGAGCAAACATTAAAGCTCATCTCAAAAAATCAAAATAGGAATGTCATCACTTTGGTTAATACAAATAATTAAGTCATATACCAATTTCAAAACATCAAGTGCACTTCTCAATTATTATGCAAGACATCCAAATAAACAACAAACCTCCTAACCTCAACGAAGGACTTTGAACTCATCAAATTTGAGCTTGCTCACCTACTCTCATCAAAGAAAGCTAATAAAATCACCCATCTATCATGAAAAAAGTGCCCTCACAAAAAGAAATAGTCCACACACTCAATTCAAAAGATTGAATATAAATTAAGGATTTCATATCAAGAACAACTCTCACACTCACAAATAAAATTTCATGTATGCACAAAGAACCATAGGCTTGTCCATTATGTTCATCTCCACTAATTAAGTATGTTTGTATAGAATCAAATAAGACTTTAACGGGTTGTAATGTAGGCTAGGGGACGGATAGGAAAACTATACAATAGTGACTTACACTTCCTTAAGCACTTTGTACTTTAAGACTTTTATCACCCATTATTTTCTTCTCTTTATTTTCAACCCTCTCTTCAACAATTAGTTCACAAGTAATTCTCATCATCTTAAGTATGCTTCAATCTTTTTTTTTTGTTTTCCTTCATAATAGTCACCCTCAACTTACGTATTTTACATGCGTTAAGGTGCACGATGTCTTTGGAAGGGCCAGGGCCATTATCAAGGTAAAAAAATTTTCATGTCACATTCTTTTGTTCTTTTTTTTTTCACATCACATTCTTTCAAAGAAGGCATTTAAACAATTTGTAGCTATTATTATAAGAACCCTCCGACTGCTGACACGTGGCCGCTGCAGGCTCTTTGAATTGCACATTACAACCATCTATTTCTCTTGGATGCCAAAAATTGCCACGTGGCAATGGTGGATTGGCAGATTTTTAATTCTGCCACAATTTTGTATCTAACAGCCTTTATATATAAATATATTATTATATTAAATTTTATCCATTAAGTTGTCTCCATGATTTCGTTCTGCCACAATTTTGTATCTAACAGCCTTTATATATAAATATATTATTATATTAAATTTTATCCATTAAGTTGTCTCCATGATTTCGTTCTTCAACCTTTCATCTTTAATTCGTTTTAGCTCCAAATTTCTTCATTTTCCCACCAATTTAATCCTACAAATAAAAATATACTATTTAGCACAATCCATAAAATTCACGTTCAAAAAGTACAAATATAAATAATAAATGTGAGGCAAATAATGATTAAAAATATATATGTTGGCCTCACATCACTTACCCTTGAATTCGATTGATCACTGATCTTCTAAGCGAGGTTTGTCAATAGCCGCTTGAATTATATTCATTATCAAGTAAAGAACCCAACTTGTGGGTTTGGGTCGATCCCACGAGGAAAATGGTTTAGACTTCACCTTAACCAACAATTATATTCGTTTAGTCAAATTACTTCCAGAAATAAGTAATTAAAAAGGAAGGGGGGAGACTTGTGAAACAAATTGTAAGAATTCAGTAAGTAATCAGTAAACAAAAGTCAATTTTGGTTGTTATCAAGATGAGAGAATTAAGTAGGGTTTACATGTTCCCCACAAGCTCAAACGCAGTAATCCTAATAATAGCAATCCTTTCCTAGTGTACTACATTGAAAGTGATAAGTTAGGTATCTCTAAATATTTGGTCCGGCATCTATAAAATTTCACCCCGCACCTTGGTCCGGCTACGTGTGTATAATTTACTAACCCTTAACTTTACCTCATATTAGACATCACATCGATGTTTGGCTTAGTTATTACTTCTCACCAATCGACACTAGCCTATTAGATAGTATCACACTAAATCTATGTTGATAATTCTTTTCTTGTTGATTACCTCCTTGGTTCGACAAGTAGCAACAAGGCAAGTTCTAACGTGTGCACTCGTTAAAAAGACTTCTAAACGAAAGAATTATCAATGCATGCAACAACACTATTCAAGAATTGCTTAGTTACTATTCATACTTTGTTAATCGCTTATGGTTCCCATAACCCTAGTTGTGGAGTTTAGTTACCTATAATCATATGAACACAATTCATTGGTTTAGATGAAAGAATTATGAACTTACATAAGAATAGTAATAAACCCAGAGATTCTACTTGAATTGCAACACCAAAATCTTCAAAATGAACTTAGGAAATTAAGAATTTCTAAAGTTGCAAGTTAATCTCCCAAGTCAAGAACTATAATAAAAGTAATAAAGTCTAACCCCCAAAAATGAGGTTTACATGCCCTATTTATAGAAAACAAGTCCTAAATTAAAAGGGAAACAAAATAAGGAAAGTTTGGTCAGGAACGCGTTTCATTCCACGAGACTGACTCACGGACCGTCAATGGAACTACGGTCCATGAGTCTCTTCCGTTAGCCCGGACTTAGAAAGTATTTAAGCTTCTCTGAAGCAAACGATGGAACTGCAGTACGAATCGTAGATCGATCTACGGTCCGTCAATCCCTCTCCAAAGCTCCATACTTAGAATCTTTAAACATCAGGTACTGGAACCCTCGCAGTATCATTCTACGGATCAGCAGTACGGTCCGTAGATCAATCTACGGACTGTCAGTGGCCACCGTGGTTCCACAGTTGGTCAGATTTCCTTGATTTGCCTTCCATGCCTTGCCTACTAATCTACGGTCACCATTTACGGAGCGTCAATAGATGCTTTATTCTGCATTTCTTTCAGCTGTCTTTTTACTTTTGCACCTAAACATATTTCCTACAAAACATGATAAAAGCACATAAAAACCAATACAAAAAAGCCATAGACAAACAGAACTCTTAAGTGAAATGTATTGAAAATACAGTAAACTCACAGTATATTATATTACCCACTAGTTTACATTCTACGGATAGAAAAATGGATTCGGGGTGTTAAAACCTTACCTTTAACCTTAAGAATGGTAAAAATGGTCAAGAACTTGCCTGGGGTCGTCTCCTAGCTCTCAAAGTCAAAAAGTGCATAATAAAATGATTTTGGGGTTTATTTATGACTTAAGTCGCATCTCCGCCACAATGGTACTCACCCCGCTACAGAGGCCCCACCCTAGCGACACAAAATCCCGCCGCAACGGCTTGCACGGAATAGAGAGCTAAATAAAGAATTTCCAAACCACAATTTCACAACACACATTCGTCCCATGACACTCAGAAACTACCCTTTTATGCTAAGATCGATTCTGGGAGTTCTACTCGCCCGAATTCAATTTCATAATGTCGTACGGGTTCCTTAACGTCTTAGTTATCTACTCATGTGATCAAAATCATAATTAGATCACCCAATTGTAACCAGATTTCCCTAGACCTTACTGACTCTGATATCATTCAAATCTGGACTAGGTTGGAAAATTCCAAGTTACTACGAAAAAGTTTTCCAGCCCAAAATTTTCCCCCGATGGCTTTTCTATAATGACAGAAGCCGATCGTTACAATAGATACAAATTTACCGATCACTCGTCCCCGAGTGACAAACTAGGAAAAAGAGGCTAAAGCAAGAGTGAAGTAGTACTTGAATCGACGAACAACTAGGATACTTGTCTCGCATGTCCTTCTCGGTTTCCTAAGTAGCTTCCTCTACTGGACGATACTTCCATTGAACTTTCACGGACTTAATCTTGTTGGTCCTCAGCTTCTGGATATCACGATCAAGAATTGCAATCGGTTCCTCCTCATACGGAAGGTCTTTGTCTAACACGACTGAGTCCCATTTTATGATGTAATCCCCATCACTATGAAATATCTTCAACATGGACACATGATACTGGGTGAACTCCCAATAGGTTGGGAGGTAAGGCCAATCTATAAGCCACTGGCCCTACACAATCAAGAACCTCAAATAGACCAATGTAACGAGGACTAAGCTTTCCCTTCTTGCCAAATCTCATCACCCCTTTCATGGGTGATACCTTAAGAAGAACATTATCCCCCGTCTAAAATGTCATTTCTCTTACCTTATGGTCTGCATACTTTTTCTGTCTACCCTGGGCCACTAAAAGCTTAGCTTAGATGCTCTTAACTTTATCTTGAGCATCTTTCACTAAGTCAACCCCCAAAGGTTTCACATCTCCAGCCTCAAACCATCCTATAGGTGATCTACATCCCTTCCCATAAAGTGCCTCAAATGGTGCTATATCAATGCTGGAGTGATAACTATTATTATAGGAGAACTCACACAAAGGTAAGAACTTATCCCAATGCCCTCCAAAATTAATCACACATGGCCTCAACATGTCTTCTAACACTTGAATAGTCCTCTCTGACTATCCGTCCATCTGTGGATGGAAAGCTAAACTAAAAGTGAGTTGTGTGCCCAATTCATCATGTAACTTCCTCCTACCATGGTCTGAGATGATAGAAAGGGGCACCCCATGCAACCTCACTATATCTTTCACATAAACCTTAGCCAATTGTTCAGCATTATAATCTTTTCTTATCGAAATAAAATGGGCTGACTTAGTCAATCTGTCAACCACTACCCAAAGAGAATCAAACCTCCCCAAAGTCTTGGGAAGACCAACCACAAAGTCCATGGCTATCCTTTCCCACTTCCATTCTGGAATTGGCATTCTCTGAAGCAACTCTGCAGGCCTTTGTTGTTCATTCTTTACCTGTTGGCAATTTTGACACTTAGCCACAAACTCCACTATGTCTTTCTTCATGCCCGACTACTAATAAATTCGCTTCAAATCGTCGTACATCTTGGTGACACCCGAATGAATAGAATATCGCGAACCATGGGGTTCTGTCAATAATTTCTGAATCAAGTCATCAACTTGAGGAACACAAATTCTTTCTTTAAAACTGAGCACACCTTCCACATCAAGAGTGGTCTCTTGTGCCTTACCAATCACAGTCTTATTTCTAAGCTCATTCAAATTTCCATCCTCAAACTGTTTGCCCTTGATCTCCTCAATGAATGTTGCCCTTACTTCAATGCTAGATAACACCCCACTTTTCTCTGAGATGCCTAACAATATGAACTTAGACTCCAAGGTATGAATTTCCTTAGCCAAGGGTGCTTGGATACACTCAAGCAAGCTAGACTATCCATACTCACCATTTTTCGACTCAAAGCGTCTATCACAACATTAGCCTTACCCGGATGGTATTAAGTGGTGAAGTCATAATCCTTAAGTAACTCCATTCACCTTCTCTGTCTCAAATTCAGATCTTTTTGAGTGAACACATGCTTCAAACTGCGATGATTAGTACACGCCTCACACTTGACATCATAAAGATTAGGTCGCCAAATCTTAGAAGCAAACACTACCACTGCCAACTTTAAATCATGTGTTGGATAATTCCTCTCATACACCTTCAACTGCCGCGATGCATAAGGTATGACATTTTTATCTTGCATCAACACCGCACCCAAACCAAAATGTGAAGCATCACAATATACTATAAAATCTTTACCTTCCACCGGTAGTGCTAGAGTAGATGTTGTGGTCAAAAGAGTCTTGAGATTTTGGAAGCACTCCTTGCATTTTTCAGTCCATTTAATTGGTATCTCCTTTTTGGTCTAATTCGTCACGTGTGTGGCAATAGAAGCAAAGTTCTTCACAAATCGACGATAGTAGCTAGCGATCCCCATAGAACTCCTAACTTCCATCACTAAGCTAGGTCGAACCCAATTCTTAACCGCCTCAATCTTTTGAGGATCTACTATTACCCCTTCTTTTGAAACTACATGCCCCAAAAATGCAATCGAAGTCAACCAAAAATCACTCATAGAAAATTTTGTATACAACTTTTGTTTCCCAAGAACACCCAGAACAATATGACGATGGTCGGCATGCTCTTCCTCACTTTTCGAATAAACCAAAGTGTCATCAATAAAGACTATAACAAACGAATCAAGAAATGGTTTAAACACACCATTCATCAAACTCATAAAAGTTGCAGGCGCATTAGTCAACCCAAACGACATAACTAGAAACTCGTAGTGCCCATAGCGGGTTCTAAACGCCGTCTTGGGAACATCCCCAGGCCTAATATTTAACTGATGGTAACCAAACCTTAGATCAATCCTAGAGAAAATTGACGCACCTTTCAATTGGTCAAAAAAATCATCTATTTGAGGCAAAAGGTACTTGTTTCGAATGGTGACCCTATTCAATTACCAGTAATCTATACATATCCTCCTACTACCATCCTTATTCTTAACAAAAAAAATTTGGGCACCCCATGGGGAAGCTCTAGGACTAATAAATCCTTTATAAAAAAGTTCTTGGATTTGAGCTTTAAGCTTTCTTGATTCTACCGGAGCGATGCGACATGGAGGGATGGAAATGGGACAAGTATCATGTTCTAAATCAATGTAGAAATCTATATTACTATCCGGAGGCATACCAGGCAAATTAGTAGGGAACAATTCTCTAAATTCTGACACCACATGGATAGACTCAATAGATGGAGGCTCAACCTCAACATCCCGAATATGAGCCAAATAAGACAAACAACCCTGCCCTACCAGTTTTCCTAGCCCGAATGGAGGATATGATCTTAGCTTGCTTAGGCTTGTACATCCCTTCCCACTCTAACTTTTCCCTTCCCGAAATTACAATTAAGCACATCATAATAAAGGGACAACCAATTCATGCCTAAGATTATATCATAGTCAGTCATATCCAAATTCACCAAATCAGCCCAAGTCTGAAAACCTATAAACAAAATATGACAGGGACGATAAACATGGGTGACTATGACAGACTCTCCAACTAGGTAGAAACATAGATGGGGGTATCAAGTATATCACAATTCATATAAAATTCTGAGGAAAATTGCACGGACACATAAGACTAAGTAGAACCCAGATCAAATAACACATTATCCATCTGGTCACAGACAAAAATAGTACATGTGATCACTGCGTCAGACACATCTGCCTCGGTAATGCTCGAAAAGGCATAACAATGCACCCTAATGGGCGACTTCCCTGCCTGGCTGCATTGTTCCCTTGCATGCGTTATCATTTCCTTTACCTCTGTGGCCACGTTGATTTCCTCCTAGCCCATCTTGTGGATGCCCTCGACCATTATTACGATTTCCCGCGGGTACCACTGCTCTAGATTGCTGTTGCGTGGAATCCAACATGAGCAGGTGAGGACAACCTCTCCTCATATGCCCAGGTTCTCCACAGTTGTAACATGTACTATCAAAAGATGGCCTGCTACCCGCCGATGGTGTGGCTCCCTGCTATCCTGAATCAAATTTTGAGGTGGAGTTCCAGAGTAATTACCTGAAGAAGCGGGCATAGCAGACTGAATTGGCCGGGATGCAAGTATTGGCCTCCCTGAACCTCTGGAGTAAGATCCCAGAAAGTTTCCTGAATTTTTGGCTTTCTTAGCCTACACCTTAGCATGATCATCTCGCCTTACCCTATCTACTTTCTTCACAAAGTCTGTCACCTCATTAAAGTTTTTTCCTGCAAAGGTCATATGAATAGACAATACCCCCAACTCAGAATTAATTCCCTTAAGAAATAAGTATATCCTTTCTTCCTTAGTAGTCACCAATTGCGTAGCATGTCTAGAAAAAAGATGGAACTTGGCCTCATAAGCAGCCACATACATACCACCTTGCTCCAAAGCCATGAACTCATCCTTCTTACGATCTCTCAATGTCGGGGGCACATATTTCTCCAAGAACAGAGCATGAAACTGGGTCCAAGTGAGTGGGGGTAAAACTGAAGATCTGCATTCCACATAAGCTCTCCACGACAACTTAGCCTCACCTTGAAGCTGAAAAGTCACAAACTCAACTCCATGCAGATGGACAATTCCCAACTTATGAAGCCTCTCATAGCAATCTAGGATGAACTCATAGGCGTCCTCACTCTCAGAACCATGGAACACAGGGGGTTTCAACTTCAAGAACTTAGTCAACATCTCATACTCATTACCAGTCATAACAGGACCTAACAAAGACAAAAGAAAGCATGGGTACCTACAATTCCACCAACCTTGGGGACAGTGATAGCAATAGGGGGAGGCGGGAGCTTGAGTTGCTTGAATAGAAGGAAGCACTCCAGAACCAACCAATCCTTTCAAGAACGACATAATTTGTTGAGCTAACACTGGATCTAAGAGAGGAATACATGTAGTCTCAGCCTGTACTTCTTCCTCTTGTCAAACATTCTCCTCATCCTCAACCTCAACATTCTCCTCTGCCTCTTCATGGTGCGTTTGAGGGGCCTCATTTCTGGGAGCATCTCCAACTGGTGCTCCATCCCTGGTCGGGGCCACCCTTCATCGGCCTCTACCCTTAGCTCTTTCTCTACCCCTACCTCGACCGCAACCTTTTGCTACAAGTTTCTCAACTGGAGCGTTGACGGGAGCTACGGGCCTGACAACGTTGAACCTAGTTTTAACCATCTGCGGACAGAAGAGTCAAGAAGATTAGATACCAATTCGAATCACCGGATACCAATTGGAATCAAATTATAGTACAAAAGGAGACAAGAGAAAATAGAGAAATTTCCTAAAGTCGTATAGCCTCTCGAAGAAAAGTACAGACGTCTCCGTACCGTTCCGCAAGACTCTATTAGACTTGTTTTTGGAACATCGAGATCTATGAACCTAGGGCTTTGATACCAACTTTATCACGACCCAGACCGTCATGAGTGACATCCACACTAACCCTTCGGTGGGAGAACCCTTACTACAACCCAAACTAACAACTCAACCAAAATACTATTGCATTTAAAGATACGGAAGTAGGTTTAAATGCTAAAGAAAAGAAATAGAGAGTTCCCATAAACTCCAACTCAAAAGTCTAATAACCAAACAATGCGGAATAACATCTAGAACCTAAAAGTCAATGTATCAAAACAACTAAGGTTCAACCATAAGTCTAAACAAGAAGGGGTACAACTCCATACTTAAACATAAGAAATCTAAGAAACTAGTCTAAGTACGAAAATATGAACATAAGTTGTCACGACTCGAGTCTACACCCTTGACATGGGCGGCACTCAAGAACCATTGTTGGTCCCCAAGCGAACCCTCATCATGGTTGACTACAAGCGGAATACTAACTTAAGCATTTAAAAGCTTAAAAACTGAATAAAAATTCATTAAACTCAATTACAAAGCTTTAACTCAAATGAAAAACTCTGAATAAAAATAAATAATTCAACTTGCCATAAAATAGGCAACTTAAGTCTTTAAAACATTTAGTAAAATAAATGAATAGACTTCTGAAACTCTACAATATATCAATGAAGCCTCTAAATTACAAAGATGAAAGTTGGGACAAAACCCACGACATCCTAACAACTGATATAACTAAAAGTACAAGTGGAACCCTCCGGAAGCAAGGAGGCTCACCATAGCAAACTAGAACCCCATGTGGTATCAACGAAGCTCCTATTGATGATCTTGAATACGTGTATCTACATCATAATGATGCAGGACAAATGGCTCAGTACGTGGAATGTACGAGCATGTAAGGGGAATTATAAAGCATAACATAAGCTTGGACTTGATAAAAAAAAAGGAAACATACTTATCTCTTTTCAAATTTACTTAACTCAAGGAATAATCAAGGATACTCAAGACTACTAAAACTTACTCAACTAAGAAGTTCTCAAGAATAAGATACTCAACTCAGTAATAAGGTTATCAACTCAGTGAAACTCAACAATTTGTTACTCGACACAATGAAGCACATATCAACTCAAGATAGTCAACTCAAAGGTACTCAACTCTAGATACTCAACTCAAGATACTCAACTCGAAATACTCAACTCATGATACTCAAGGATAAAACAATAGTAAAAGATGCAATATATATGAAAAGCTGTAAAACTGTAGATAGAAACTCAATGTATTGAAAAATACAATAATACTCGGTGTGTATATAAAAATACAATATAACTTTGTGGGAGTTTGTCTAAGCGACAACCATCACTATGAGCTATGTGATGATAAAACGTCTCACCCACGCTGCCAGATTGTCCTATACTTTATCAAGGTATAAGACCTCTCAACTAAGTGGATCTACTAGTCTATGCTAAATCAACTAAGAAATCATCTAAAAAGTATGACCATTTCTACCCACGTAGGCTACATGGTTTATGGAGACTTGAGTTATCTTAACTCGTCCCCATATCGGTGCTCAATACTACTCCCAAAATATACTCAGCTCATATGTTTTAAAAAAAACCATAACTCTTTCTGTGGTTTAAGATTATTACTCAAAACCTTTCTCTAAAAAGAGATGTTACTCAATTGCTCAAAACTCTTTTGGAAATCTCAGTTTCCTCCTCTTTTAAAATGTGAAAACATTTACTCTCGGGAATACTTAGTTCCCATATATCATTTTAAGAAAATGAACTCGAATCTACTCTTTCTCAATTCAAGTGCTCAAGTCCTAAAACAAGTTTAGAAAAAGATAAAAAATACTTATCAAACTAGGGTTCATGCCTAATGATAGACGTGAATGACTCAATTCAAGGTTTTCAATAACCATACAAAGAACTCGATACTCGGAACTCAACAACTCAGAACTAAAAAACTTCAATGATACTTCTCATTTCAAGAATGCTCAACTAATAAGGTTCATGCGTAATTATGGGCATGTACAACTCAACTCAAAGACTCAATGATACTCTTCATCTCAGGAATTCTCGACTCATATGATTCATGCAAAATTACGGGCATGAACTACTCAACTTAACAACTTCATGGGTAACCTGTAATAGTTCCATGATTAGGAATATCATCTCAGAAGTGTTAGGAATTCAATACTTAGAACTTGAATATACTACTCCTCTCAAATATACTCAACTTATGGAGTTCATGCGGAATTTATGGGAATGAACGACTCGACTCGAGAGTTTACATAACAATATGGAACTCATGTATTCGACTCTTCTCATTCTTATACTTACTTCCTCAAAACTTAACTCAAATCGATAGTTGATCTCAAAGGATTCACAATTGAACTTAAAGACTTTCTTGAAACTCTACTCTTAACTCTCTCTTAAATGTGAATTATGAATTCAAGAGATATGGTTCATGATATGAAGGATATCGTGATGATAAAGTAGTCTCATGAATGCATTCTCCTCATTCTCATACTCACTTGCTCGAGTCTTGAAACAAGTTACTAGAAGTTGTAGAAGACTCCACAAAAGGACTCAAAGGGACTTTCTTAGAATGTTCGAAATAATTCTCAAAAAACTTAACTCTTAACTCTACCTTGAATTTGATTTATGAATTCAAGGTTGTGATTTGTGATAGGAAAGGTCTCGGGATGCTTAGAAGTGTTTTTAGGTAGTTAAACATGAGAAACAGTTAAAAAACACTGTCTGGGGAGTAAGTCCGCGATGCGGAGATGAATTAAAATGTTTGATCGAAATATTTTTTGAAATAGTCGAGTCCGCGACCTCTTCGCGACACAGAGAGAAAATTTTCACACTAAAGAAACAGGTACGCGAAACTTGTTCCTTTACTGATTTTTTTCTTCCTCATTTTCTAACCCCAATTCGCCTAAATTCGATTATTTTTCTAAATTTCTCTTTAAATTTAGATACCCAATACGTGTACCCAAGAATCTAATCAAACACAATTCTAAAATCGACTCGATTTCCTCAAGAACTCATCAATCTCATCTTAACTTAGAAACGAAAGTCAATTTCAAGAACACAATTCAAGAACATCAAACCTATATCTTTCTAAAACGAATTTAACGCTGAAATTAATATGATTGGCGTGTGGGTGAACAAACCCACTACTATAGAAGCTTACACACATCTTAGGGATCAAATCCATGGCAAAAATCTGTGACAAAACTAAAGAACCTCGACGAACGCCTTGATCCTCTCCTCTTTTCTCCTCTCTTTTCTCTTCTCTCAAAACCCTAAATTATTTTTATGAAGCGTAAACTTAATACAATAAGTTTTTTCCCCAACTTAATTATAAAAAACGAGTTTAATTAATTGGGTAGTGAAAAGACCATAATACCCTTCTAAAATTTGATTTTTGACTTTCCTTATCTAGACATCCCAACTTCGAATGGTCATATCTCCCTCATATGAACTTGAACCTGAGCAAACTCAGTGGCGTTGGAAAGATAATTCAAAGTTCTTTATAAAATTCGGTTTTGACTTTCTTATCTAGACATCCCAACTTCGAGTGGACATATCTCCCTCATACGAACTTGAACCTGAGCAAACTCAGTGGCGTTGGAAAGATAATTCAAAGTTCTTTCTTATGGTATCTGGTAGCACACCTAACTCATCCTGAGCTAGCAGTTATGGTCGTTTGAAATCAACCCAAAACTCATACTTAGCTTAACTTTGTCAAACTTTCCAAATTTGATTATTTTAAAAAATGATTTCTTTCAAATTATAAGTCTTTCTAGTTCTTTCAAAAAGCAAGGTGTTACATAAGCGAAAAAAGAACTCATGGCAGCCCGGAAGAACTGGCTCACCCTTGAATTCGATTGATCACTGATCTTCTAAGCGAGGTCTGTCAATAGCCGCTTGAAGATGCCCTGTACTCAACAAAGAAAAATAAAGTGCAGTATCAGTACACAAATACAGTTGAGTAGCATGACTAGTTGCGCCTTCCAGGTCGCAAAGCTGAGGTTACCTTGCAGTTTGATCAGTAATTGGGCAGCTGGATTAAATTGTACCACATGATTGGTAGTCGAACTGCAACAACACTGTCAATGGTCGTAGCAGGTACAACCATGTTTTTGAAGAGAAGAGAAAAAAATGGATCCGACTCGTGAGGAAACCATAAATGGATTGAGAATTAAAGCAAACTTGAATGATCTTATTCAATCGTAACATCATACAAGTACGATGTAACTAACTTGACTAATTCTAATGACCTATTTTAACAACTTAATCTAATCATGTGGAAAATATTGGAACAAAAGATTTGAACTAAATTTACCTCTAACAACCTGATAACCGTTCATAATTCAGACGAACTCACCGGAGCTCAGGCAAACCAAAATGTCGAAGATGGAGCAAATGAACATCATGAAGAGGCAAGGATGACCATCCCTCAGCAGAGCACAAGTGATAATTCACCTACGAAATTAGCATGTCAAAGTGACATAAATTCTAAGCAAAATCACAATGATGGAGATTCACAAAATGCTAACAAAGAACAGGAGAAGGAACAATAATTGAATCAAAATGTCAACAAAGAGGTAAATTCCAAAAAACTCAATTCACAAGCTGAAAATTCTAATTTGTATGCAGGTGATCATCAAGACAAAAATGAGAAAGTAATTTGGAAAATAAAGGCCAACAAGAGCTCCAATGGGACTACCAATCAACAAAGCAAACAAGTTACAGAGGACCACACAAATATCAATAACAAGAACATGATAGGTAAGTTACTTCATAACTTGCAAGCTCCTCATGATCATAGTACTGCCCCCTGCAATAATGCAAAATCTGTGAGTCAAAATGAGTATGAGAAGGGTAAACATGTTATGCATGAGGATGGAAAGGGGCAGAATGAGAAACAAAACCACATGGGAAACAAACTTGTGGATCCTAAAATCCCTCCCCCTATCAAGGTGTCTTCTAACTTTGATACATATAGACCAGACATGCAAAAAACCACCCAAAATAACAACCAATAACAACAGAACATACCTCCTACCAACAACTCCATTAACAAAAACAACACAAATCAAATTCCTGATCCCTCTCCCCCCCCCCCATTGTGGCTCAAACCTTAGCAAATAGGTTGAGAGCTATCCAAAATAGTAACGTCCCACATGTAGACATAGCCCCTCCTATTATTACCACTAAGCAAGGATATCCCTCTATAACATTTCACGAAGAAGACTTCATGAACAAAATGGCTGGCAGATGCAGGTACACCTTGGTGGGTAAATTCACTAACTCCATGCCTAAAATGGAGGTGATCATAAAAAGTTTTGTTGCTCAAAATCACCTTATTGGAACTGTTAAGATTGCACACTATAACTCGAGACATATTTATATTGATTTTGACAATCAAGCAGATCACATCAATGTTTGGACAAAGCAAAATATGTTTATTGCAGGACATTCAATGAAAATAAAAATGTGGAATCCATAATTTAAACCAGAGGAGGAGACCCCTGTAGTCCCTATTTGGATCACACTACCTGAGCTACCTTGGCATTGTTACTATATGGACACCCTGACTCTTATACTGTCACCTATTGGCAAGGCCTTGTATCTTGACTCAACATCTATGCAAAAAACTAGGGGTAGTGTGGCAAAATTCAGAATCCAAATAGACCTGACCAAGGAATGACCTAAACATGCTTGGCTGGGATTTTCTGAAAAAGATCCAACTAGAGGAAAGTGGCAAATTATTGAATATGAAAAGGTGCCACCATACTGTCTTTACTGTAAACAGTAGGGTCACTTTGTTGGAACATGCCCTATGAAGACGAGAGATGAAGAGTTCAAGAAAAGAAAAGAAATGAAAGCTAGCAAGAAAGGACAAGACAAACAACAAAGTACAACAATCAGCCACAACCACAGGAGGAAGACAGATCACAAATGCAATCAAAAAATCAAAATCATGTAAGAGAACCTAATGTTATTACTAATACTCACAAGGAGGAACAATTCTAAACTCAAGGTAGAAAAAGAAATAACAATCACACCTAAAACCAGGATCAATGTAAGGCAAAAAATGCTCAAATGCAGGTAAAACAGATCAAGGACAATAAAAAATCAACAAAGCATACAGGGAACATGTATGAATGCAAAACCATTGACAAATATTAAAAGAGAATCTGGTGCTCAGATTCCTAAACCCCAACCCCCTGTAATTGATGTGGATGATGATCATTGCCTTAACAATGATACCCCTTCTCCTGTAATCCCCTTTGTTGTGGCTGATGAAGTTTGTGGAGGGAGGATGGTTGTGAAGGAGAACCTTACTAACATGCAGAAAGGGGAACCTAAGGGGAGGGGTTTGACTCAGGCTCCTGCTACTACTGTAACTCCTTAAAAAATGCTAAATCAGATTCAATAACAAATTTCACAGGCAAATCACCATGTCCACAGTATTATAGAGAAACATGATCAGTCCAAGGGGTCTATGGCCAAAGATATGGGGAACAAAGCCAGCACTAGTGGACAAGTGAATACACCAAAAAAACAAAAATAAGCCTAGTAAGAAAAAGAGAAAAGCTATCAAAAAGAGACAGGCAGAAGAACAAAACAAGGAACAAGTTCATAATGCAGAAGCTGTGAGGTTAAATGCATGTAATAAATTCATCATGGAGGAAGAACAACAAGATTTGGATGTGATCCCTCTCAAAGCTAAGTACAATTCTCCAACTCCCAGCAAACCACCTGATAAGTCCAAACTGCAGACAACAGGACCACCAAGGGATGAGTATGATGTTGAAAACTCAGAAGATGAAGTAGATACAGATAATCTGCCCGTAAATGTCCCGGATGAAGATGATGAGACTAGTGAATTTTTAATCAAAGTCTTCAGTCCTAATAATGATACAAAATTGGATAAGGAATTACAACAGGTTACCAGCAAACAAGGCCTCTCCCCCAGAGGCATACACTTAGAAAGGATTCCTCTCAAGAAATCTTCTATTCCTATTCTTGGTACTGCAGGAAGACCAAATACTAGGCTCTTTACTTCTATATCTTTCCAATGATAAGTACAATCATTTGGAATGCAAGAGGGATCAATACCCAAGGTGTTATTGAAAGACTCAAAAATCTCAAAAATATTCACCACTTGTCTGTCATTGTTGTTTTGGAACCATTTTCAAACAATTCCCAAATACAGCTTTTCAAAAATCAACTTGCCATGGATCAGGTAGTTAGCAACAATAATGGGAAAATCTGGATTTTTTGGACTCTTGACATTACCTGTAATGTAATGGAGACAGATGAGCAACAAATTACATGTGAATTTAAGCGTGTTGAATCTCCAAACAATTTTATAAACACTTTTGTCTATGCCAAATGTAAGGATCATCTTAGAAGACCTCTATGGGAGAGGATGTTACACTATGCTGATGCTACTAAATCCACTCTATGGTGTGCAGTTGAGGACTTCAATGTAATTACTTCTACAGAGGAAAAATTATGAGGGTTTCCTTATAACATGAGAAAAAGCTTTGAATTTATTAGCATCATTGAAGCTTGTGGACTCATGGACTTGGGCTTTAATGGACAAAAATTCACTTGGTCAAATCAGAGAGGTATTAATTTCAGAATTTGGAAAAGATTGGATAGAGCTATGGCCAATGATAAATGGCTGGAAAGCATGCCTCATACAAGCATCGTTCATCTTCCTTTTCTGTAGGGTCTGATCACTATCTAATTATAATGGAAATAAATGCTAGAACTGAAAATGTCATCAGATATTTCAGATTTTTGAATTATTGGGTTGATCAACCTTCATTCCTAGACACTGTTAAAGGCTGTTGTAACAAGTCTGTGGAAGGAGATCCTATGTGGATTTTTCATCAAAAAATGAAAATGGTGGCTGCTACACTTAGCTCCTGGTCTAGAATGCAATTTGGGGACATTTATGCTAAAGTTAAAGACTATGAAGAAAGGGTTAAGAAGGCTGAGGAAAATCTGATTCAGCAAAATAGTGAAGAAAACAAAACTACACTTCATGGCCTCAATGCTGAATACATAAAGTTTATGAAACTTGAAGAGGCCATCCTTAGACAGAAAACACAGTCACAATGGTTCAAAGAAGGGGATGCAAATTCAAAATACTTCCATGCACTGATAAGAGGTAGAAGGAGAAGGTTATTCATTCACAAAATCCTCAATGATGATGATGAGTGGATACAGGAGATGAACAAATTGCAGAGGCTGTTTGTGAACACTTTCAAGACATTTTTACAGGGCAGTCCATTATCATTGATGAAAAGTCTTTGAACTATTCCCAGAATGGTCACTCAGGCTCAGAATGATGAATTGCAAGCTCTACCTACGGTTGAAGAACTGAAAGGGGTGGTCTTCTCTATGAATCCAAATTCTGCTGTAGGACCAGATGGAATGAATGGATGTTTCTTCCAAAAATGCTGGTCAATTATTAAGGATGATCATATACAAGTGATATTGGCCTTCTTCAGTGGACAGATGCTTCCTAAATATTTCTCTCATGCTTGCTTAGTCTTACTTCCCAAAGTAAGCAATCCCAACAGGTTATCAGAATGCAGACCTATCAGCTTAAGCAACTTCACCAAAAAAGCATCTCCAAGTTACTAATTGTAAGGCTGACTCCTATTATGTCTAGTTTGATTTCTCCAAACCAGACAGGGTTTGTCCGGGGGAGGAGTATTTCTGAGAATATCATGTTAGATCAGGAAATTATTCATCAAATCAAGAAGCCTATTATTGGAGACAATGTGGTTATTAAGATGGACATGGCAAACGCCTATGATAGGGTCTCCTGGTCCTTTATATGCATCGTTATGAGAAAAATGGGATTTGATGAAATTTTCATTGATATGGCTTGGAGAATCATGGCTAACAACTGGTACTCAATTATTATCAATGGTCACTTATATGACTTTTTCCACTCCACTAGGGGCCTGAAACAAGGAGACCCCCTATCTCCAGCCCTATTTATTTTAGGTGGTGAAGTACTTTCAAAATCTCTCAACAATTTTCATCAACACCCCTTATATAATGGTTTCTACATGGAATTTAGAGGTCCTCAGATCAATTATCTAAGCTTTGTTGATGATGTTATTATCTTCACATCAGGCAAAAAAAATCTCTCAAGCTGATCATGCACACTTTAGGTACTTATGAGAGAGTTTCTGGGCAACTCATAAAAAAACAAAAAGCCACTTCATGATCCCAACCAATTCTTTCAAAAGCACCAGTGATAGAATCAAAAGAGTTACATGATTTAATAAAAAAGAAGGTCCCCTTGCATACCTTGGCTATCCTATTTTCATTGGAAAGTCAAGAATCATCTACTTCTCAGAAATGATCAACAAGGTGGTGAACAGGATTACGGGTTGACAAACTAAAATGTTAAGTTATGGAGGAAAAGTAACTTTGATCAAACATGTGTTACAGTCCCTACCTATTCATAGTCTCTCAGCCATCTCCCCTCCCTCCACTATCATCAAACAAATTCAAGGAATTACGGCTAATTTCTTCTGGGGAAAAAAGAACAACAAAAATAAATATCACTGGTCTTCCTGGAAAAATATAGGCTTTCCACTTGATGAAGGTGGAATTGGAGTTACACTTCTGGGTGAGGTGTGTATGTCTTTCCAGTATAAGCACTGGTGGATGTTTAGGTCCAAACAAACTTTGTGGGGCAACTTCCTCAAGGTAAAATATTGTCAAAGATCTAATCCGGTGAGCAAAACGTGGGCCACAGGAAACTCCCAAAATTGGAGACATATGATGAGAAACAAGCATACTATTGAAACTCATATCCATTGGAAAATCAGATCAGGGACTTGTTCCTTTTGGTGGGATAACTAGTTGGGAGTGGGGCCTTTGGCACACTATTCTACTAATAGTAACAGATTTAACACTACTATCATATCAGATTTCATGGCAAATGGCCAATGGGACATCAAGAGAGTCATTCAACAAGTTCCTCCAACTTATGTTCCTAGCATACTTGCCACTCAGCTTCATTTGCAGCAGGGATTACCAGACCTGCCTATATTGAGCCTTACCACCAATGGAGAATTCTCATTCTCATCTGCATGGAATGAAATCAGGGAAAAAAGAACAAAGACAAAGATCAATACATGTACTTGGCATAAAAACATCCCCTTTAAATGCTCCTTCTTGGTTTGGAGGGCCATTAGAAGCAAACTACCTACTAATGAGAAAATCAATAGTTTTGGTGGGGAACCTTCAGATTGTTATTGCTGCAATAATATGGGCATGGACACTATCGAGCACACTTTTAATTCTGGAAAATTTGCTAAGTATATGTGGAAATATTTTGCAGACTCATTGGGTATGCAGACTCTAAGATATTTGCTCATGAGATGGTGGTCAACTGAATACAAAAATAAGGCTCACAAACTCATCATGCAATCCACACCCATCTTCATTTGTTGGAACCTTTGGAAAAATAGATGTGTCAAGAAGTATGGAGGTAAGCACTCTAACATTGCCAAAGTCAAATTTGCTGTTTTTAAGGATACTTTCAGACTACTTCACACTGTTTTTCCATACATCGAATGGCCTTCAAGCTGGAGAAAACTAGTCCCTATGATTGAGGGTTGTACACATGAGACTAAGGTTACTTTGGTGCAATGGAACAAACCTCAAAATCAGTGGATTAAACTCAATGCAAATGGCAGTGCACTGTCTAATACTGGCAGAATAGAGGTTGGAGGTATTCTCAGAAATTCCACAGGAGAGTTGATTATGGCATATGCAGTTCCTCTAGGTGAAGGAACTAATAACCAAGCTGAGGTCTAATCTGCAATTTTTGGCATGGCATGGTGTATTCATCCAAAATTCAATAAGGTTATTTTGAAAGTGGATTCTCAACTCTTGATAAATTGGATTCAAAGGAAAAGGAAACTGCCTTGGAGTATTTCAAATCAGATTCAAAACCTTCAAAGCATCATCAACCAAATTCATAATGTCATTTGCATTCACACACTAAGGGAAGACAACTTTGTAGTGGATGCACTCTTAAAACATAGCCATCAGATCACCAACCCACAAGTCTACTTCGACACTCAGCAACTTCCAAAAGAGGCAGCAACTTACTATCAATTAGACAAAGCTGAAATGGTAAGCCTCAGAAGGAGGAAAATGAAGAGAATAAAAGAACCTCCCTAAATTCTACTTTACTTGGAGGATTTAGGAAGGAGCTGGAACTCCATCAGTGTCACGCCCCTAGATACCCCCGAGACGCGGACACGGGACCTAGGACCACAAGTGATCCCAAGCTAACCCTGCTGGCATGATCATGAACATACTAAAGAAAATAAACTGATGCGGAAGCTAATTCATAATTAAATCTGAAAAGATGGGGAATACCCATATACTATAACTGAATATATCAAATCTGAGAGTTTAATACAAAAGAAATATCAAACTCAAATACTAAGCTGAATCTAACTATGTCTGAAATAAGCCTCTAAACTGACTAGAAATGTTGGGACATGCCCCAACTAGATCTAGCAAAACTGAAACTAAAAGACTGAAATACTGAAAAGAAACTCATGACTATTGTCCCCGAAGAATGAGGACTCACCAACTGATTCTACTGAACTGAAGATCGGGAATCGATCAAAGCGTGATCTGGATGCTGAGAACCTGAACCTACATCACGAAAAGATGTAGCGCACGTATGCGTCAGTACTTGAAAGGTACTGAGCATGCAGGATGGAGTAAAGCTGAAATAACATATAACTGAACAAAGCATACTGAGCAATGATATAATCTGAACATGATATAGATACTGAAATACTGAATACTGAGCTAACTGAATGCAATGACCAATTTATAACATGCTGACTGAATACTAAATGAACTGTAAATGTGGTCAATGCAATAGAGTCTGACTGAACTGTGGGAGCTACTAATAACCGACATAAAACCACATGAGCTAAATGTGGAGTCCGATGTATACTCCCCATCGAGAGGACCCAATATACCCTGCCAGAGGTATAAAGGCATGCTGGCGTGATCACTAAACTGATGTTGCCCACAGAGGGGACTTACACCTACGTGGCCCGTAGTTCTGGGACTATATGGGTACGCTGAAACCCTAGTCCAACTCGGTATTATGCTACTCCCAATGAATTAAGTAGTTAACTGGTTATGACTGAATTTCTGTAAATACTGGATAGCTCGAACTGAACATGCAAACTGAGAATGCAACAATTAATCTGATAATGATGCATTCATAAACTGAGGCATGTAAAACTGAATACTGAAATATCTGACCTAGCATGTGTAATTCAAGAACTAAAGAAATACATAGCTAGGGTTCTGAAATTCATGCGATAAACTGAGCAATAACTTGATAATCTGATTTGGAACATTTAAATAACTAATTCATGATGATCTGTTCAAATTCTAGAAACCCTAGGTCTGTTCATAATCATGGAATCAAGAATCTGACTGAATTCTAGGGACCTAATGGGCGAAAGGAACCCACTAGTGAAATCCCACATACCTGGTGACGAATTCCACGGAGAAATCTTTCGATTTCGGGGCTGGAACTGATGGAACCTTGCTGCGTTCTTGAACTAGGGTTCTTGGCCTTTTTCTCCCTTCTTGCTTCTAATTTTCTAAGTTTTGATTAATGAATTTGACTTAGGTAAGTTCTAGTTATGTTTCTAGGTTTAAACTAATTAAAACTTCATGATTTAGGGTCTAAACGACGTATCTTAGGGGTTAAACGAAATAGGAAAAGACCAAAAGACCCTTAAATTAGCTGCTGTCGGAGTGACTGACGGTCCGTCAATCAATCGATGGTCCGTCGATTGGGTCCGTAGATGGAGTCTGCCCGACAGGGCTTCACTAAAACGGGCATAACCTTTTACTCGGAGGTTGGAATTTAGCAAACTCGGTGGCGTTGGAAAGATAATTCAATTATCTATCTAACCATAGGTCATGGGACACATAATTCATTTTTTGCTAAAAGTGATGACCATCTGAAGTTGACCCATCAGAATTTTCAGCTAACTGGCTGCTAACCTTCGATCTACGGTCAGACCTACGGACCGTGGATCGAACGACGGTCCGTGCTGGTCAACCGTAGCTCATGTCAGAGGCTGGGTAAGGAGGTCTTGATCCACGGACACAGACCACGGACCGTGGTCTGATCTACGGACCGTGGGTCTGTCCGTGAGTCGAGACTTAACCAATTTTCTGAGCTGACTGGGGAGGGGTTGCAGTGGCGAACCACGGACCACCAGCACGGGCCGTGGTCTGACCTACGGTCCGTGGATGGTGACCGTAAGTTGCACCTGCAACTTCTCAAAATCTGCATTTTTGTCTATTTTGAATACGGGGTGTTACATTATCTCCCCCTTGGGACCATTCATCCTCGAATAAAGACTAAACTAGCTGAAATAGAGGGAGAGGGCTGCAATCCCTACCACTGAACACTGAGAACTGAATTTCTGACTGAACTGAGTTCCAAGGACATGCAAATATGCTGAAAATGCAAGTACAAACTGAAGGAACATGATTCTAAGACTCAATTTTCGCATGAATGACTGAAAAACTGAAGAGGAACTATTACCTCAAGCTGGAATGGAATCGGAAGGAAAGAGGTGAGGATACTTGGACTTCATGGCTGCTTCTGCTTCCCAAGTAGCTCCCTCTACTGACTGACTCCTCCACAAAACCTTAACTGAAGCGACTTCTTTATTTCTCAACCTTCTAACCTGACGATTGAGAATCTCAACTGGTACATCCTCATAAGAAAGGCTATCTTTCACGGCCACACTCTCTAATGGCACTATGGATGCTGGATCACCCACACACTTCTTCAAAAGAGAAATGTGAAAGACTGGATGCACTGCTGCTAAGTCTGCTGGCAACTTTAACTCATAAGCCACTTTACCAATCCTTTTCAAGATCCGGTAAGGGCCTACATATCTGGGACTGAGCTTTCCTTTCTTGCCAAATATCATCACCCCTTTCATAGGTGACACTTTTAGGAAAACCCAATCATCAACTTGGAACTCTAGTTCCCTTCTTCTCACATCTGCATAAGACTTCTGGCGACTCTGAGCAGTCTTAAGTCTATCTCTAATGAGTTGCACTTTCTCCATAGCATCAAAGACCGAATCTGGTCCTATCAAGGCTGTTTCACCTACTTCAAACCAACCAACTGGAGATCTACATCTACGCCCATACAATGCCTCATAAGAGGCCATCTGAATGCTGGAATGGTAACTATTGTTGTAGGCGAACTCAATAAGAGGAAGGTGATCGTCCCAACTACCCTTGAAGTCGATCACACAAGCTCTCAACATGTCCTCTAAGGTCTGAATGGTACGCTCTGCCTGACCATCCGTTTGTGGATGAAATGTTGTGCTAAGATTAACCTGAGTACCAAGACCCTTCTGAAATGACTTCCAGAAATGGGAGGTAAACTGAGGACCTCTATCTGAGATGATAGACAAAGGAACCCCATGCAACCTCACAATCTCATTTATGTAAAGCTTGGCGTAATCCTCCGCCGAATCTGTAGTCTTGACTGCCAAAAAGCGAGAAGACTTAGTAACCCTATCAACAATCACCCAAATGGAGTCATGTTGTCTGCGAGTACGAGGTAAACCTGTGATGAAGTCCATGTTGATCACTTCCCACTTCCAAGTAGGAATGTCAATCTCTTGAGTCATACCTCCTGGTTTCTGATGTTCTACCTTGACTTGCTGGCAATTAGGGCACTTAGCCACAAAATCTGCTATATCTCTTTTCATACCATTCCACCAATAGACTTCCCGCAGATCACGGTACATCTTAGTGGCGCCTGGATGAATAGAATATCTAGAATTATGGGATTCTGCAAGAATATGCTGTCTCAATTCACCCACATCAGGAACACACAATCTACCTTGATAGCGAAGTACATCATCTCCCCCTTGGGAGAAAACCTCCACTCTCTGATTGTGGACTGCACCCTTAAGTTCAAGCAAGATTGGATCACTATCTTGCTTTTCCTTAACCTCTACTACCAAAGAAGATTCTGCCCCATTCTGAACCGTTACACTACCATCTGATATGCTCATAAGACGAACTCCTAGGCGAGCAAGTCTATGAACATCCTTTGCTAGCTCTTTTCTTTCTTCCTCAACATGTGCTACACTACCCATAGATAGTCTGCTAAGGGCATCTGCTACTACATTTGCCTTACCAGGATGGTAATGCACACTCATATCATAATCTTTGAGGAACTTTAGCCATCTTCTCTAGCGAAGATTCAACTCTTTCTGGGTGAATACATACTGGAGGCTCTTATGGTCTGTGAACACATCTACATGAACACCATACAAGTAGTGTCTCCAAATCTTAAGTGCAAACACCACTGCTGCTAGCTCGAGGTCATGAGTTGGATAATTCTTCTCATGTACCTTAAGCTGTCTAGAAGCATAAGCTATAACCTTACCTCGCTGCATCAACACACAACCTAGGCCGACTCTGGATGCATCACAATAGATCACATAACCATCTGAACCCTCTGGTAGAGTCAAGACAGGAGCTGTAGTCAACCTAGTTTTCAGTTCTGCAAAGCTTTTCTCACAATCATCTGACCATTGGAACTTAACCTTTTTCTGAGTTAACTTAGTCAATGGAGAGGCTATGGATGAAAATCCTTCCACAAACCGTCTGTAATAGCCCGCTAAACCCAAGAAACTTCTGATATCTGTAGCAGAGGTAGGTCTGGGCCATTGTTTCACTGCTTCTATCTTCCGGGAATCTACTTGAATTCCTTTACTAGACACAATATGCCCAAGGAAGGCAACTGATTGTAACCAAAACTCACACTTACTAAATTTTGCAAACAACTGACGATCTTTGAGAGTTTGCAGAACAACTCTCAAATGACTCGCATGTTCTTCCTCATTCCTAGAGTAAATGAGGATATCATCAATAAAGACGATAACGAACAAGTCCAAGTACTGCTTGAACACTCTGTTCATCAAATCCATGAAAGCTGCAGGAGCATTGGTTAGTCCAAATGACATAACTACAAATTCATAATGACCATACCGAGTTCTGAAGGCTGTCTTCGGAATGTCACTATCTCTGACTCTAAGCTGATGATAACCTGATCTGAGGTCTATCTTTGAGAAATGACTAGCATCCTGAAGTTGGTCAAACAAGTCATCAATCCTGGGGATATGATACTTATTCTTGATTGTGACCTTGTTCAACTGCCTATAGTCAATGCACATTCTGAGAGAACCATCTTTCTTCTTCACGAACAACACTGGTGCACCCCATGGCGAAATACTAGGTCTAATGAAGCCCTTATCTAGAAGGTCTTTCAACTGCTCTTTCAATTCCTTAAGCTCAGCTGGAGCCATTCTGTAAGGAGGGATAGAGATAGGCTGGGTATCTGGAAGGAGATCAATTCCAAAGTCGATTTCCCTTTCGGGAGGAACTCCGGGAAGATCTTCTGGGAACACTTCTGGAAAATCACTGACTACAGGAACTGACTCAAGAGTTGGGGTTTCGGAACTAGAATCCTTAACCCGAACTAGATGATAGAGATAACCCTTAGAGATCATCTTTCTGGCCTTAAGGTAAGAAATGAATCGACCCATAGGCGCTAAGCTACTACCCTTCCATTCTAGGATTGGTTCGTCTGGAAACTGAAAACGAACAATCCTAGTTCTACAATCAACTGAGGCATAACATGAATGTAACCAATCCATGCCTAGAATGACATCGAAGTCTACCATTTCTAACTCTACAAGATCTACTGAGGTGACTTTCTGAAAGACTGTGACAGGGCAATTTCTGTATACCCGTCTAGCTATAACTGGGTCACCGACTGGAGTAGAGACTGAGAAGGGTTCTGAAAGAGTTTCTAGACTAACACTGAATTGGACTGCTATATAAGGAGTTACAAAAGACAAAGTAGCCCCTGGATCTAACAATACATAAACATCAAGATCAAAGACTCGTAACATACCAGTGACTACATCAGGAGAATCTTCCTGATCTTGACGAGCCTGAAGAGCATAAAGCCTGTTTTGGTGCTGTCCGCCACCAGTACCAGAAGAGTTACCCTGTTGAGTCGGGCGACCTGCTGGTGCTGCTGAAGTTGTAGACTGAGCTCTGCCATTATTTCCTCCTTGACTCTGTCTAGAAGGACAGTCCTTCAATCTATGACCAGACTGACCACACCCAAAGCATCCTTCCTTACCTGCAAGGCACTCGCCCGGATGGTTCTTACTACATTTCGGGCAAGTTGGGTAAGTTTTGGTGCCTGAAACACTACCTTGAGACTTAGAGCCTGACGCCCTACCTTTATGATCATTACGGAACCTGGGGGATGGAACACTAGCTGATGAAGGGGCTGGAGTCGAAGACTTCTGCTGAAAATGCGAGCGGTTTCCACCACCTGATTTCTGGTGGGAATACTCGTAGTTACCTGTTCTTGCTTTCTTAGTCTCCTTAGCCTGTTCCCTAAGCTTATCACCCTCAACCTGCTGAGCATGAGTCATAAGCCTAGAGATGTTCATGTCTCCCAACAACATAGCATTTCTACACTCTGTTTTCACTAAGTCTGACACTCCATAGAGAAACTTATTCATCTGAGCCCTGGAATCAGCAACCATGTGAGGAGCATACCTGGAGAGTTGGTTAAACTTGAGCCCATACTCTTGGACAGTCATGTTACCCTGCCTTAAGTTCATAAATTCCTGAGCCCTTGCTTCTCTCAACTCTATGGGGAAAAACCTGTCTAGAAAGGTTTCGCTGAAACATTCCCAAGTAATAGGAGCAACATCTGTACCCCTGTTCTCCTTCCACTGAGTATACCAGATATGAGCTAAATCCTTAAGTTGGTAAGATGCTAACTCAACCCGATCATTCCCAGTGACCTGCATCACCTCAAAGATCTTCTTGATCTCATCCAAGAAATTCTGGGGATCTTCACCAGTCTGCGATCCTAAGAACTCTGGAGGATTCATCCTAACAAAGTCACGGACCCTTGCTGCTGCTGATCCACCATTTGCATTCACAGGAGCTTGAACCCGCTGATTGTTCTGGTTAGTGACACTCTGAGCCAACATCTGAATGACATTCCTGAATTCAGCATTTGACACTTCTTGATCTGGAACTGGAGGAGCTGCGTTTGCGTTCCTGGCATTCGCATTCCTAGCATAAGCTCTACAAGGAGGCATGATCACTGAAACGTAGAACGTCTAGTTAGAATGGAATTAGATCATACCTTACACACGATAAGAGTAACAAGAAAATGAAGATTTCCTAAAACACTTTGTAGCCTCCCTCTCATTAGATGTGGTGCGCACTACACACCCATGAAAATGACTCTACCTAGTGCGGCTTTTCAGACAGCCTAGGACACTTAAACCTAATGCTCTGATACCAAGTTTGTCACGCCCCGAGCTACCCCCGAGACGCGGACACGGGACTTAGGACCACAAGTGATCCCAAGCTAACCCTGCTGGCATGATCATGAACATACTAAAGAAAATAGACTGATGCGGAAGCTAATTCATAATTAAATCTGAAAAAATGGGGAATACCCATATACTATAACTGAATATATCAAATCTGAGAGTTTAATACAAAAGAAATATCAAACTCAAATACTAAGCTGAATCTAACTATGTCTGAAATAAGCCTCTAAACTGACTAGAAATGTTGGGACATACCCCAACTAGATCTAGCAAAACTGAAACTTAAAGACTGAAATACTGAAAAGAAACTCATGACTATTGTCCCCGAAGAATGAGGACTCACCAACTGATTCTACTGAACTGAAGATCGGGAATCGATCTAAGTGTGATCTGGATGCTGAGAACCTGAACCTACATCACGAAAAGATGTAGCGCACGTATGCGTCAGTACTTGAAAGGTACTGAGCATGCAGGATGGAGTAAAGCTGAAATAACATATAACTGAATAAAGCATACTGAGCAATGATATAATCTGAACATGATATAGATATTGAAATACTGAATACTGAGCTAACTGAATGCAATGACCAATTTATAACATGCTGACTGAATACTAAATGAATTGTAAATGTGGTCAATGCAATAGAGTCTGACTGAACTGTGGGAGCTACTAATAACCGACATAAAACCACATGAGCTAAATGTGGAGTCCGATGTATACGCCCCATCGAGAGGACCCAATATACCCTGCCAGAGGTATAAAGGCATGCTGGCGTGATCACTAAACTGATGTTGCCCACAGAGGGGACTTACACCTACGTGGCTCGTAGTTCTGGGACTATATGGGTACGCTGAAACCCTAGTCCAACTCGGTATTATGCTACTCCCAATGAATTAAGTAGTTAACTGGTTATGACTGAATTTCTGTAAATACTGGATAGCTCGAACTGAACATGCAAACTGAGAATGCAACAATTAATCTGATAATGATGCATTCATAAACTGAGGCATGTAAAACTGAATACTGAAATATCTGACCTAGCATGTGTAATTCAAGAACTAAAGAAATACATAGCTAGGGTTCTGAAATTCATGCGATAAACTGAGCAATAACATGATAATCTGATTTGGAACATTTAAATAACTAATTCATGATGATCTGTTCAAATTCTAGAAACCCTAGGTCTGTTCATAATCATGGAATCAAGAATCTGACTGAATTCTAGGGACCTAATGGGCGAAAGGAACCCACTAGTGAAATCCCACATACCTGGTGACGAATTCCACGGAGAAATCTTTCGATTTCGGGGCTGGAACTGATGGAACCTTGCTGCGTTCTTGAACTAGGGTTCTTGGCCTTTTTCTCCCTTCTTGCTTCTAATTTTCTAAGTTTTGATTAATGAATTTGACTTAGGTAAGTTCTAGTTATGTTTCTAGGTTTAAACTAATTAAAACCTCATGATTTAGGGTCTAAACGACGTATCTTAGGGGTTAAACGAAATAGGAAAAGACCAAAAGACCCTTAAATTAGCTGCTGTCGGAGTGACTGACGGTCCGTCAATCAATCGATGGTCCGTCGATTGGGTCCGTAGATGGAGTCTGCCCGACAGGGCTTCACTAAAACGGGCATAACCTTTTACTCGGAGGTTGGAATTTAGCAAACTCGGTGGCGTTGGAAAGATAATTCAATTATCTATCTAACCATAGGTCATGGGACACATAATTCATTTTTTGCTAAAAGTTATGACCATCTGAAGTTGACCCATCAGAATTTTCAGCTAACTGGCTGCTAACCTTCGATCTACGGTCAGACCTACGGACCGTGGATCGAACGACGGTCCGTGCTGGTCAACCGTAGCTCATGTCAGAGGCTGGGTAAGGAGGTCTTGATCCACGGACACAGACCACGGACCGTGGTCTGATCTACGGACCGTGGGTCTGTCCGTGAGTCGAGACTTAACCAATTTTCTGAGCTGACTGGGGAGGGGTTGCAGTGGCGAACCACGGACCACCAGCACGGGCCGTGGTCTGACCTACGGTCCGTGGATGGTGACCGTAAGTTGCACTGCAACTTCTCAAAATCTGCATTTTTGTCTATTTTGAATACGGGGTGTTACAATCAGGTCCTTTTTTTGATGACTACACAGTCATGTGCATAAGCTAGTCTTTGCTAGGTTTAGTTTGTGTTAAGTCTTTCCTTGCTTGTAAAGGGAGAGTCTCCCTATAGCTAGGTCCTTTTGATTTAGATTATAGTGAGTTGTTTCCTTTCTTGTAAAGGGAGAGTCTCCCTCATTTACGTTTTCCTAGATTCTTTGTATCGAGAGGAGTCCTCTCATGGGTGCTTAGTTGATAGGTCCTTTCTAATTCGGGGAAGAGTTGGAGAACCTACTAAATTCCACTCTAGGTGTTCCTTAGTAGGCTACCAACTCTTGGACCACCATAAGATGGAAGTAAGGTTTATGTCCCCCTCCTTGTACTCCTTTTGTTTTATTTCTGCTAAAGCCTGGAGGTGTTTCTAAGCACCTGACCCCCTCAAGGTTCGTTCGAAAAAAAAATTGAATCTGCTACAAGTATCTCAACAGACAGTTGATACACCCATTAAAGAAATATAAATAATAGGATAATATTACTATATTACCCTTTGAATATATTAGATTTAATGATTTGGGAAATGTATTAAATAGTAATGGGAAGGGTAAAATAGACAACAAAAGATTTATTATCTCTTGATTTTCCAAAATGGGCAAATAAAGATGGACGGAGGAAGTATTACACAATATTTCCACATTCCTTAATAGATCTATACCAAGCATTATTTTAAAAAAAATACAAAGCATTATTAAGGTCACATCATTTCTTTTTTAGGTTGTGGCCCAAATAAGAATATATGCTAAAATCAAACTGGTGTTTTACTAGTATATCTTCTATTAAAGAAAAAGAATGGGAGTTTAGCTACTCTGTCCTCATCCTTGATGCTTTACGAGCACCTGAAACTAGAGTCAAGCTTAATTCATGTATATATTACACCAGCTAAGCCACACAAAGGGTATGAATCATCTACTTTTCAGAAGAAAAACTTTGAAAGTTTAAAATAGTGCTTGTGAATTGTGATGGTCCTTCAAAAGTAAATTTTGATTTGTATGTGGCCAATAACTTTTACAGATAACAACTGTATCCCTATAAATCACTTATTTTTTCACACCAACAACTGAATTAGTAGTTCAACCGCAATGTCTCTGCTGGAGGGAGGAAGACATGGTCAGAAAAGAGTGATCCAAGATGTGTCACGACCCAGACCGTCGTGAGTGGCACCCACACTAACCTTCTGGTGGGAAAACCATTACTACAACCCAAACTAACAACTCAACCAAAATACTAAGGCATTTAAAGATACGAAAACAAGTTTAAATGCTAAGGAAAAGAAATAGGGAGTTCCCATAAACTCCAACTCAAAAGTCTAACAACCAAACAATGAGGAATATCACCTAGAAGCTGAAAGTCAATGTACCAAAACATCTAAAGTTCAACCGTAAGTCTAAACACGAAGGGTTACAATCCCATACTTTAACATAAGAAATCTAAGGAACTAGTCTAAGTCCGAAAATATGGACATAAGTGAAAAGAGAACTCAAGGCAGCTCGAAAGAACTAGCTAACCCTTGAATTCGATTGATCACTGATCTTCTAAGCGAGGTCTGTCAAAAGCCGCTTGAATATGCCCTGTATTCAACAAAGAAAGAGCAAGTGCAGTATCAGTACACAACCACAGTGTACTGGTAGGATCACGTGGCTATCCCACTAAGTGCAACATACATAAGCCATTACAACATAATAATAAAAATGCATACACCAAACATATACAATATCAATATCATTTACGAATAACGATCAAGTTCATAATTTTCAATTACACAGTATCAAGTCAATGGTCCTCACACGAAACTCAAACCTAAATTGTTAGTGTACCGGTTCGTGGTACTCGATCCAATGTTTATGCCGGAACGTGGCAACCGATCCCATATTTATGCTAGAATATGGTAACCGATCCAAGTTAGTGTGTCGAAAAGCAACACCTGATCCATTCAACAAGCCACAACCACAATCACAAGTATATTCTCAAATCATACAATCAAGTCATGAATCATGGCATTCATCATTCATCTATCCTCATTTATAATTAGTGTGATCAATAATGCAACATTCGCATATATACATGTATTATAATGAAGCAAGAACAAACATATATCACACAACATGAAATCACAATCATCGCCTACCTTAAACAAAGCTTGAATCCCCTAAGAAACTTGATCCTTCCTTTTCCGGATTCCTTCCACTTGTTCTTGGTCTACAAACAATCATAATAACACGGGAATCAATAAACAATGTCTAATTATCCGGATTAAAGTCAACACTATCAACTCTTGAACAAACCCATGATCCCAATATCAAAATTAGGGATTTTTCCACCATAATTTCCAGATTAAAACCCTCACCCATCAATAACTACCCAGTAGTTTACATTCTATGAATCGAAAAATGGATTTGGAGAGTTAAAACCTTACCTTTAGCCTTAAGAATGGTGAGAAATGATCAAGAACTCGTTTGGGATCGTCTCCTAGTTCTCAAAGTTGACAAGTGCTGAATAAAATGATATTGGGGTTTATTTCCTACTTAAGTCGTGTCTCCGCCACAACAGTACTCACCCCACTACACGGCCCCGCCCTGGCGGCACTAAATCCCGCCGCAGCGGCTTGCACAGAACAAAGTGCTAAATAAAGAATTTCCAAACTCCATTTCACAACATACCTTTTGTCCAATGACACTCAGAAACTACCCTCTCACGGTAAGATCGATTCCAGGAGTTATACTCGCCAGAATTCAATTTCGTAAAATCGTATGGGTTCCTTAATGTTTTAACTATCTACTCATGTGATCAAAATCATAATTAGATCACCCAATTTTTACCAGATTTAACTAGACCATACTGACTCCGATTTCATCCAAATCTGGACTAAGTTGGGAAATTCCAAGTTACTACGAAAAAGTTTTCTAGCCCAAATTTTTTCCCCAATGGATTTTCCATAATGACGGAAGGTGGTCCTTACAATAGATACCAATTTACCCATCACGTGTCCCTGAGTGACAAACTAGGAAATATGGGCTAAAGCAAGAGTGGAGTAGTAGCTGAATCGACGAACAACTGGGGATACTTGTCTCGCATGTCCTTCTCGGTTTCCCAAGATGCTTCCTCAACTGGACGATACTTCCATTGAACTTTTATGGACTTAATATCCTTGTTCCTTAGCTTTCGGACATCACGATCAAGAATTGCAATCGGTTCCTCCTTATACTGAAGGTCTTTGTCTAACACGACTAAGTCATATTTTATGATGTAATCCCCATCACCATAATATATCTTCAACATGGACACATGAAATATCGGGTGAACTTCCGATAGGTTGGGAGGTAAGGCCAATCTATAAGCCACTAGCCCTACACAATCAAGAACCTCAAATGAACCAATGTAACGAGGACTAAGCTTGCCCTTCTTGCCAAATCTCATCACCCCTTTCATGGGTAATACCTTAAGAAGAACATTATCCCTCGTCTGAAATGCCATGTCTCTTGCCTTATCGTCTGCATAATTGTTTGGTCTACCCTGGGCCGTTAAAAGCTTAGCTTAGATGCTCCTCACTTTATGTTGAGCATCTTTCACTAAATTAACCCCTAAAGGTTTCACATCTCCAGCCTCAAACCATCCTATGAGTGATCTACATCTCCTCCCAGAAAGCACCTCTAATGGTGCAATATCAATGCTGGAGTGATAACTATTATTATAGGAGAACTTACACAAAAGTAAGAACTTATCCCAATTCCCTCCAAATCAATCACACATGCCCTCAACATGTCTTCTAACACTTGAATAGTCATCTCTGACTGTCCATCCGTCTGTGGATGGAAATTTGTACTAAAAGTGAGTTGTGTGCCTAATTCATCATGTAAACTTCTCCAAAATTTGGATGTGAATTGCGTACCATGGTCTGAGATGATAGAAAGGGGCACCCCATCCAACCTTACTATCTCTTTCACATAAACCTTAGCCAATTGTTCAGCATTATAATCTATTCTTACCGAAATAAAATGGGCTGACTTAAGTCAATCTATCGATCACTACCCAAATAGAATCAAACTTTCCCAAAGTCTTGGGAAGACCAACCACAAAGTCCATGGCTATCATTCCCACTTCCATTCCGGAATTGGCATTCTCTTAAGCAACCCTGCAGGCCTTTGGTGTTCATACTTTACTTGTTGGCAATTTTGAAACTTAGCCACAAACTCTGCTATGTCTTTCTTCATGCCCGTCCACCAATAAATTTGCTTCAAAATGCGGTACATCTTGGTCACACCTGGATGAATGGAATATCGCGAACCATGGGATTCTGTAAACAATATCTGAATCAAGTCATCAACTTGAGGAACACAAATTCTTCCTTTAAAACTGAGCACACCTTCCGCATCAAGAGTGGCCTTTTGTGCCTTACCATTCATAGTATGGTTTCTCAGCTCATTCAAATTTTCATCCTCAAATTGTTTGGCCTTGATCTCCTCAATGAACGTGGCCATTACGTCAATGCTAGCTAACACCCCACCTTTCTCTGAGATTCCTAACTGCATGAACTTAGATTCCAAGGTCTTAATTTCCTAAGCCAAAGGTCGCTTAGATACACTCAAGCAAGCTAGACTGCCCATACTCCGCTTTTCAACTCAAAGCATCTGTCACTACATTAGCCTTATCCGGATGGTATTAAATGGTGACGTCATAATTCTTAAGTAACTCTATCCACCTTCTCTGTCTCAACTTCAGATCCTTTTGAGTGAACACATACTTCAAATTACGATGATCAGTAAACACCTCACACTTGACATCATAAAGATAATGTCGCCATTGGGCCCAAATAATTCAATCGGGGTAGAAATCTTAAGATCAAACACTATCGCTGCCAACTCCAAATCTTGTGTTGGATAATTCCACTTATGGACCTTCAACTGCAGCTATGCACAAGCTGAGACATTCTTATCTTGCATCAACACCGCACCCAAACTAGAATATGAAGCACCACAACAAACTATAAAATCTTTACCTTCCACCGGTAGTGTTAGAATAGGTGTTGTGGTCAAAAGAGTCTTGAGCTTTTGGAAGCTCTCCTCGCATTTTTAAGTCCATTCAAATGGTATCTCCTTTTTGGTCAAATTTGTCAAGTGTGTCGCAATAGAAGCAAAGTTCTTCACAAATCGATGATGGTAACTAGTGAGCCCCACAAAACTCCTAACTTCCGTCACAGAGTTAGGTCAAACCCAATTCTTAACCGCCTCAATCTTTTGGGGATCTACCATTACCCTTTCGTTTGAAAATACATGCCCCAAAAATGCAACTGAAGTCAACCAAAATCACACTTAGAAAATTTCGCATACAACTTTTGTTTCCCAAGAACACCCAGAACAATACGAAGATGGTCGGCATGATCTTCCTCACTTTTCGAATAGACCAAAAAGTCATCAATAAAGACTATAACAAACGAATCAACAAATGGTTTGAACACACCATTCATCAAACTCATAAAAGTTGAAGGAGCATTAGTCAATCCAAATGACATAAATAGAAACTCGTAGTGCCCATAGCAGGTTCTAAATGCCATCTTGGGCACATTCCTAGGCCTAATCTTTAACTGATGGTAACCAGACCTTAGATCAATCTTAGAGAAAACTGATGCACCTTTCAGTTGGTCAAAAAGATCATCTATTTAAGGCAATGGGTACTTGTTTCAAATGGTGACCCTATTCAATTGCCGGTAATCTATACACATCCTCATACTACCATATTTTTTCTTAACAAACAAAAATGAGGCACCCTATGGGGAACCGCTAGGACGAATAAATCCTTTATCAAGAAGTTCTTCTCTCTTAATTCTTATGGAGCGATGCGATAGGGAGGGATGGAAATGGGATGAGTATAAGGTTCTAAATCAATGCAGAGATCTATATCTCTATCCGGAGGCATACCAGGCAAATAAGTAGGAAACACTTCTTAAATTCTGACACCACGGGGATAGACTCAATAGATGGAGACTCAACCTCAACATCCCGAATATGATCCAAACAGCCCTACCCTGCCAATTTCCTAGCCCGAATAGAGGATATGATCTTAGCTTGCTTAGGCTTGTACACCTCTTCCCACTCTAACTTTTCCCTTCCCAAAATTTCTAGAGTTACAGACTTAGTATTACAATTAAGCACATCATAATAGGGGGACAACCAAGTCATGCCTAAGATTATATCAAAGTCAGTCATACCCACAATTACCAAATCAGCCCAAGTCTAAAAACCTATAAATAAAATAAGACAAGCACGATAAAAATGGGTGACTATGACAGACTCTCCAACTGGGTAGAAACATCGATAGGGGCATCAAGTATTTCACAATTCATATTAAATTCTGAGGCAAATAGCACAGACACATAAAACTAAGTAGAACCCTGATCAAATAACACAGTAGCCATCTGGTCACAAACAAGAATAGTACATATGATCACTGTGTCAGATGCCTCTACCTCGATCTTGCCCGGAAAGGTATAACAGTGCGCCCTATCATCGTGACAGGTGACTTCCCTGCCTGGCAGCACTGTTCCCCTGCCTGCGTTACCATTTCCTCTACCTCCGCGACCTCGCTGATTTCCTCCTCGCCCACCTTGTGGACGCCCTTGACCATTATTACCATTTCCTAAGGGTACCACTACTCTAGACTGCTGTTGAGTGGAATCCAACATGCGCGGGTGGGGACAATCTCTCCTCATATGCCCAGGTTCTCCATACTTGTAACATATACGATCAAAAGATGGCCTGCTGCCCACCAAATGGGCAGCTTGGCTATCCTGAATCAAATTTTGAGGTAGAGTTTTAGAGTAATTACATGTAGAAGCGGGCGTAGCGGACTGATTAGCCAGGCTGAAAGTGTTGGCCTCCCTGAACCCTTTGGAGTAAGATCCCTGAAAGTTGCCTGAATTTTTGGCTTTCTTAGACAATGCCTTAGTCTGACCATCTCACCTTACCCCCTCCCCCCACTTTCTTCACAAAGTCTGTCACCTCATTGAAGTTTTTTCCTAGGTCATATAAATAGACAATACCTGCAACTCAGAATTAAGTCCCTTAAGAAATTAGCGGATCCTCTCTTCCTCAGTAGACACCAATTGCGTAGCATATCTAAACAAAGCATGGAACTTGGCCTCATAAGGAGCCACAAACATACCACCTTGCTCGAAAGTCATGAACTCATCCTTTTTACGATCTCTCAAAGTCTGGTGTACATATTTCTCCAAGGACATAACATGAAACTGGGTCCAAGTGAGTGGGGGTAAAACTGAATATCTGCATTCCACATTAGCTATCAACCACTGCTTAGCCTCACCTTGAAGCTGAAAAGTCACAAACTCAACTCCATACGGATGGACAATTCCCAACTTATGAAGCCTTTCATAGAAATCTAGGATGAACTCATAGGAGTCCTCACTCTCTGAACCATGGAACACAGGCGGTTTCAACTTCAAGAACTTAGTCAACATCTCATACTCATTACCAGTCATAACAGGACCCAACAAAGGACGGAATAAAGCATCAGTACCTACAGTTCCACCCACTTTTGGGACAGTGATAGTAATAGAGGGACTGGCGGGAGCATGAGTTGCTTGAACAGATGGAAGCACTCCAGGACCAACCAATCCTTTCAAGAACGACATAATTTGTTGAGCTAAGATCTAAGGGAGGAATACCTATAGTCTCAGCCTGAACTTCTTCCTTTTGTCCAACATTCTCCTCTGCCTCTTCATGGTGCACATGAAGGGCCTCATTTCTGGGAGCCACCCTTCCTCGGCCTCTACCCCTAGCTCTTCCTCTACCCCTGCCTCGATCGCAACCTCTTGTTACAGATTCCTTAGCTAGAGCGTTGACAGGAGCTACGGGCCTGACGTCGTTGAATCTAGTGTTAACCATCTACAGACACAAGAGTGAAGAAGATTAGATACCAATTGGAATCACCAGATACCAATTGGAATCAAGTTATAGTACAAAAGGAGACGAGAAAAGAGAGAAATTTCCTAAAGTCGTATAGCCTCTTGAAGAAAAGTACAGAAGTCTCTGTACCATTCTGTAAGACTCGATTAGACTTGTTTTGGAACATCTAGATCAACGAACCTAGGGATCTGATAGTAACTTTATCACGACCCAGACCGTCGTGAGTGGCATTCACACTAACCCTCCAGTGGGAGAACCCTTACTACAACCCAAACTAACAACTCAATCAAAATACTAAGGCATTTAAAGATACGGAAGCAGGTTTAAATGTAAAGGAAAAGAAATAGAGAGTTCCCATAAACTCCAACTCAAAAATCTAACAACCAAACAATGTGGAATAACATCTAGAACCTGAAAGTCAATGTACCAAAACATCTAAGGTTTAACCATAAGTCTAAACAAGAAGGGGTACAACTCCATACTTAAACATAAGAAATATAAGGAACTACTCTAAGTACGCAAATGTGGACATAAGCTATCACGACCCGAGTCTACACCTTGGACGTGGGCGGCACTCAAGAACCATTGTTGGTCCCCAAGAGAACCCTCATCCTGGCTGACTACAAGCGGAATACTAACTTAAGCATGCAAAAGCTTAAAAACTGAATAAAAATTCATGAAACTCAATTACAAAGCTTTAACTCAAATGAAAAACTCTGAATAAAAATAAATAATTCAACTCGCCATAAAATAGGCAACTTAAGTGTTTAAAACATTTAGTAAAATAAATTAATAGACTTCTGAAACTCTACAATCTATCTATGAAGCCTCTAAATAATAAAGATGGAAGTCGAGACAAGACCTATGACATCTTAACAATTGATATAATTGAAAGTACAAGTGGAACCCTCCGAAAGCAAGGAGGCTCACCATAGCTAATTTGAACCCCATGTGGTATCAACGAAGCTCCCGTTGTTGATCCTGAATATATGTATCTGCATCATGAAACGATGTAGGCCAAATGGCTCAGTACGTGGAATGTACGAGCATGTAAGGGGAATTCTAAAGCATAACATAAGCTTGAACTTGATAACAAAAAGGAAACATACTGACCTCTTTTCAAACTTACTCCTCTTAAGGAATACTTAAGAATACTCAAAACTACTCAAACTTACTCAACTCAGAAGTACTGAAGGATAAGATATTCAACTCAGTAATAAGGTTATCAACTCAGTGAAACTCAACAATATGGTACTCGACACAGTGAAGCACAGATCAATTCAAGGTACTCAACTCAAGATAGTCAACTCGAAGGTACTCAACTCTAGATACTCAACTCAAGATACCTAACTCGAAATACTCAAGGATAAAGCAATAGTAAAAGATGCAATATTTATGGAAAGCTGTAAAACTGTAGATAGAAACTAAATGTATTGGAAAATACAATAATACTCAATGTGTATATAAAAATAAAATATAACTCTGTGGGAGTATCTCTAACCCACAACCATCACTATCAGCTATGTGATGACACATCGTCTCACCCACGCTGCCAGAACTGTCCTTTACTTTGCCAAGGTATAAGACCTCTCAACTAAGTGGATCCACTAGTCTGTGCTAAATCCACTAAGGAATCATCTAAAAAGTATGACCCTTTCTACCCACGTCGGATACATGGTTTATGGAGACTTGAGTTATCTAAACTCATCCACATATCGATGCTCAATACATCTCCCAAAATATACTCAGCACATATGTTTAAAAAAAATATATAACTCTTTCTGTGGTTTGAGATTATTACTCAAAATCTTTCTCTAAAAATAGATGTTACTCAATTGCTCAATACTCTTTTGGAAATCTCAGTTTCCTACTCTTTTAAAATGTGAAAACATTTACTCTCGGGAATACCTAGTTCCCATATATCATTTTAAGAAAATGAACTCGAATCTACTTTTTTTCAACTCAAGTGTTGAAGTCTTAAAACAAGTTTAGAAAAAGTTGTAAAATACTTCTCAAAATAGGGTTCATGTCGAATGATGGACGTGAACGACTCAATTCAAGGTTTTCAATAACCATACAAAGAACTCGATACTCGAAACTCAACAACTCAGAACTCAAGAACTTCAATGATACTACTTATTTCAAGAATGCTCAACGCATAAGGTTCATGCAAAATTATGGGCATGCACAACTCAACTCAATGACTCAATGATACTCCTCATCTCAAGATTTCTCGACTCATATGGTTCATGCGAAATTACGAGCATGAACTACTCAACTTAAGAACTTCATGGGTAACATGTAATAGTTTCATGATTAGGAATATCATCTCAGAAGGGTTAGGAATTCAATACTTAAGACTTAGAACTTGAATATACTACTCTTCTCAAAGATACTCAACTTATGGAGTTCATGCAGAATTTATGGGTATGAACGACTCGACTCGAGGGTCTACATAACAATATGGAACTTATGTATTCGAATCTTCTCATTCTTATACTTACTTCCTCAAAACATAGCTCAAATCGATAGGTGATCTCAAAGGATTCACAATTGAACTCAATGATTTTCTTGAAACTCTACTCTTAACTCTCTCTTGAATGTGAATTATGAATTCAAGAGATATGGTTCATGATATGAAGGATATTGTGATGATAAAGTAGACTCATGAATGCATTCTCCTCATTCTCATACTCACTTGCCCGAGTCTTGAAACAAGTTACTAGAAGTTGTAGAAGACTCCACAAAGGACTCAAAGGGACTTTCTTAGAATGTTCGAAAGAATTCTCAAAAAACTTAACTCTTAACTCTACCTTGAATTAGATTTATGAATTCAAGGTTGTGATTTATGATAGGAAAGGTCTCGGGATGTTTATGAGTGTTTTTAGATAGTTAAACATGAGAATCGATTGAAAAACATTGTCTGGAGAGCAAATCCGTAACACGGAGATGAATTAAAATGTTTGGTCGAAATAACTTTTGAAACAGTGGAGTCCGCGACGCGGAGAGAAAATTTTTACACTAAAGGAACAAGTCTGAGGCACGGACCCGGTACTTGTTCCTCGTCTGATTTTTTTCTTCCTCGTTTTCTAACCCCAATTCACCTAAATTCGATTATTTTTCTCAATTTCTCTTTAAATTCAAATACACAATACATGTACCCAATAATCTAATCAAACACAACTCTAAAATCGACTCGATTTCCTCAAGAACTCATCAATCTCATCTTAACTCAAAAATGAAAGTCAATTTCAAGAACACAATTCAAGAAAATCAAACCTTCATCTTTCTAGAACGAATTTAACGCTGAAATTAATATGATTGGCATATGGGTGAACAAACTCAACACTATGGAAGCTTGCATACCTCTTAGGGATCAAACCCATGGCAAAAATCTGCGACAAAACTCAAGAACCTCGACAAACGCCTTGATCCTCTCCTCTTTTCTCCTCTTCTTTTCTCTTCTCTCGAAACCCTAAATTAGTTTTGTCCCCAACTTAATTATCAAAAACGAGCTTAATTAATTGTGTAGTGAAAATACCATAGTACCCTTCTAAAATTTGGTTTTGACTTTCCTTATCTAGACAGCCCAACTTCGAATGGACATATCTCCCTCATACAAACTCGAAACTGAGCAAACTCGGTGGCGTTGGAAAGATAATTCAAAGATATTTCCTATGGTATCTGGTAACACACCTAACTCATCCTGAGCTAGGAGTTATGGTAATTTTAACCAAAACTCATACTTAGCTTAACTTTGTCAAACTTTCCAAATTTGATTATTTAAAAAAAATGATTTCTTTCAAATTCCAAGTCTTTCTAGTTCTTTCAAAAAGTGAGGTGTTACATAAGCGAAAAGAGAACTCATGACAGCCCGGACAAACTGGCTCACCTTTGAATTTGATGGATCATTGATCTTCTAAGCGAGGTCTGACAATAGTCGCTTGAAGATGCCCTATACTCAACAAAGAAAGAGCAAGTACAGTATCAGTACACAACCACAGTTGAGTAGCATCACTAGCTCCACCTTCCAGGTCGCAAAGTTGAGGTTACCTTGCAGTTTGATCGGTAATTGGGCATCTGGATTAAACTGTACCACATGAGTGGTAGTCGGGACTCGGGACTGCAACAACACCGTCACTGGTAGTAGCAAGTACAACCATGTTTTTGAAGAGGAGAGAAAGAAAAATCAAATTGGATCGACTCGTGAGAGTTTTAGAGGGGTTCTGAAACCATAAAAGGATTGAGAGTCAAAGCAAACTTGAATTATTTTATTCAATCGTAACATCAACTTAAATACAAGTAAGATGTAACTAACTTGACTAATTCAAATGAACTATTTTGACAACTTAATCTAATCTGGTGGAAAAGATTGGACCAAACGATTTGAACTAAATTTACCTCTAACAACATTATAACCATTGATAATTGAATCTGTTGCAAGTATCTCACCAGACAGTTGACACACCCATTAAGAAACAATAAATAATAGGATAATATTACTATATTACCCTTTGAATATATTAAATTTAATAATTTGGAAAATGTATTAAATAGTTATAGGAAGGGTAAAATAGACACCAAAAGATTAATTATCTCTTGATTTTCCAAAATGGGCAAATATCGTTTGACAACTATTTATAGTATAATGGATCAGTAAAGATGGACGGAGGAAGTATTACACAATATTTTCACATTCCTTAATAGATATATACAAAGCATTATTAAAAAAAATACAAAGCACTATTAAGGTCACATAATTTCTTTTCAAGGTTGTGGCCAAATAAGCATATATGCTAAAATCAAACTGGTCTTTACTAGTACATCTTTTATTAAAGAAGAAGAATGGGAGTTTCACACCTCTGTCCTCGTCCTTGATGTTTTACGAGCACCTGAAACCAGAGTCCGGCTTAATTCGTGTATATATTACACCAGCAAAGCCACACAAGGGGCATGAATCATCTACTTTTCAAAAGAAAAAACTTTGAAAGTTTAAAATAGTGCTTGTGAATTGTGATGGTCCTTCAAAAGTAAATTTTGATTTGTATGTGGGCAATAACTTTTACAGATAACAATTGTATTCCCTATAAATCACTTATTTTTTCACACCAACAAATGAATTAGTAGCTCAATCGCAATGTCTCTGTTGGAAGGAGGAAGACATGTTCAGAAAAAAGTGATCCAAGATGTGTCACAACCCAAACCGTCGTGAGTGGCACCCACACTAACCCTCCGGTGGGAGATCCATTACTACAACCCAAACTAACAACTCAACCAAAATACTAAGGCATTTAAAGATACGGAAATAGGTTTAAATTCTTAGGAAAAGAAATAAGGAGTTCCCATAAACTCCAACTCAAAAGTCTAACAACCAAACAATGAGAAATCACACCTAGAACCTGAAAGTCAATGTACCAAAACATCTAAGGTTCAACCATAAGTCTAAACACGAAGGGCTACAACCCCATACTTAAACATAAGTAATCTAAGGAACTAGTCTAAGTCCGAAAATGTGGACATAAGCGAAAAGAGAACTCATGGCAGTCCGGAAGAACTGGCTCACCCTTGAATTCGATTGATCATTGATCTTCTAAGTAAGGTTTGTCAATAGCCACTTGAAGATGTCTTGTACTCAACAAAGAAAGAGCAAGTACAGTATCAATACACAGCCACAGTGTACTGGTAGGATCACGCGGCTATCCCACAAAGTTCAATATACATAAGCCATTACAACATAATAATAACATGCATGCACCGAACATATACAATATCAATATCATTTACGAATAACGATCAAGTTCATAATTCTCAATTACACAGTTATATCAAGTCAATGGTTCTCTCATGGAACCCAAATCCAAATTGTTAGTATACCGATTCGTGGTACCCGATCCAATGTTTATGCCGGAACGTGGCAACTGATCCAAGTTAGTGTGCCCGAACACAACACCCGATCCATTCAACATGTCACAATCACAATCACAAGTATATTCCCAAATCATACAATCAAGTCATGATTCATGGCATTCATCATTCATCTATCCTCATTTACAATTACTGTGATCAATAATGCAACATTTACATACATGTATTATAATGAAGCCAGAACAAGCATACATCACACAACATGAAATCACAACAATCACCTACCTCAAACAAAGCTTGAATCCCCTAAGAAACTTGATCCTTCCCTTTTTCGGATTATTTCCGCTTGTTCTTGGTCTACAAACAATCATAATAACACGAGAATCAATAAACGATGTCTAATTACCCGGATTAAAGTCAAGACTATCAACCCTAGATCAAACCCATGATTCCAATATCTAAATTAGGGCTTTTTCCACCATAATTTCAAGAATAAAACCCTCCCCCATCGATAATTACCCACTAGTTTACATTCTACGGATCGAAAAATGGATTCGGGGAGTTAAAACTTTACATTTAGCCTTAAGAATTGTGAAAAACGGTCAAGAACTCGCCTGGGGTCATCTCCTAGCTCTCAAAGTCGAAAAGTGCAGAATAAAATGATTTTGGGGTTTATTTCCGACTGAAGTCGTGTCTGTCCCGCCACAGCGGTACTCACCCCGCTACAGCGTCCCCGCCCTGGCGGCACAAAATCCCATCGCAGCGGTTTGCACGGAACAGAGAGATAAATAAAGAATTTCCAAATCATTTCACAACACACCTTCGTCCCATGACACTTAGAAACTACCCTCTCACGCTAAGCTCGATTCCGGGAGTTCTACTCGCCCGAATTCAATTTCGTAAAGTCGTACGGGTTCCTTAACGTCTTAGCTATCTACTCATGTGATCAAAATTATAATTAGATCACCCAATTGTTACCAGATTTCCCTAGACCTTACTGACTCCGATTTCGCTCAAATCTAGACTAGGTTGGAGGATTTCAAGCTACTACGAAAAAGTTTTCTAATCCAAAAAATTTCCCCGATGGATTTTTTATAATGACGGAAGCCGGTCGTTACAAGACTGCAACGATGTCACGGAGAATCCTACTGATTCTGAAACTCTGCCAGTTGTTTGCGGAATTGAGTTGATGAAACATGAAAAGGAATTAATTGTGTGCATCTACTGTCTACACAATTACAATAACTTTTAATATCCATCTACTACTTGAATAAATACAACTTCCTACTTTAAAGAAAGCGGTTTAAAGTAGTACGTACAACTTTTAATGTCCGCTTTAAATACGAGAACCTTTATTATATAGCATGAACAAAAGATACTACTACAGTTATAATAATTTCATTAAAAATAGAAGTCTTATTTATGTTGTCTATTTCAATGTTGAATTAAGGGATTTTCGATTTTCGGTTACTTGTGTCGGTAGGTAAATATTGCTTTATTGCTAAACCAATATTGATCGGAGCAAGCTCTACCCAGTTGGCCCAACCACATATTTGACATCCTAAAGGTTTTGAAAGAGTAAACTTACCCATCCCAAATCACTTGATTCATTTTGACCAATCTCATTTTTTTCCTTTAGAAAGTACTTTGTCATTTCTTTAAGTATTTGCCTCCGCTTATCTTTACAAAGTAATCAATCAAACTTTTGATGGAACCAACTCAAGACTCAATCTATTTTAACATGTTCAAGTTGACTCAACCAGTCAATTTTACACTCGTGTTGATATGTACGGTGAGTAAGACAAAATCTTCTAGCATTCACTTTTTTTTATAACAGGCACCTGAGCTTGAATGTTTAGGATGTGAATGAGAGTTGGAGGGCAATTTTATTACTCTCTCTGTAGGAAATACTTAGCCTACTGTCCTTTAGGATTATTCCAAAATGTTGTCCACTTTTCACAAATTAGAAAATTTTCATGCATTTTGAAAATCCTCTTTTACTTTTTCAATGTAATCTTCTAAGCTTTATGCCTTTTCCACCCCACAAACAAAATCTAGTATTCTGAACAAATATTAACCAGCTCGCATCCTCAACACCACCCTTAATACTGAGCTGAAACAAAGGGAACAAGCAAATTGATACAATACTGGTGTTTACATGCAATGGACCTTTTACAAGTTCAGATTCCCAGGAATTTGTTTAAAGAGAAGCAGGATATATTCCTTTACCATACTCGATATACAATATTTCGTTAAACAATTGACCCAATTTTAGCACCTGACCTGAATGATAATGACTGAAGAATCCACTGGCATAGAGGTTTGATGATGATCAGGAGATCAGAGCAATGACCATAAAACTGTGAAAAATTTAAATGCATAACATTGAATATGATGGTCTCAAAAACTTAGAAAACAGAACCCACAAATGTCCAGATGGGGTTATATTCAGCAAGAACAAGTCCCATTAGATTTTAGAGCTATCCAGAAATGTGTATAACCTACCTAATTGTTGTAAGTGATCCTGAAAACCTGAATTGAACAACACATCCTGCCATTTGTCGCCAAAACCACACAGGACAATATAACTTCTTTGTTCTCAGAGTACAGTGGAAAGAAAACCCTAAAATAGTGAGTAAAGATACTGAGAAAAGAAAACCCAATACAACTCACCATTCTTGTGCCCAGAGTTCTACTTATCATTTCCGCAGGAAGAAAATTTGCATAACATTGTCAAGGTGAATACTTTAAAGAAAGCTACAAGTAAAAACAGAAAGTAGAACAACAGAAAAACTTGAATATTAAAGCAAGATAAACTAGTCGACGACAGCACTCCTTTGTCCTTACTTGAGACAAAAATGATCAAGAAGTCACTCGAAATAAAAGTTATTTCTAATGACAATGATAGTTTATTTCCTTAAGGGTGTTTCATTTGTATAACTCTCTATACTTGGAAATTTTCATCTATTTTCTTTGAGGGAGCATGGGGTGTAGGTATCACTTAAAAGACACATCAGGAAAAATGTATCAGTTATGATGAGACCCAGGATTAACATCAACTGCAACTTTTGTAACAAGTTGAGTTTTAGGCAGACATGTAAATGCAAACAAATAATTGTCATTGGCAGATGTCAGTTGCACATATATATATATGAATATAACTATGCACACATATATCTTTCATAGCTGCAAAAGGTATCATGAAAAAGTAGAAATGGAAACTTACTGTCCTGCAAGTAACAAGAATAATCAAAAGTATAACTCATACCCAAGCTAGATGGACGTGGTTTAGCTGCCAAAGTCAAATCAAGAGAACAGTCATCTTTTTGTCTCCCAAAGTCCCAGAGGCTCAACTCAAGATTTGTAGAAGATAACACTAATTGTAATAATATTTTATGAGTTCTTACCCACCATCACTTAACTTCAGCTGCAATGGATCCTCTAGTGACAAATTTCCACTCACCAACCTATTTATTAGCAAGCAGTATCTTATTCAAGCCATTATGGAAAGATGCCAATCATGACACTTAGAAATTTCTATTGGAGTAAGCAAATGACAAATAAGAGAAATATTTTACATGGAAAAATGGATGCTGCAAGCATTCAGCAGTTAGCCTCCTTAAAGAGTCCCAAGAGCAGAGTTGTTATGGTATGAGAGCAGAAATCATTTATTATGTCTATTTCATGAGAAAATTGGCAGTTATAGGAAATATCGCAAAGAACCACCTTAATCAAATCAATAGCTTCTAAGCTTGCATTGGGAATGATATCAGACAGATTGGCTGGTACAGCCTGCCACAAAGAAAAGATAATAACAAAAGGAAAGAACTCAATGCATTAGTGCACACATTAGCATGTGGTAGACCAGGAATCCAAAATATAAAAAAGTAAGCATTACAAAGAAGTCAAGGAAATTCAACATCTACTATATATACATAAAGTATTTTTTTGTCGGAAGGAGTTCGGATGAACTCCCTTTGAGTACCCTAGCTCTACCAATGTGTGCCAGTGAGAGAGATCACATGAAAATGGCAGGAAACTTGTAATAGGTTCAAGCTACACTTACATTTAAATTTCTTATATCGAGCACTCATGAAGCACTTCTCACTTCTGGAGGATAGTCCAATCTGGTGGTCCAAGAATGCAGCTTATCATATACAACTGATCAGTTTCACTGGCCATAGGAAAAGAAGATTAGAAAGCTCTAAGATGAACAGTTCTGCAAATAATTTGACTTAATATTCAAATTCTCTAGATAATTGGACTTGAAATTTAAATAAATCAAGCTTCAATTTCCTAGCAAAAAAAAGAATCTTTAAAAATATCTGGGCAATTGACTAGGGATGGCAAGGGGATCGGGTTGGCCCGCGATCGGCTCGAGACCCGTCTCGCCGGACCCAGTCCCGTATGATTTTGCGGGTTGGGGGGATTTCAGGATAGGGGACCGGTTAGGGGACCGGTTAGGGGCCGGTTCACCCTTTGGTCCCGATCGACCCGGCCAGGCTGAACCGGCCGGTTTCGCGAGATCCCCTTATTTTATTTTTATTTTTATTTTTTGAATTATATCTGTTGGGGCAACGGCTAGTGGGCCCCCCCAACGGATTATTCACCTTTTTCACTTCCCCAACACCCCCTACCACCCCCTACTTTTAATACTTTAATTTAAACCCTCAAGTTATAATAAATACACTTTAACCCATTTTTGATACTATAAATACCTCTCTATCCTTCATTATTTCTTACAAAATCATCTATTCTCTCATCTATTTTCTATATCCTCTCATTCTTAAGTCTTAATTTTTTATTTCATTTAATTCTCATATTGTATCATAATATATATAATAATTCTCATATTTGCTAACAAGTATTGGAGTTCCAAATTACAAGTTACAACAAACTACAATCTTCAAGAATCAGTTATAACGTCTGCTATTAACTCAGACGTTTGGTACATTCGTTTCATAATATTTTTATTTTATTTTTTGCCATTAATTTTTGTGTTATTATTTTTTTTATATTACACTTTACATATAATTAAATATGAGTTCTAGCAAAAAAGATACCAATAAAGGAAAAGAGAATGAACCAAGCACCATTAGTAAATTATTTAATTTTAATAAAAAAAGTAGTAAGGAAAAAAATAAAAGTAAATGTGGTGATACTTCTTCTAAATCAATGTCTAGAGTTAGATTTAATACAAATGATTCTACTTATGTTGATGATACTTCTTATGATATTGATTCAAATATTCAACTCGATCATGAAATTTTAGAACAACGTTATGGTAATATGAATTCTAATCTTGATGAAAATTCAGGTGAAGAAGTAGAAGTTGATTCAGGAGAAGAAGAATTAGAAGAAACACCTACTAGTCCGGTGACGGAACTTCCAACTGAAACTACAAATTCAACGGAGCAAAATTGTGGACGCCCCCCCCCCCCCTTATACCTCCTGCAATGGAGAAGGTGAAGTATCAACGCCCTAAAACTTTTGTTGTGTGGCAATTTATGACTTTCGATAAGGAAAATTATATTGTTATTTGTAATAAGTGTAAGCAACCTTTTAAACATAAACAAGGAGGAGGTCAAGGTGGGACGGGGAGCTTAAATAGACATTTGTTATCTTCTGTGCCGATTGAATATAAAGAAGCTAAAGCTTTAGCCGATAGAAAAAAAGGAATTCAACTTAATGATGTTGATATTAATGTTAATCATTCGGTAGGGGCTTCTAACATGGTTCAAGGAACATTAGATCCTTCTAACCCCAGTGGTCCACTAACACAAAGTAAATATAATAAGGATAGATATTGCAAAAATTTAGCTAAGATGGTTTATGTTTGTGGTTTGCCTTATAGTTTTCCTTTACATCTCGGTTTTATTGAATATATTCAACAAACTTATAATCCTTCTTTTAAAGGTGTTTCTAGAAATATTGTTAAAGCTAATGTTTTTTTATATCAAGGTAAACATTGTCAATTTCTTCGTTGTTTGTTTAGCATATTAGATTGTAGAGTGTCTATAACTTCGGACATGGGTCGTAGTGTTAATGGACATGATTATTTAACTATTACAGCACATTGGATTGATCATAACTGGAATTTGCAAAAAAAGAATATTAAGTTATAAAGAATGTGTAGAGAAAAAAATGGGTGCATATTTAGCTTCAAATATTTTGAGTGTTTTAAATTATTACATGCTTTGAGATAAAGTAATGTCTGTCGCATTAGATAATGCATCTAATAATACAAACGCTGCTAGTCTGTTAAATACTAGATTATGTCTAGTTGATGTTAATGTTTTTCATGTTAGATGTGTTGCACATGTATTAAATTTAGTTGTACAAGATGGTATTTCATTATTTGATTGTGGTTGTATGAAAATTGAATATGTTGTTGCATGGATTTTTTATGCTCACAGAGTTGCTAGAATTAGGGAACTTAATGAGCGTTGTGTACTATGTGAAATGCCACCAAGAAAAGTTCCAAGACATATTAAAACAAGGTGGAATTCTTTTTATGAAATGCTTTCAGTTGCTTACGAATATAAAGGACCCGTACAAATTGTAACACCCCGTATCCGAAAATAGAGATTTCAGATTTCTGGTGTTACAGGTGGCACTCACGGACACCATCCACGGACCGTAGATGGACTCACGGTCCGTGGTTCGTGACAGAAAACTTCCCCAGAACTCAGTCAGAAAATTTGGCTAAGTGTTGACCCACGGCCGGACTTACGGTCCGTAAGTCAGGTCACGGACCGTAGTTCGTGTTCGTGGATAGATGCCCCAAAAGCCCAGCTTCAGTCCTGAACTACGGTTGACCAGCACGGACCGTCATTCGATCCACGGTCTGTAGGTCTGACCGTAGATCGAAGGTTAGCAGCCAGATAGCTGAAAATTCTGATGGGTCAACTTCAGATGGTCATAACTCTTAGAAAAAAATGAATTATGTGTCCCATGACCTATGGTTAGATAGATAATTGAATTATTTTTCCAACGCCACCGAGTTTGCTAAATTCCGACCTCCGAGTAAAAAGTTATGCCCGTTTTAGTGAAGCCCTGTCGGGCAGACTCAACCTACGGACCCAATCGACAGACCGTCGATTGATTGACGGACCGTCAGTCCATTCCGTCGATCACTCCGATAGCTATTAATTCAGGGGTCTTTTGGTCTTTTCCTATTTCGTTTAACCCCTAAGATACGTCGTTTAGACCCTAAATCATGAGGTTTTAATTAGTTTAAGCCTAGAAACATAACTAAAACTTACCTAAATCAAATTCATTAATCAAAACTTAGAAAATTAGAAGCAAGAAGGGAGAAAAAGGTCAAGAACCCTAGTTCAAGAACGCAGCAAGGTTCCATCAGTTCCAGCCCCGAAATCGAAAGATTTCTCCGTGGAATTCGTCACCAGGTATGTGGGATTTCACTAGGGGTTCCTTTCGCCCATTAGGTCCCTAGAATTCAGTCAGATTCTTGATTACATGATTATGAACAGACCTAGGGTTTCTAGAATTATAGCAGATCATCATGAATTAGTTATTTAGATGTTCCAAATCAGATTATCATATTATTTCTCAGTTTATCGCATGAATTTCAGAACCCTAGCTATGTATTTCTTTAGTTCTTGAATTACACATGCTAGGTCAGATATTTCAGTATTCAGTTATACATGCCTCAGTTTATGAATGCATCATTATTAGATTAATTGTTGCATTCGCAGTTTGCATGTTCAGTTTCGAGCTATCCAGTATTTACAGAAATTCAGTCATAACTAGTTAACCACTTAATTCATTGGGAGTAGCATAATACCGAGTTGGACTAGGTTTTCAGCGTACCCATATAGTCCCAGAACTACGAGCCACGTAGGTGTAAGTCCCCTCTGTGGGCAACATCAGTTTAGTGATCACGCCAGCATGCCTCTATACCTCTGGCAGGGTATATTGGGTCCTCTCGATGGGGCGTATACATCAGACTCCACATTTAGCTCATGTGGTTTTATGTCGGTTATTAGTAGCTCCCACAGTTCAGTCAGATTCTATTGTATTGACCATGTATCAGTACAGTCAGTATTCAGTCTCAGCATGTTATAAATTGGTCATTGCATTCAGTTAGCTCAGTATTCAGTATCTATATCATGTTCAGATTATTTCATTGCTTTATTGCTTTATTCAGTTATATGTTCTTTCATCTTTACTCTATCCTGCATGCTCAGTACCTTTCAAGTACTGACGCATACGTGCGCTACATCTTCTCGTGATAAAGGTTCAGGTTCTCAGTATCCAGATCACGCTTAGATCGGTTCTCGATCTTCAGTTCAGCAGGATCAGTGGTGAGTCCTCATTCTTCGAGGACTAGTGACATGTTTATCTTTATCGCTTTTAGTCTTTAGTTTCAGTTTTGCTAGATCTAGTTGGGGCATGTCCCAACATTTCTAGTCAGTTTAGAGGCTTATTTCAGACATAGTTAGATTCAGCTTAGTGTTTTGAGTTTGATATTCCTTTTGTATTAAATCTCAGATTTGATATATTCAGCTATAGTATATGGGTATTCCCCATCTTTTCAGATTTATTTATGATTTAGCTTCGGCATCAATTTATTATCTTTAGTATGCTCATGATCATGCCAGCAGGGTTAGCTTGGGATCACTTGTGGTCCTAGGTCCCGTGTCCGCGTCTCGGGGGTAGCTCGAGGCGTGACAAACTTGGTATCAGAGCATTAGGTTTAAGTGTCCTAGGATGTCTGAAAAGCCGCACTAGGTAGAGTCATTTTCATGGGTGTGTAGTGCGCACCACATCTAATGAGAGGGAGGCTACAAAGTGTCTTTAGGAAAAATCTTCATTTTCTTGTTACTCTTATCGTGCGTAAGGTATGATCTAATTCCATTCTAACTCGACATTCTACGTTTCAGTGATCATGCCTCCTCATAGAGCTTATGTCAGGAATGCGAATGCCAGGAACGCAAACGCAGCTCCTCCAGTTCCAGATCAGGAAGTCTCAAATGCTGAATTCAGGAATGTCATTCAGATGTTGGCTCAGAGTGTCGCTAACCAGAACAATCAGCGGGTTCAAGCTCCTGTGAATGCAAATGGTGGATCAGCAGCAGCAAGGGTCCGTGACTTTGTTAGGATGAATCCTCCAGAGTTCTTAGGGTCACAGACTGGTGAAGATCCCCAGAATTTCTTGGATGAGATCAAGAAGATCTTTGAGGTGATGCAAGTCACTGGGAATGATCAGGTTGAGTTAGCATCTTACCAACTTAAGGATGTAGCTCATATCTGGTATACTCAGTGGAAGGAGAACATGGGTACAGATGCCGCTCCCATTACTTGGGATTGTTTCAGGGAAACCTTTTTGGACAGGTTTTTCCCTATAGAGTTGAGAGAAGCAAGGGCCCAGGAATTTATGAACTTGAGGCAGGGTAACATGACTGTCCAAGAGTATGGGCTGAAGTTTAACCAACTCTCCAGGTATGCTCCTCACATGGTTGTTGATTCCAGGGCTCAGATGAATAAGTTTCTCTATGGAGTGTCAGACTTAGTGAAAACAGAGTGCAGGAATGCTATGTTGTTGGGAGATAAGAACATCTCTAGGCTCATAACTCATGCTCAGCAGGTTGAGGGTGATAAGCTTAGGGAACAGGCTAAGGAGACTAAGAAAGCAAGAACAGGTAACTACGAGTATTCCCACCAGAAATCGGGTGGTGGAAACCGCTCGCATTTTCAGCAGAAGTCTTCGACTCCAGCCCCTTCATCAGCTAGTGTTCCATTCCCCAGGCTCCGTAATGATCAGAAAGGTAGGGCGTCAGGCTCTAAGTCTCAAGGTAGTGTTTCAGGCACCAAAACCTACCCAACTTGCCCGAAATGTAGTAGGAACCATCCGGGCAAGTGCCTTGCAGGTAAGGAAGGATGCTTTGGGTGTGGCCAGTCTGGTCATAGATTGAAGGATTGTCCTTCAAGACAAGGTCAAGGAGGAAATAATGGTAGAGCTTAGTCTACAACTTCAGCAGCACCAACAGGTCGCCCGACTCAGCAGGGTAACTCTTCTGGTACTGGTGGCGGACAGCGCCAAAACAGGCTCTATGCTCTTCAGGCTCGTCAAGACCAGGAAGATTCTCCTGATGTAGTCACTGGTACGTTACGAGTCTTTGATCTTGATGTTTATGCATTGTTAGATCCAGGGGCTACTTTGTCTTTTGTAACTCCTTACATAGCAGTCCAATTCAGTGTTAGTCCAGAAACTCTTTCAGAAGCCTTCTCAGTCTCTACTCCAATCAGTGACCCAATTATAGATAGACGGGTATACAGAAATTGCCCTGTCACAGCCTCTCAGAAAGTCACCTCAGCAGATCTTGTAGAGTTAGAAATGGTAGACTTCGATGTCATTTTAGGCATGGATTGGTTACATTCATGTTATGCCTCAGTCGATTGTAGAACTAGGATTGTTCGTTTTCAGTTTCCAGACGAACCAATTCTAGAATGGAAGGGTAGTAGCTTAGCGCCTATGGGTCGATTCATTTCTTACCTTAAGGCCAGAAAGATGATCTCTAAGGGTTATCTCTATCATCTAGTTCGGGTTAAGGATTCTAGTTCTAGTTCCGAATCCCCAACTCTTGAGTCAGTTCCTGTAGTCAGTGAGTTTCCAGAAGTGCTCCCAGAAGATCTTCCTGGAGTTCCTCCCGAAAGGGAAATAGACTTTGGAATTGATCTCCTTCCAGATACCCAGCCTATCTCTATCCCTCCTTACAGAATGGCTCCAGCTGAGCTTAAGGAATTGAAAGAGCAGTTGAAAGACCTTCTAGATAAGGGCTTCATTAGACCTAGTATTTCGCCATGGGGCGCACCAGTGTTGTTCGTGAAGAAGAAAGATGGTTCTCTCAGAATGTGTATTGACTATAGGCAGTTGAACAAAGTCACAATCAAGAATAAGTATCCTATCCCCAGGATTGATGACTTGTTTGACCAACTTCAGGGTGCTAGTCATTTCTCAAAGATAGACCTCAGATCAGGTTATCATCAGCTTAGAGTCAGAGATAGTGACATTCCAAAGACAGCCTTCAGGACTCGGTATGGTCATTATGAATTTGTAGTTATGTCATTTGGACTAACCAATGCTCCTGCAGCTTTCATGGATTTGATGAACAGAGTGTTCAAGCAGTATTTGGACTTGTTCGTTATCGTCTTTATTGATGATATCCTCATTTACTCTAGGAATGAGGAAGAACATGCAGGTCATTTGAGAGTTGTTTTGCAAACTCTCAAAGATCGCCAGTTATTTGCAAAATTTAACAAGTGTGAGTTTTGGTTACAATCAGTTGCCTTCCTTGGGCATATTGTGTCTAGTGAAGGAATTCGAGTAGATTCCCAGAAGATAGAAGCAGTGAAACAATGGCCCAGACCTACCTCTGCTACAGATATCAGAAGTTTCTTGGTTCTAGCAGGCTATTACAGACGGTTTGTGGAAGGATTTTCATCCATAGCCTCTCCATTGACTAAGTTAACTCAGGAAAAGGTTAAGTTCCAATGGTCAGATGATTGTGAGAAAAGCTTTGCAGAACTGAAAATTAGGTTGACTACAGCTCCTTTCTTGACTCTACCAGAGGGTTCAGATGGTTAGGTGATCTATTGTGATGCATCCAGAGTCGGCCTAGGTTGTGTGTTGATGCAGCGAGGTAAGGTTATAGCTTATGCTTCTAGACAGCTTAAGGTACATGAGAAGAATTATCCAACTCATGACCTCGAGCTAGCAGCAGTGGTGTTTGCACTTAAGATTTGGAGACATTAAGGTACATGAGAAGAATTATCCAACTCATGACCTCGAGCTAGCAGCAGTGGTGTTTGCACTTAAGATTTGGAGACATTACTTGTATGGTGTTCATGTAGATGTGTTCACAGACCATAAGAGCCTTCAATATGTGTTCACCCAGAAAGAGTTGAATCTTCGCCAGAGAAGATGGTTAGAGTTCCTCAAAGATTATGATATGAGTGTGCATTACCATCCTGGTAAGGCCAATGTAGTAGCAGATGCCCTTAGCAGACTATCCATGGGTAGTGTAGCACATGTTGAGGAAGAAAGGAGAGAGCTAGCAAAGGATGTTCACAGACTTGCTCGCCTAGGAGTTTGTCTTATGAGCATATCAGATGGTGGTGTAACGGTTCAGAATGGGGCATAATCTTCTTTGGTAGTAGAGGTTAAGGAAATGCAAGATAGTGATCCAATCTTGCTTGAACTTAAGGGTGCAGTCCACAATCAGAGAGTGGAGGTTTTCTCCCAAGGGGGAGATGGTGTACTTCGCTATCAAGGTAGATTGTGTGTTCCTGATGTGGGTGAATTGAGACAGCATATTCTCGCAGAAGCCCACAATTCCAGATATTCTATTCATCCAGGCGCCACTAAGATGTATCGCGATCTGCGGGAAGTCTATTGGTGGAATGGCATGAAAAGAGATATAGCAGATTTTGTGGCTAAGTGCCCCAATTGCCAGCAAGTAAAGGTAGAACATCAGAAACCAGGAGGTATGACTCAAGAGATTGACATTCCTACTTGGAAGTGGGAAGTGATCAACATGGACTTCATCACAGGTTTACCTCGTACTCGCAGACAACATGACTCCATTTAGGTGATTGTTGATAGGGTTACTATGTTTTCTCGCTTTTTGGCGGTCAAGACTACAGATTCGGCGGAGGATTACGCCAAGCTTTACATTAATGAGATTGTGAGGTTGCATGGAGTTCCTTTGTCTATCATCTCAAATAGAGGTCCTCAGTTTACATCTCATTTTTGGAAGTCATTTCAGAAAGGTCTTGGTACTCAGGTTAATCTTAGCACAGCATTTCATCCGCAGACGGATGGTCAGGCAGAGCGTACCATTCAGACCTTAGAGGACATGTTGAGAGCTTGTGTGATCGACTTCAAGGGTAGTTGGGATGATCACCTTCCTCTGATTGAGTTCGCCTACAACAATAGTTACCATTCCAGCATTCAGATGGCCCCTTATGAGGCATTATATGGGCGTAGATGTAGATCTCCAGTTGGTTGGTTTGAAGTAGGTGAAGCAGCCTTGATAGGACCAGATTCAGTCCTTGATACTATGGAGAAAGTGCAACTCATTAGGGATAGACTCAAGACTGCTCAGAGTCGCCAGAAGTCTTATGCAGATGTGAGAAGAAGGGAACTAGAGTTCCAAGTTGATGATTGGGTTTTCTTGAAAGTGTCACCTATGAAAGGGGTGATGAGATTTGGCAAGAAAGGGAAGCTGAGTCCCAGATATGTAGGCCCTTACCGGATCTTGAAAAAGATTGTTAAAGTGGCTTATGAGTTAGAGTTGCCAGCAGACTTAGCAGCAGTGCATCCAGTCTTTCACATTTCTCTTCTGAAGAAGTGTGTGGGTGATCCAGCATCCATAGTGCCATTAAAGAGTGTGGCCGTGAAAGATAGTCTTTCTTATGAGGATGTACCAGTTGAGATTCTCGATCGTCAGGTTAAAAGGTTAAGAAATAAAGAAGTCGCTTCAGTCAAGGTTTTGTGGAGGAGTCAGTCAGTAGAGGGAGCTACTTGGGAAGCAGAAGCAGCCATGAAGTCCAAGTATCCTCACCTCTTTCCTTCCGATTCCATTCCAGCTTGAGGTAATAGTTCCTCGTCAGTTTTTCAGTCATTCATGCGAAAATTCAGTCTTAGAATCATGTTCCTTCAGTTTGTACTTGCATTTTCAGCGTATTTGCATGTTCTTGGAACTCAGTTCAGTCAGAAATTCAGTTTTCAGCGTTTAGTGGTAGGGATTGCAGCCCTCTCCCTCCTTTTCATCTAGTTTAGTCTTCATTCGAGGACGAATGTTCTCAAGGGGGAGATAATGTAACACCCCGTATCCGAAAATAGAGATTTCAGATTTCTGGTGTTACAGGTGGCACTCACGGACACCATCCACGGACCGTAGATGGACTCACGGTCCGTGGTTCGTGACAGAAAACTTCCCCAGAACTCAGTCAGAAAATTTGGCTAAGTGTTGACCCACGGCCGGACTTACGGTCCGTAAGTCAAGTCACGGACCGTAGTTCGTGTCCGTGGATCGATGCCCCAAAAGCCCAGCTTCAGTCCTGAACTACGGTTGACCAGCACGGACCGTCATTCGATCCACGGTCCGTAGGTCTGACCGTAGATCGAAGGTTAGCAGCCAGATAGCTGAAAATTCTGATGGGTCAACTTCAGATGGTCATAACTTTTAGAACAAAATGAATTGTTTCCCATGACCTATGGTTAGATAGATAATTGAATTATTTTTCCAAGGCCACCGAGTTTGCTAAATTCTGACCTCCGAGTAAAAAGTTATGCCCGTTTTAGTGAAGCCCTGTCGGGCAGACTCGACCTACGGACCCAATCGACGGACCGTCGATTGATTGACGGACCGTCAGTCCATTCCGTCGATCACTCCGACAACAATTAATTCAGGAGTCTTTTGGTCTTTTCCTATTTCGTTTAACCCCTAAGATACGTCGTTTAGACCCTAAATTATGAGGTTTTAATTAGTTTAAGCCTAGAAACATAACTAAAACTTACCTAAATCAAATTCATTAATCAAAACTTAGAAAATTAGAAGCAAGAAGGGAGAAAAAGGTCAAGAACCCTAGTTCAAGAACGCAGCAAGGTTCCATCAGTTCCAGCCCCGAAATCGAAAGATTTCTCCATGGAATTCGTCACCAGGTATGTGGGATTTCACTAGTGGGTTCCTTTCGCCCATTAGGTCCCTAGAATTCAGTCAGATTCTTGATTACATGATTATGAACAGACCTAGGGTTTCTAGAATTATAGCAGATCATCATGAATTAGTTATTTAGATGTTCCAAATCAGATTATCATGTTATTTCTCAGTTTATCGCATGAATTTCAGAACCCTAGCTATGTATTTCTTTAGTTCTTGAATTACACATGCTAGGTCAGATATTTCAGTATTCAGTTATACATGCCTCAGTTTATGAATGCATCATTATTAGATTAATTGTTACATTCGCAGTTTGCATGTTCAGTTTCGAGCTATCCAGTATTTACAGAAATTCAGTCATAACTAGTTAACCACTTAATTCATTGGGAGTAGCATAATACCGAGTTGGACTAGGGTTTCAGCGTACCCATATAGTCCCAGAACTACGAGCCACGTAGGTGTAAGTCCCCTCTGTGGGCAACATCAGTTTAGTGATCACGCCAGCATGCCTCTATACCTCTGGCAGGGTATATTGGGTCCTCTCGATGGGGCATATACATCGGACTCCACATTTAGCTCATGTGGTTTTATGTCGGTTATTAGTAGCTCCCACAGTTCAGTCAGATTCTATTGCATTGACCATGTATCAGTACAGTCAGTATTCAGTCTCAGCATGTTATAAATTGGTCATTGCATTCAGTTAGCTCAGTATTCAGTATCTATATCATGTTCAGATTATTTCATTGCTTTATTGCTTTGTTCAGTTATATGTTCTTTCAGCTTTACTCTATCCTGCATGCTCAGTACCTTTCAAGTACTGACGCATACGTGCGCTACATCTTCTCGTGATGTAGGTTCAGGTTCTCAATATCCAGATCACGCTTAGATCGGTTCCCGATCTTCAGTTCAGCAGGATCAGTGGTGAGTCCTCATTCTTCGAGGACTAGTGACATGTTTATCTTTATCGCTTTTAGTCTTTAGTTTCAGTTTTGCTAGATCTAGTTGGGGCATGTCCCAACATTTCTAGTCAGTTTAGAGGCTTATTTCAGACATAGTTAGATTCAGCTTAGTGTTTTGAGTTTGATATTCCTTTTGTATTAAACTCTCAGATTTGATATATTCAGCTATAGTATATGGGTATTTCCCATCTTTTCAGATTTATTTATGATTTAGCTTCGGCATCAATTTATTATCTTTAGTATGCTCATGATCATGCCAGCAGGGTTAGCTTGGGATCACTTGTGGTCCTAGGTCCCGTGTCCGCGTCTCGAGGTAGCTCGGGGCGTGACACAAATGATTTTAATGCTCATAATGTTGACCCATTAGATAGAATTTATTAAGAAGATTGGGAAGAAACTAAAGAACTATTGGAATTTTTAAGACTTTTTTATTATGCTACAACCATGTTTTCTGAAATTTATTATCCTACTATTTCATCAGTATTAATAAATATTTGTGCTATTACAATTCAATTTTCTAAATATAAAAAAGTTGAAAAATTTAGAGTTGCAATTGAATGTATGATTGAAAAATTTTTAAAATAATTTTTCCTTTTCCTCAAATTTGTTTCACTTCTACTTTACTTAACCCTCAATATAAATTACGAGGTGTGCAGGGACTTGTTCTTTTTATGATACCTTAAAATTTTTACCGGAAGAAATTTCAACTTGTGAAATGTTTAAGTCTAGCATAAAAGTAGAAGCAAAAATTTTGTATGAAAAATATAGAAATATAAGAAATACTAAAGGAGAAGTTGGTCAAAGTTCTAATCCTAAGACTAAAGATCGAATTAATAGTTTTATGCGAGGTTTTCTTGGTCTTAATCCTACTAACCGTGATGATTTTGAAGAATATCTTAATCAGTCTTTAGAAACAGTGGACGACGATGATGGCAATGTAGAAATATTAGCATGGTGGAGGAGACGGAGCGTTGCATTTCCAATTCTGAGAAAAATGATTCGTGATGTTCTAGCTATTGAAGCTTCATCAGTTGCATCAGAGGCTGCTTTTAGTGCGGCAAGGTTTCAACTTGGCGATCATAGACATTCATTGGCGGAAGAAAGTTTGATAAAAATCAGTTTTATTTAAAGACTACGTCAATGCCGAGAGGAGGAATTATAATTTGCCAAAGTTAAGTTCCAAACAAGAAGCTTGGATTAATGTGGTAATTGGATCTAGTGACGATGAATTAGAGTCACAAGAGTTTCTAGCAAGTTTGCCAACACCGGAGGATGTTACCGTCGATATGATACGATAATTAGAATTGAATTTTAAAGGAGAATACAAATATTAGATTACATCCGAGAACTAATTGAAACAAAACCCTTCCTAGAAGGTGGCTGCGTAAATTAATTACTCCTCTAATATGTTTAACAAATATTAGTTTTACATATGAGAACTTATTGAAAAAGAACCATTCCTTGAAGGTGGCTGCGTAGATTAGTTACTCTAAGGGTGTGTATCGGTCGGTTCGGTTTATCGGTTTTCGGTTTTTGAATATGCTAAACCAATAAGATATTTGTTATCGGTTTTCAGTTTATCGATTTTAGGTCTTTAACGGTTCGGTTTTCGGTTTATCGGTTTTAGGTCTTTAACGGTTCGGTTTTCGGTTTTCGGTTTAACCAATAAGAAAATGATTTCAAAACAAATATATGACTTATCCAATAATTTGACGTGATACGCATACATCGAAATAATCATCACAAACGGGACAACAGGGACCAACATGTTGTATTTTGGTCATCACAACAAAGTCTTGGTCAATTTTCGATCACCATAATATATAAAATGAGGTCCCCTTTATGCAATAATGGGAATCAAATAAAATCAAATCATAGACAAGAGTCAAAACAGTAGCAAATGAGGCCATGCTTATGGTAAATCATATATAAAGAAAAAACCCAACTAAATGAAGTTCTTACTTTATTTTTATTTTTTAAAAAAACACAATCTGAATTTCGTTAATCAAATTGCACTTTTTTTCAATCATGCAAAAGCTAATATTAGTCAATTATAAACTAATTAAAGTAAACAAGTAATACTCCGTAGAACCTAAAGGTTAAATAACTAAAAGCTGAGAGGAGAGTTAACTGTTAAGTAATGTTAATTATTGTGTAGGGTTTTTATATTTTTAGTCTAATATGCTACTAATTATATTAATATTTTTTGTTTAATATATTATATATATGTATAGCTAAAAATTAAAATAGTAAATAATTATATTCTTAATGGGTTATCGGTTAACCCAATAACCCACTATTAAAAAACCAATAAGGAACCAATAACCCAATAATTTTTTTTTGTAAAACCATTAAATAACCGTTAATCCAATAACCCAATAACAATAAACCAATAACACTTTTATCGGTTCGGTTTATCGGTCGGTTCGGTTTTTGCACACCCCTAAGTTACTCCACTAATATTTGTAAATTGTAACTTCTAAGTTTAATTGAATAAATTTGAAGGTTTTATTCAAGTCTTTTTTATACAACTATTGTCTTGCATTTTAATTTTAATATATACATACATATTTACATATATACTAAACTAACTTTAAAATACTTAATTTAAAAATTGAAATTTGAAATTTCAAGTTTAAATTACTTTAAAATATTTAAAATACAAATTTGAACTTTCAAGTTTGAAATTTGAAATTTGAAAACTTAAGCATTTTTTATTAGCTAAAAATGTTATTGAAAATCAAATAAACTAAAAATGTTATTCAATAACATATAATTTCAATACAAATATATAAACATATAAAAAAATTTAAAAAATCTCACGTCCCGTCCCATCCCGCCAAACCCCGTCCCATCCCGTATATATAGTGGGACGGATGGGACGTATTTTTGTCCCGCCAATCCCGGTCCCGGCCGAATCCCGGCCAAGGCGTCCCCCGTCCAGTCCCGTCCCCCTTCGTCCCATCCCACAGTCCCTGTCCCTATCCCCTTGCCACCCCTATAATTGACTATTAGATTATACTTCCAAATATATCAGTATCTCTTTAAGTTTCCAAGAAAGCAACAAGCAGACAAATTATATATGACGTAAAACGAGTCTAAACTCCAAACAAAAGAATGTGGCATATCACATTCACATAACCAAAATATGGGTCATGAAAGCACCTTTCACCAGGGAAAATTGGGCACAAAGTGTAAAGTTCAGCAAGTATTGCACCAACGGCCCACATATCTGTGTTGGTTGTGCACATAAGTTACATAACACCAATGTATTTCAAAGACTTAAAGAGGGAAAAAAGGACAGTGTCAGAAGAAGGAAAAAAACTGACAAAGTAAGAAGAAACAAAAATTTTAATAAAAACCTACAATTTGTTGGAGATCTTCTGAAGAGTCTGTGGCAGCAAATGGAAATGCACATGCATATCTACAAGGAATCTTATGTTCCTTCAAAAGCTTTTGCACCTTCTTAATAAACAATCTCTGTACTAGAGGAGAATTATCCTATCAAAAGTTATAGGTTGTGCACATAAGTCACCATTAAGTGACAAAATAGTATTATACAATAGATGCCTTAAAAAGTTGTCATTCTTTGCTATATGTTTACCAAGTATTAACTCCGTTCAAATTGACATGGCACACTAATAATAACAATCGACTGGTTATTTCTGTCAATTGTAAACCTTTTAAAATATGAGTCAAGAAACTGATTGCAGAAAAAGTGGTCTATTCCAAAAGTAATTGCAAACTTAAAACAACTGCAAACAATAGGCCACCAACTCAAGACTAGCCGTGTTGTTTATTGTAACTAGAGTACGAGTTTGATTCTCTGATTATATAAAGACGAAGGATACTGGATCACGCTTACACGAACCTTTTTTAGAAAGTTTTTTGAAGTAGAGAAGGTTCAAACAAAAAAAAGTTCAATTTGTCAGTAGAATATACTTTATAGAGCAAACCACTGAAATTACAAAATAGAGATCTTCAAACCCTGATTCATATTTTTCATAGAAATCTTTGATCAAGAATAGACCAAGAGCCTTTTTGCACCATATCTAAGGGATTCCTTAGTTCGGGCCGAAGAAGCAATGTCACTCAATGATTATCAAATTGATTGCAATCTTTTTATGTCTGTGAAAATCCCACCAGAGCATCTTCTACTGCTAATAGGCCATGAACTAGATCAGAATCATTCTCAAAGAATCCATAAGAAGTGATCCAATTTTTTTCATTGGGTCCATATAAAGACCAAAGATCTTGAGCGGCCGATCCGACAGAACTCAATAGATAAATAAGTATGGTTAATCTCGTCATGCTCGTTCCAAGCTCGAAGTAACATTTGTACAAATAAGAATCCCCTTCTTTACATGATTTCTTCTTCATATAGATAGATATAGGATCTACGGGACAATTACTTAGAAGTATATTTTGTGCTACAATCCTTCTTATCTGATAGAAAAGGAACCCATAATCCTGAACCGATCTGGGATAATGTGGTAAAAGATCTAGGACAAAAGCCAAGCATGTGCAATATAACCAAGAAAGAGATAAATCATCCATACAATTTGTTAGTGTAATATACCACAAATACGAAATATTACAGTTGAAAATAAAATGACAAAAATGAATAAACAAATCTTTAGGCTGAGGCGCATATATCTCGCTCTCTTTAAAGAGATTCAAGTTCACTGCGGCATAATGTACACCAATCCAGCAGTTCTCTCATTAAAGCCTCTAATATGCTTCTATCTCGGACCATTGACATCATAACAGAAGCTCCAGTAATCATTGTAAAACGACGAAATTCCTGATCAAAACTCTGATTTGGCATCAGAGTTCCGCCTGATCCAGAAGACGATGCAGAAGTGTTGTTGGCATAATTGATCATGACATCCTTACGATTAAGCTTTTGAAGATAATTTCTGGTTCTTTTGACGTCATTATGATTAATTATTGGAGGAAAATTAATGACTGTCCGTGGGCGGAGATACCATCGGGCAGCTGCATCATAAGCCCTAGCAGCTTCCTCCGATGTATCAAAGGTTCCAAGCCACACAAATCTTTTCTGGCTAGTAACTTTGATCTCAGCTATGTAGCTCCCTGTGGGAAGCTTCCTCACACACTTATAACGCATTTCACCGGAGGGAACTGCAACGTTGATATTATTGTTTTGTGTCATCTTAAAAATAAATTTAAAAAAAAACAAGAAGAAATAGAAAAGAGTGAGTTAAAGTGAGTTATATAGATGTCTCTCAAGAAATCGTTTTTGTGAAAAGAAGAATGAGTGAACAGAGAAGGAAGGAGGAGAGTGATTTGTGTATAGAGGTCTCTCAAGAATATTTTATTTTATTTTTTTGTGAAGAGAAGAATGAGTGAACAAAGAAGGAAGAAGAGGAGTGATTTGTATAGACGTCTCTGAAGATTATTTTTTTTTATGTGAATAGAAGAATGGGTGAATAAATAAGAAAAAAGAAAAGTGATTTATATAGACACTTTCAAGGAATTTATTTTTTTTGTGAATAGAGAAGGAAAAGGAGGAGTGGTTTATATAAATAATTTTCAAGGGATTTGTGAGTTGTTAAAATAACTTTTAAAAACAAGCGGAATTTTCATCTTACGTGGAGAGTGGTAAATATACATTTGTATCTTTCTAGTCTTGTGAAATTGTGTGTCCAATTGTCTTTTTCTATTTCATAACGGGCCACGTCCCACCCACTCACAAAAAAGCTAAAATCTTTTCCTTTGGCAATTTAATTCGTCCCTTTTATTCTTCCAAAAATGATTTAAATATTCTTAAATTTAGTATACACAATTAAATAAAAATATCTTTCTTCAATAGTTTGATTCAAAAATATTTTTTCATTTTGTAGTCGATAGGTTAAAAGCAAGGTTTTATCGATTTAATATTTTTCAGAAATAGAATATTTAGTTTATGTGTAAGTAAACTACGTATTATACGTACACGAAAAATATAATCGTTAATTTAGTTGGCGCCGTAAATTAATCGTTATTTTAGTTTAATAAAAAGTATGTCGTTTTGCGTTGTTATTATATAATCAATAGACTATCTATTTCTTTTTAGGTCATACATGCACGTATCAGAAAATAGTTAACTAAACGACTAAAAACGTGATTTATATATTATAATAAGCTAACATAAATTATTAATTGTGCTTGTTATATATTAAAAAAGTTTTAGGAATAATGCAATAGCCAACAAATAATTGATTTTTTATATAAAAAAATTCAAGGGTCAAATAAAATAGGGAAAATGCATATCCCCCCAATCTATGTCCAAAATTCCAGAGACACACCTAACCTTTACTAAGGTCCTATTAACCCCCCCCCCCCCCCCCGAACTTATTTCATATATAATTTTATACCCCTTTTTGGCCTACGTGGCACTATCTTGTGGGTCCAGCGCGTGTTGACTATTTTTTCAAGGATAGTGCCACGTATGCCAAAAAGAGGTAGGAAATTATATATAAAATAAGTTCAGAGGGGTAATAGGACCTTAGTAAAGGTTAGGTGTGTCTCTGAGATTTCGGGCATAGGCTGGGGGGTACTTATACATTTTCCCAATAAAATAAGATGCATTAAAAACATGTTAATGAAAGGAAATTCATTACTTAACAATCATAAACATGAAAAAATAATCTTAATTTAGACAAATTTTCAAAAATCGACAAGTAAAAAGTTTTTAAGACTACATAATTTTATAAATAGAAACAATTTTGTATTGATATATTTATATACAAAATACATTTAGCTACAATTTTTGGCATATCAATTACAATCATACATAGAAACCAAATATAATTTTAATTAAATAGTTATCCGAAAAACCGTATTGAAAAAATAATTATTCAACAATTAACTAATGGGTAGTTATTACTCTAACTATTTACTAGTTACCTAAAAGCTAATAATACGTACCTGAATTTTGACAAGAGAATTCTCTTCAAGTTCACCATTTTTACTAACCAAAAATTGTTTTCATGGTAAGTAAATAACTAAAAATGAAATTTATTAGTCTAATTACAACATAATCTTTAGTAACAATGATTTATTAGTCCACTTATGGAATGATATTGATATTATTGATTTAAAAATAAGAAAGGTGACACGTGAAAGTGTTGGAAACTATATGCACAACGGAAGAATACTAAAAATTTTACTGCTTACATGAATAATAGATAATCAATACCGTTTATGCTAGAACACATAATCATTCTAGAACATATAAACTTGCTGAAATTTGACTCGATAAATACCTCTTGTAGCGTGAGCAGATACTTTCAAACGAATTAGACAGATCTTCAAGTGAATCACAAGATAGAGAGTAACTATGATCTTCTACAATGATCCCAAGTTCACATCCGAACTCTCTCAATGCTTGGGCGTGCAAGTATCATATAGAAAACTAATCATCTTTCTAGGGTAGAAGAATCCCTAATTATAGAGATTTCTTCCCAATCCAAAGAGGAGAACCAAAACACACGTTATTTTTCATCAATCGAAAAATACACACTAGTTTTCTTTTTATAAGAAAACTAACACATGTCTCCCCTTTTCCCTTTAGAATAGGATTCTGAATTCTAGTTAAATACGAGCACTGTAGGTGACCACATAATTAATTACCGAGGCTTCCTATAATGGAAATAATTCCAAATAATTAATTTGAATTATTCTTACCATAATAAATTACAAATCATTACACTACAAATTCGTAATTGCACTCCTCTATTTATATTTCAAAATTCCCCATTAAACACTTATGTAATTCCCCATGTTAAGATTACAGATACTAATCAATAAATTAAATTACTGACGAATTTAATTCAATGATTAATTTCCTTTAGAGCACTACTTAACTTATTTCATGTGCCGGATTCATAAATCCACTTGCAAGGTTTGACACAATGAAAATTTATAAGTTTTTTAAAATGGCATATCAATCAATCTCTATAACGAGACATGAATTTCATCAACAAACTTATTATTTCACCAATATATATTATTATCATCCAATCTACCAGACATATTAACTCATCTCAGAATCTCACATTTTAATAAATCAAAACGATAATTAATATATACAGATCATAATAGTTATATCAAGATTAAGAATATAAGTACATTTAATAGTTTAGAAAATATGTTTTTGTCAGCCAGTCTAAAACATCTATCTCTACTCGGTCCTGTTCAATACATAAAAAATGCACTAGCACAAGAAGTTGGAAATATACCATTCCCATAATCAAGATAAATTACATATAATCTTGTGCTACAATCGTATCGATGGCATGTCCAATTTTCATCCTAGATTGTGAACAAAAACTTTATACTTATAAGAACTAATGATTTAATCTTCCGTGTATAAGTTAAAACTCTACACACTAAATCATCTACTATATAAGTAAATAGACACCATAAACGAATATATGATCTATTAAAATTGAGCAAATATTTATTCTATATTAAATATTATTTCTTAACATATGGTTAATAGTATATATCCCAACAATCTCCCACTTAGACTTTTAACCATCACAATTGTTATAATATACTATATCTAAATGCATGGTTAAATAGTATATACCCTAACAATCTTCCACTTAGATATTTAATCTTGAAAATTGTTAGAACACTATGTCTAAACACATGATTAATAGTATATACCCTAACAATCTCCCACTTAGACTCTTAACTATGCATTTACAACTTTCACAAGCATTCCTTTATTTCTTATCAAAAGAAATTTACAAGTTATTTTCTCATGCAATTTTGTCTAGTAGTGCTTCGTCGTAACAATCGATTTTATACTAGATCTTGATAGAGCTTCTCATGAAACTTTCCAAGAGTATACTTCTTTTTAGGAGATCTATCATAAAAGTTCTCTCAAGCATACAAATCAAATCAATCTTCGCTATGATTCTCCCACTACGACTAAGCACTACTACATAATCACACTTTCATGATCTCGAGTCTTAATATTTTCTTCAAAATCTTTCAATATTGAAATATTAACAACCTGTCATGTAGTGTTCTTCAATTTGCTCAACATCACTTCCACTACTTGAGGTAGTAGTTTTCTTATGTCTATTAACGTTTCTTCCACTACTTAAATGCAATGGAACGTCATTTCTGACATACCGATTAGATGTTTTTGAGCGTCTGCATTTACAATTGACTTATTTGTTATTTCTTTGTTCAATTTCTGTAAAACTAGTTTACTTCTAGGAACACGGTTTACTAAATGATCCTTTTCTAGAAATCAGATAGTTGTGTTAACAATTGCCTTATTTTCTTTAGGACACTATAATAAACCTTGTTTCATTCTTTAGGATATCCAATTAACACACACATTCCGTTCTTAATTTCAATTTTTTTATTCTCCCACTCAGCACATGTGCTGGACAATCCTATATTTGAACATGTCACATATTAGACTTACGTCAAATCTAATTAGTTCTATAGTTGTTCAAGGTACTGATTTGAAAGAAATTGAATTCAAAATGTGATATGTGGCTATTAGAACCTATCCCAAAAGAAACAAAATAACTAATAATAAGTCAATAATTAATCTTATCATCTTCATAAGAGTCTACTTCTTTTCTCTTCTACACCAATCATTTATAGAGTGTCTGGTGTACACAATTGAAATGCAATTATTCTATAAGATAAATGACTTATGAGCTTTGCAGAGAGGTTTACGTCACTACAATCAGATTGCAGTGATTTTATATATTTTTCATGATGCTATTTTCATGTGTCTTAAATATTTTGAGTTTATCAAGACACTTAGACTTACAAAACATCAAAAAATATATTCCAATCATGAGTAACCTTCTTGAAAACTCAGAAAACTCAAATTCACCTCTTGCCTAAATGCTCATTTACTACACAAATCAGAATAGATTAATTATGACTTATCACTACGTCTTTTTTCTTTTTAAGAGGAAAGGTCTCTCAGTCATTTTTTCTTCTAAACAAGACTCACATGTTGGTAGTGACTTCACTTTCAATGAACCGTTATGTTCATCCATTAACCAACCTCGAAATTCTATTCAGAATAAATGACTTAGACACTAATGTACAGATAAGTTTCATTCAATTTAAAAGATATTTTTTCTTATGAGACAAATTAATATAATTCAATTCATGAGAGATAATACTACTAAAAGAATCACGCATCAATATACCACAAGAAATAAAATATTCATAATTATAGGAGAGTTACAAACAAATATATTAAACACTCATCTCTTATCTAGTTAGAAACTAAAAATAATTCCTTCTAACATAAGGTACATGTACAATGTATTCTTTGAATTAATATCTTTATCTCTACCAAAAGAAAAGCTTAAGTAGTACTAAGTGGGTGCGTAAAGTCTATTGAGAATATGATATATAATACTTTAAATAGATCATAATATTTCGAATAATCCCAAATAACAAAATTCAGGGCTCATTTATACATATATAGCCATGCATCTCGAATAGCCAATCGATGGGATTGGAGAACTAATCATGCAATACACATGTACAATGATCGATTATTCACTCCATAAACTTATGCAGACCTAACTCAGATGGAGAGTCTACTGTTAGTTTAAGTCAAGTGAAAATCCTCTAGTTACATTGATCCAATCCTATATTACTCAGTTTAGGAGAGTTAATGCAAATTATCAAAACTAGACGATTAAATACATAGTGACTTGTATCAATTTCATCCGATAGGGAGGAAGGTCTAAGCCAGCACATAAAACTATTACTTCACTACTATTTAATCAAATATGACCAAAAACTCATATAACGATCCCAAAAAAAAAAAAAAAATTACTAGGTCGTTCTTATGAATCTACCAAATTTCAGATCAATCAGAGTTCTTTTTTTTTCGAATTTCAAAACTATGATCAATTTGGTTAAAACGTTATATGGTCAAAATAGAATTTAAAATTTTCCCGTTCAAAAATTCTTATCGCATGACACATATCATCATTTGTGAAATAGACTCACAAATCAAAAACAAAGAACAAAATTCTAAAAACTATTTACTTTATCTGAATACTATTTTCCAAAAATCAGCATGTTTATGAATGCATTGAATACTAAAATTCAAAACACACCACATAGATATCCATGCATCTTGAACAATAAATTTAATGAAAAAATAGCTACTCATACAATATACATATCTGGTGTCAGATATTCACTCTAATAAATGTAAAACAAAAGCCAACTCAGATGGAGAGTATATGTTAAATTAGGTCAAGTGAATATCATTATCCCTAGATCCGTTGATCCAATCATATATTACCCAGATAGGGAGAGCCAATATAGATAATCAAAACTAGAGATTAAATTTTAATGACTTGTATTAATTTCATCCGATATGGAGGAAGGTCTAAGCCAACACATGAACTTAATACTTCACTAAAATTTAGTCATGAATGCCATAGAGAACAATGTCTATCACCACTATATCATAGTCGAGTAATTTTTCATTAAAATTAATTTTCAACATACAAGAAATATCTAAAATCATTATCTAAACGACCTCAAATTGCCAACTCACTTCATAACAATGAGTATTTTAAATTCGATCGTTTCTGATGAACCTATCGAATTTCAGATCAATCGGAGTTCAAAAATAATATTTATCTCCAAAGCTTTGATCAAATTCAGATTCAAACAACTTGAGGAAAAATAATCAGATCTACATCCTTTATGTATATCAATTTATGTTAATTCATCATGTGTAATCATGTACCATATATAACATAAATAAAACCAATATAAAGGATGTCATTCATACTAAATCACATTTTAATTTCAAAGAACAACTTTAAAATCATTTTAACGATCTCAAAGAATCATAACCACATAACAATGAGTATTTCTTACTAGGCCGTTTTCAATGGACTTACCAAATTTCAGGTCAATTGGAACCTATAAAGAATCTTTATTTTCAAAGCTATGACCAAATTCAAATTCAAGTAGTTTAAGTATCTTTAGGAACTAAAACAATATGACCTTCATTCTTATATCAATTCATGTTAGATAACCCTGTGCAATCATGTTCCAAATTTAACATAAACATAATTGACATAAAAGAATGATTTTATCATATATTCAAATCAAATTTTAATCCGACAAACTACCTAAACTCATCTAAACAATTTTCGATAGAACCATCAAACTTCAAGTCAATCGGAGATTATAAAATTCATGACCACCTATACTATGATCAAGTTTGAAAAATAACCGTTTTAGGCACAGTTAAAGATTAAAATAACATGATTCAAATTTTCATTCTCTTTTAATAATTATCTCATGAGCACAAGGCATATATTGTGTCCTTCCATTGGCTAAAACACACATCATCTTTTTATCGCAAATTGTCCTTTCGATTAATACACTTGAGAATCCAAGATATTATATTTCTCCCTTTTTAGACCGGTGAAAACCTTTAATATCTCTTCTCATGAATTAATTTTCACTAGTATCTAAAGGTAAATCTCCATTCAAGTTTACCACTAGTATTCACTTAGGACAATTTATACATGAAACATTGAGGATATTATAATGACTCAAATAAATAAATCACTTTTGTAAATCCTATTTATTAATCATAATTCTCAATTCATGTATTGACATAATTTCGTATATATAATACTTTAAGACTTTTCAATGATTCCAAATAAATAATCCACTTTAACAGTTAATATTTACTAATCATAAATTCTTAATTATACAATATTATATAACGTGAGTAACGAAATAATAATGCCCATATAATTAAACCATGAAGGAACGATTATTGCATTAGATTTGTCGCTCATAAAAAAAAATGACAATAAAGTCAATTTTGTAGCCTAAGAGAATAAATCAGTGGACTAATCGGCCCGTAATAACTATTCAGGGTCACTGTGTTTACAGGCACAATTCAAACAAATTCAAGTTACCAAAACACAAATCAAGACCTCCCTTGGTGGCAAACAGAATTACCACCCCACTAGAGGACATGAATCATATTAAACTTGTTTTCTTCTTATACGTTATAAACGAATAAAAACCGATGTCATATACATAATCGATCATATGTATAACTAAATTAGATTATCTATTTAGATGCAAGCGTGGCTCTTGATACCAATTGTTGGAAAACTATATGCACAACGGAAGAATACTAAAAATTTTACTGCTTACATGAATAATAGATAACCAATACCGTTTATGCTAGAACACATAATAATTCTAGAACATATAAACTTGCTGAAATTTGACTCGATAAATACCTCTTGTAGCGTGAGCAGATACTTTCAAATGAATTAGACAGACCTTCAAGTGAATCACAAGATAGAGAGCAACTATGATCTTCTACAATGATCCCAAGTTCACATCCGAACTCTCTCAATACTTGGGCGTGCAAGTATCATATAGAAAACTAATCATCTTTCTAGGGTTAGAAGAATCCCTAATTATAGAGATTTCTTCCCAGTCCAAAGAGGAGAACCAAAACACACGTTATTTTTCATCAATCGAAAAATACACGCTAGTTTTCTTTTTATTAGAAAACTAACGCATGTCTCCCCTTTTTCCTTTAGAAATAGGATTCTGAATTCTAGTTAAATATGGGCACTATAGGGACCAATAATTAATTACCAAGGCTTCCTATTATGAAAATAATTCCAAATAATTAATTTGAATTATTCTTACCCTAATAAATTACAAATCATTCCACTAGAAATTCGTAATTGCACTCTTCTATTTATATTTCAAAATTTCCCATTAAACACTTATGTAATTCCCCATGTTAAGATTACAGATACTAATCAATAAATTAAATTACTGACGAATTTAATTCAATGATTAATTTCCTTTAGAGCACTACTTAACTTATTTCATGTGTCGGATTCATAAATCCACTTGCAAGGTTTGACACGATAAAAACTTATAAGTTTCTCAAAAAGGCATATCAATCAATCTCTATAACGAGACATTAATTTCATCAACTAACTTATTATTATTATCATCCAATCTACCAGACATATTTACTCATCTCAGAATCTCACCTTTTAATGAATCAAAACGATAATTAATATATACAGATCATAATAGTTATATCAGGATTAAGAATATAACTACATTTAATAGTTTAGAAAATATGTTTTTGTCAGCCAGTCTAAAACATCTATCTCTACTTGGACTCGTTCAATACATAAAAAATGTACTAGCACAAGAAGTTGGAAATATACCATTCCCATAATCAAGATAAATTACATATAATCTTGTGCTACAATCGTACCGATGGCATGTCCAATTTCCATCCTAGATTGTGAACAAAAAACTTTATACTTATAAGAACTGATGATTTAATCTTCTGTGTATAAGCTAAAACTCTACCCACTAAATCATCTACTATATAAGTAAATAGACACCATAAATGAATATATGATCTATTAAAATTGAGCAAATATTTATTCTATATTAACTATTATTTCTTAACATATGGTTAAATAGTATATATCCCAACAACAACATCTCTGGAGCTTGGTACCTTTTAAACATATAGAACACCCCTCCCATCTGAGGCTTATTATTTAGTAGAGGAGAGGCTGAGGTTGTATAACGGAGAGTATCTGAATACCATTTACGATAGTTCGGGGGTATATTTGTCCTTTTTCCCTTAGAGATCAATAATTTCAATTCAACTGAATAACTGTCAAAATGCAAAGAAAACAAAATCGAACGACATTATGGAAGGGAAAAGCCAGATGACAAACTGCACAAGCATACAAGGTAAATGACCGGTTGCATGTCCATCACTACTCTTGCTCCAAGCATCTTCAGCCTTGCTCAGAGGAAATTTGGAGTCAATCACTGTTTTAAGTTTCCCTTCCTTCAGAAGCCCAACAATCAATTCCAGGTTCTCCTTCTTGGGAATTAAATGCAGTGGCACAAACTGCTTCTTTGAGAAGGTCAATTTCTTTATTGCAAAGGTCCACATGGCACTAACTCCAGGAGTTATATCAATGACCTTTCCGCTCGAACTTAAATTAGGCTCAAAGGTAGACCAAGGGATGCCTGTTGTGCAGTGAATCACTGCATCATATTTTTGGCCTGATGGACTCTTAAGAGCTGCTCCCTCTGGGGTTTTGTAATCAAGAACATCGTCTGCTCCTAAGCTCTTCACAAAATCAATGTTACGGGCTCCACACGTGGCAGTAACATGGGTGTTACCAAGTTTTACCAATTGAACAGCATAGTGACCCATACCACCCGAGGCAGCCGTAACTAGCTAGAATGCTCTTTCGAGGTCCAGTTCCATCGAGCTTAACCTCTGCAGGATTGATAAGGGCCTGAAGAGCTGTAAGACCTGCACCTTCTGCAGCTGATACTTCGGCGGGTCTTGGAACAGTCAAACTCTCATTAGCCACCACATATTCAGCCAATCCACCTCCATTCTGAAACAAAGCTCATGAAGATCCATCAATCATAAAGGATAGAACACCATATTACTATTCAAAGTAAAATGATTTAGCTAATGAGGAATACTACAAAGTTAAGACTCCACTTCCAACCAAATGGTTAGGATTCAAGTTTGATGAGGGGACTCGGCCCCCAAAAGAAAAACAAGTATCATTGAACCATACAGGCAGCAGATAATAAGAAATAAAAACAACATCCATGGAAAACGAATGTAAACCCTAAGCAGCTCCAAAATGTAAGAGAGATGTAGCGAAAATATTGGACCAACCAGGACATTGAGCATATCCACAACCTTGTCACCGGCATTGAAACTTTTTACGTTAGATCCCACCTCTACAACCAGAGGCGTATCCAGGATTTTGGAATGATGGGTGCACAGTGCACTATTGTGAAAAGGTGAATCTAATTGGCTTGACACTTAGTTTCGTATCGTTGAAAACAATTAAAATTTTAAATCTATAGGTCCAAAATTGAAATGATTAATTAATTATAACGCCAAAAATGCTACCAATAATAACTTAGAGAGGTGTTACCTAATTTTAAAAAGAAAAATAGTACAAGATAAACATAAAATTCAAATTTCTAATGTCACTGAGAGGTGCACCCAATCATCATTCCATTATATGATACTTCGATTGTGGGTTCACACACCTATATTTAACAAAAAATTTAAAAATATAACACTACTATATATGATTTCAGGAGGGGAGCATGGGTTCACGTGAACCCGGTGACCCCCTCCTGCATACGCCTCTGTCTACAACCTCTCCTCCCATGTCGATAGCTGTTACAACCAAAATCAGTTTAGAGAACCGTAAACCAACAAGAATAAAATGCATAGTACGTACAAAGTGTTTATGTTATCATTCTCGATCTCTCAGATACTTTACACTGATGACGTCTTCTATTCCAGTTTACAAATCTATATTAGTATATATGTTCCTTTCTACCAACTCTATTAGTTCCCTGAGTTAATAGGGATTCTAGATCATGTGTATGTAATGTCAGCCTTGCAATAACCTAACAGCCAAGTATTTTCATTTTTTTGGTATGAAATAGTTTCTCAATGTAGGAACATCCATGTCCCACCCAAAAGAAATTCTCTATCATATCAGCTAGGGTCTAGAAAAGAAAAAACTATATTAACTTGTCAAAGGAGATGATTTTTGATAGGTAGTATACATATAATAAAGTGTTTGAGAATACTTAGACAGAGATCCTCATACTAAGGCTGATGCAAAAAACATTTGGAAAACAAGGCGACTGCAACCAAAACCAAAAAGCACTAAAAACACAGTGCAAGGAAATTCTAACAAAATGTTTAGATGATTTAACTTACTAGGAATTAAAGGAAACTTGGTAGGAAGAAGCGGACGAAGCATGCCCTTTTGAATTTTCCAGTCAATAGGATTTATGCTTGTAGCCTCCACTTTTACCAACACCTCATCCCTCTTTGGAGTAGGCACAGGAACTTCCACATGCTGCAAGAAGCAAAGACGTGGACACAATATAATACTACTCCATAAACATAGTTACTCAGCTCTTAACCTCAAAGTTAGATTACTATTTTGCTCTTATTTTATCCCTAAAATAATATCTATTTAATTAATTAAATATATTAATTAATAGTTATATTTTAATTCATGCATCAAACAAGATCTTAATGCAATCACATATTCATGTACTAATTAAATGTGGGTAATGAAGAGTCTAATAACCTTTCAATTTTAATTTGTAAGATAAGTGGGGGTAATGAAGAGTATATCAAAGACACTCACACCACATTATTTATATTTCCTTCTTTTATTCAAGTTTTTGATCATCTTGCATTCTACATTAGATTAGTCTACATCAGTTGTAAATTTTTCATTACCAATTTGTAATTATAAGAATTTTTACTTTTTATTTATTAGTAGTATTCTTTAATTTTTCATGCATATTCATCTTCTTTTTGTCGAGAAATATGTAAATTATCATAGTTACAAGATGAATATTCTTCAATATGAAGTTGTAAGTGAATTTTTATTTTTCATATCTCCATCTTTTTGAGTTTTTAAATATAACTTCGTAATTGATTACTATATTTTTGTATTCTTCATTTCTTCTATCTTTAGGATATAAAATATAATAAAGCTAATCACAATTTATATTTATTATTAATTGTTTTGAGGGTAAGCATGTAAAATCCTATAGTATATTTTCACAAGTACTAGACCCGTAAAAGAGTAAGTATTTGATAAACATGGAGTAATAATTATGTCTTCTTCGTTGTTTGATAATCATTTATCTTTTTAAAACAACATGTTTGTACTTTTCCTTTTTATATGTAATCTCAAATATTTAGAAAATTCATGTACTTAATTATTACATAGAGGTACAAAAATTAGTGCAAAAGTAAAAATAAAATAAAAAATAATGTAAAGTAAAAAAGATGACTAAATGTTACATTGAATTTTATTGTATTAGAATTCATATTTTATTTTTTTTATATATAGATCCTTTAATATATAGTTCAAGAAATATAGTGTATCTTTATTCTTAACATATTCATGCTTTATTTTCTGTTTATCTTTTTATTTTTACTTTTTATGATTATAGTTTTTTATACATATGATACATTTTGTCTATAGCAAGTCGACTTCTAACAAAATGTAATTCAATTAGTATAACAGTATTTTTGTCTATATATTTTAATGTGATGTCTTTTATTATGGATGTCATGTCTTTATTTACTTTTCTTTGTTTTCCATTTGAACTTGTAATTTTTTCTATAAATTTGATGGTACAGCGCCTAGATATTTTGTAATATTTTTCTTTATACGTATTTTTTTATCGCCAATTTCTTTTTTGATTATTAAAACTTATGTTTAGTAATTAAAATATATTAATTCCTCTGATATAATAAAAGATTTATTTTTAAAAACATCAAACCTCCAACATCTGACACAAGATTTACATGCTATATTTTGTGTATAGTTATATTCTTATGTCAAACTTACATACAAAAGGACTTAGCTTTAAACTTACCGATATAAATTAACTTTTCTAATGTTAATTAGGGGACAAACGTGCAATGCACGTTTCCATGACTAGTATGAAAAAAAAAAAAAAGAGAATAGAATGCAAGTTGTTTGGAAGGTGAAAATACCTTCAAGGCAACAGCTCTGCCGCCATAAGAGTCGTATTGAACAGCACGCATAACCTTCCCAGCCATATCAAATTCACCAATTTCAAGTCTCTCTGAAATTGGAATATATACATGTGAATCGGCGGTACCATAGAGTGTGTCGATCGGGGCACACGCGGCCAACTATTCTCTTAAAAAAACTGCAAAACCCAAGATGAGTAAATACTACTTCCGTAACCACTTGTTCTTCGCTTTAATGCATCTTGTCTAACAGAAAATTAAAACTCCAACAAACTATTACTCAACGCATCACCCAATACAAAATATTAATAACCCACATAATTTGCATACGAAATTCCAAATTTATTTATTCTTTTTGTAAATTTAAATTTTAAAAACAGTTTTTCCCATTAATTACAGTCTCACCCTCCTCTTATCCCAGTGGATATGTTCGGAAATGATACGTCTCTGTTATACCAAAATAAATAAATTATAATTACAGTTAGCTCTTAATAGTTATATATCAAGTATAATATGGTGGAAGTCAATTAAAATTAAAATTTATATGTATATTTAAATTTTGTGGTCTTAAATTTAAAATATATCAAAATATTTTTTAATTTTATGATCTTAAATATGCTATATAAAAAAAAAATTTAGAGGTTATTTTCTTTTTAAATGAAATTAAAAAAACAATTCATATAAATCAAAATGGAGTGAGTCATATTTTAAAAATGAAATATATATGTGGTATTATTAGAAAGAGCTTTCATATATATATATATATATATATATAAAGAATTCTTTTGTCTTCCTTATATTAGTTGGTGCATATATGTGGGGTTTTAAAGATTTAAACATTTTAATATAGAAATAAAATGATTTGAAAACTTTAGTACTTTCTTCGTTTTAATTTTTAATTTGTTATATATTTCAAAAATTACATAAAAAAGAGCTTAAAATAACAATGTAACAATTTAAGATATTTTTTTAAAAAAACGCAGTTAAAATTCATATGAAATTTGGTTGACTCTCTAATTCCATATCGAAACAAAGTTAAATATATTGTTTTAAAATAACATAAAAAGTACTATAAATTACGGTAAAAATGAAAACTAAAAATATATGAGAATCATACAAGAAATTTCGTTGACTTTCTTAAAATCACTTGTGTCACATAAAATGGAACAGAAGGTCTAACATGCATTATTTGAAAATGACATAAAAGGTACTATAAATCACATAAATTAACAATTTAAAATATTTTTTAAAAGAACACATACAAAAAATTTAGTTGACTCTTCAAATTCCATTTGTGTCACATAAATTGAGATAAAAAATTAACATACATTGGGCCCGCACTGGCGCGGGCACCTAATATCTAGTACTATCTAATAAATGTCAATAAGGCCGGCTCCTCTCTGTCAATATGTCTGCTAGTTGACAGAGGGGTATTTCTATAAATCTCATCTAAATGAAGTGATGCAATTGGCTAAAGTGAACCTTCAAACAACTCTATTGTGTACAAGGGCGAATTTATGTATAAAAATTGGGTCACCAGAACCCGTTGATTTGACGTATCCGGGTGCTTCATCCAATACTAAATGTCCACGGTCGTTTAATAGTAATATAACCCAACTAGTGAATTGGGGTCGAGTCCCAAGGGAGCGGTTTGTAAGTGAGAATCAATAGAAAAGAAAAAATGTGTTCAAGTTAATCATAGCTATAGACATTTACGAAGAAAAACATAATAAATTAAAAGGTGACACAAGTGTCAATTATCAAAGGGGGTTTTGTAAGCAATTATCAACTAAAATGACAACTAAAACGAAAATGCAAATATGGAGATGGGATTTTTGGGATGTGATAGGAATATGGACTAAAATAAACAACCGGTAAATGCTATTTATAGTAAATTGTTGTAAATTGGTAACTAGGCTAGACTTTAGTGGGGGTAAATTTTCTCTCGAATAATTTACCCCGAATCAAATCGATTTCTCTCGAACACCGATAAGCGGCAATGAAGCGCAGCCTTCGCCTTAGTCCATTCACTCTCTCGAGCTGAATGTGTGGGAGAGGGTTTAGGATTCACTCTCTCGAGCTGAACCTACGACAATCCAATAACCATAGACTATCGATTCAGTAATTTTGGTTTTACAACCTCTCTCGAGCAAGTCAAAAACACAAAGATAAAATTGTATTTGCAACTACAACCCCATTAAATTCAAACACAACTACTGAAAGAAATCACCTTTAAATAGCAAAATAACTATCTATAAGCAATACCCAACAGTAAATTCAACCCATATTCACATAATCACATCCCAAGAATTGGGGTTTTAGTCAGACATAGTAAAGAGATAGAAATCGATACCGAAAAGTGTTTCCATCAAATGGGTATGATAAATATTCTCTTTACACACGTCAAGGATGAAGAATCTTCAATACCCACTTCTAATTGCTTAGAAAATGGAAATCTTCAACTCTTCAAAGCTAAGGAAAATTGTCTCCAAAAACTAAGTTCTAAAACTGAATAATTCTAAAATTGAGTTCTGAAATGTAAAACTTGATACTAAACTAAATATTCAAACAGGTATTTATAATTGTCAAAAAGTGTGCTGCGAAGGATCACTCGGCGGAGTTAGTCGGGATCGCCGATCCATTCGGCGATCCGCCCTTTGGTCTAGTTCATCGCCTTTCTGCATTGTCCTTCAGCAACTTCAAGTTCTGTAACATCGGGCGATGGAGTACTGCATCATGGAATCGTTCGGTAACTCGCCGACTCGATTTTCTCCTTCAGAGCTTGGCACACTGGAACATTAGGCGAGACCATAGCCCTTTGGCGACTCGCCTAATGGCTTAGGCAATCCTCAAGCTGTTTGTTCTTCGTTCTTTTCAGCTGTCTTGTTCCTTTCTGCCTAATAGTGTCCATGCTTAGTCTCTAACTTCAAATACCTGAAACTCAAGGGTTTTCATCAGTTCTTGAGACAAAATATGCATTTGAGGACGCTAAATCTATCAAAATAAAGCCCTAAAAGAGTCCAAATCGTGGACTCATCACCCGTGGTCATCCAACTAAACTAGATATATTACTTGTATAATTATTAAAGAAATATTAAATAATAACTTGTGGAACCCATTCTCAAAGTCGTTGGATGGTTCACTAGTTTGACAGCCAGATTTTAACATCAAAGTTTCAAGTTTGATCCAAACCAGCCACAATTTGCTTCATTTTTTTTATTAACTAAAAATACACATTTTTCAAAAAAAAAAGAAGCAAAATTCTAAAGTTCTAAAGTCAAAAGACTTCAAAAGTTTCCTTCTCACCCACTTTTCAAGTTCCAAAAATATTTTTCTTCTCTCTCTAAATTTGCCTTTTATTTTCCACACAAAGAACTCCAAGTCTCCAACTTCAAGTCAAGAATCTAGAAAAATCATCATTGTCAAGGGTTTAGGTAATTTTTTTTTATGATTCCTCTTTTTAATAAACAAACTAACAAAAAAAAAATCGCTTAGTTATTGTTATTATAAATTGTTTGATCTTTTCTTTAAAATAATGGTGCACCCGTTTTCTTGAAATCCTAGATTCGCCTCTTATTGTGTACCTTCACTAAAAAAGTGGCTTCACAACCTTTACATAAGCATATGGTACAAAAATGAACCCATCTCAGATTTTCACTAATCGTTGCTTCTAGATAATAACTTTTATTTTATTTTTAAGGGAAAAGGGGTTTGTATCCCTAACTTTGTTATGGTTAAAAAATTGATAACTTACATAAATCACATAGTGTAAGGAGTAAATTACATCATATCCCTACTTTTATTCTAATTACAATAATCCCTTAAAATTTGTACCTTTCAGATACATAAGTCACCATCCGGATACATTAATTCTGATACAAGAAGAATCATTCTGTTGCGCTAAAAAAGGGAACAAAATCTTTTCTGTTGCGCTTAAAAGGGAAAAGAAATGTAAAATTAAATATCAAATTCATAAATTACGCAATTACTTTATTGTCACTGCTAATCAATCTCTCCCAAAGGAAAACAACTTCAAAAAATTCAAATTTCAAATTTCTTCTCCCAAATTGTCAAAAATCTTTTCAATTTCGATTCAAAATCATTGAAAAATTGAGTTGATACATCATGAATATCTCTATTTTATTGAGAGATTCAAGAATATGAGAAAGAGAGATGAGTTGAATCAATCATTGTAGCTTGAAGATCGATGAGTTGAGGAAAATCTGAAGATTCGATACATTACAGAGACAAGTGTTGTTTTATCCCTATACAATTGTTTGAGGATCCTCTCAATTTTTATTTAAAATTGTCGAAATTTTTTTGAGATTCAAAATTCTTCTCTCAGTTCATTGAAAAACCTTTCAATTTTTGTGATTATTCTTGTTCTTCCAGTAGCATTAGCTGGGCAAAATTATGGTGAAATTTTGAGTAAAAATTTTCTGTTTTACGAAGCTCAGAGATTTGGGTATCTTCCTCATAACCAGAGAGTTCAATGGAGGGGTAATTCTGGACTTAATGATTGAAAAGTATGGATTAAATATTGCCTAATATATGGTGTATGCATAATTTCATGTGTATATTTACGTTTTTGTTAGCAAATTGAATTAAAAAGAAATTAATTACTAATTTCAAAAATATCGTGTGACTTTAAAAAGTTGCTTGACCTATTTTTTTTACTTTTGTTTGACCTGACTAAAAAAAAACTCAATTACTATTTTATTCAAATCCGACTCAAATCTGTCATGACAGAGTAAAAGAGGAGTGATATTTTTTGGTCAATTGGATCGAGTCTATATAAGGTCTAGAGAATGAGATATAATGGTTTTTAAAAATTAACTTTAGAATTTATTTTAAGGAAAAACTACTTAATATGACAAACTTCCCTACCATATATACATATTTTATCTTTAGTTTAATTTTTTTTTTGTACATGTAATACCACTTTTAAATAATTATACCATGTATTTCAAAAAGTTAAATCTGATACACAAATTCCTTAAATATGACAATGAATAATTATCTTAAAGTTTAATCTCCTAAACTAATGAGATACTAACAATTCAAAAATTTTTTCTCTCACATCACACCAGTTGTTTTCCTCCCCAATCCCATTACCCATATGTATCTAACCCCCACCCCCTATGTAATTCACGCATATTCACCTTTTCCATTTCTTCCTTGACCAACTCAATACATGTTTGCATGTTCTAAATTCATAACTAATTCTTGATAATCACCATGGTGTGATCTTGAATGAAAAACGCTAATGGAGAGTTGTTAGGGCCCTGATCTGAGAGGCCATCATTCTCAGAAATCTCTCAGGAATTGAGAACTATGGCAGAAACAATGCATGCCAAATGATATTGTTTCAGGACTTACCATATTCCTTCCAAGACAGTCATTTACATTTTGTTCCTTTTTTCACTCGTATTCTAATGTATCTCGATTTTCACCACTTTCATGTATCTGAGTAATGTAAACGTCATATTCTTTATCAATTCCTTTCTTTGTATCTTAAAGTTTTGAATATTTCGTCCTTGAGATACATGTATCATTACTTGCGAGATACATGTATTTATCGATTTTGAAAGTCGAGATACACAATTTATTACTTTGAATTAAAGGGTGTAGCTTATTTCCTTCTATAATTTTCGTATTCGATTTCAAAGATCAATGAACCCGAATGTCTCAACAATATTGTGATTTTCACCACATATATTTGAGTATCGTAAACTTCATCTTCTTCATCAATTTCTTCCTTTGTATCTTAAAGTTTCACCACTTTCATGTATCTAACGGCTTATGATACATGTATTCGATAGCCGAATGTGGTACAAAAAGTAATGTTAAAAAGTAATGGCATTCCTAGTAATTAGGATCTAAAGTAGTGGCTCCACAACAATCTTTCCGGTCGCATGTCCATCAATACTCCTGATCCAAGCATCATCAGCCTTGCTCAGAGGAAATTTGGAGTCAATTACTGTTTTAAGTTTCCCTTCCTTCACAAGCCCAACAATCAATTCCAGGTTCTCCTTCTTGGGAATTAAAACCAGTGGCACCAACTGCTTCTTTGAGAAGGTCAATTTCTTTACTACAAAGGTCCACATGGCACTAACTCCAGGAGTTATATCGATGACCTTTCCGCTAGAACTTAAATTAGGCTCAAAGGTAGACCAAGGGATGCCTATTGTGTAGTGAATCACTGCATCATATTTTGGGCCTGATGGACTCTTAAGCGTTGCTCCCTCTGGGGTCTTGTAATCAAGAACCTCATCTGCTCCTAAGCTCTTCACAAAATCAATGTTGCACGCTCCACAGGTGGCAGTAACATGGGTGTTACCAAGTTTTGCCAATTGAACAGCATAGTGACCGACACCACCCGAGGCAGCCGTAACTAAAATGTTCTTTCGTGGTCCAATTCCATCGAGCTTAACCTCAGCAGGATTGACAAGGGCCTGAAGAGCTGTAAGACCTGCACCTTCTGCAGTTGATACTTCCGCAGGTCTTGGAACAGTCAAACTCTCATTAGCCACCGCATATTCAGCCAATCCACCTCCATTCTGTATCAAAGCTCATGAAAATCCATCAATCGTAAAGTATAGAACACAATATTACCACATGACTATTCAAAGTAAAATGATTTAGTTAATGAGGAGGAATACTACGAAGTTAAGATGAGCAGGTTGCTCTACCCATGGTGCCTCCACTTCCAACCAAACGGTTAGGATTCAAGTCAGTTGGAAAACTACTGTAGTCCCATGGAGAGGAGGGTTTGAATGAGGAGACTTGGCCCCCAAAAGTAAGCTAAAAACAAAACTAAGTAGCATTGAACCATACAGATAGCGAATAGAAACAAAAACAACATCCATGGAAAACGAATGCTAACCCTGAGCAGGTCCCTCACCTATTAAGTTTCAACCAAGCTCCAAAATGTAAGAGAGATGTAGCGAAAATAAAATATTTGAAAAGAATTGGACCAACCAGGGCATTGAGCATAGCCACAACCTTGTCACCGGCCTTGAAACTTTTTACATTAGATCCTACCTCTACAACCTCTCCTCCCACGTCGATAGCTGTTACAACCAAAATCAGTTTAGAGAACCGTAAACCAACAAGAATAAAATGCATATTACAATGCATTTGGGCAATTACTCCATAAAGATAATGGCCAAGCTTTCTTGAACTCTTGATGTCTTCGTCTGTTAATTAACTTCCTATTTGAGTAAATTACCATTAACAACAGTTGATGTTATTGAGCGAAGTTGATCTTACTGGTAGTCTCAAACTTAAGTTCCTTTTAATTTTCAAAAAACAAGTTCAAATCCACTCACTCATTAAATGCCACACAAGCAAATTAAATTCCATTTCTAACAACTTTATGGCCACAAATCCTTTGCCAATTAAATTATTCACCTTGATATGTTACCATTCTCGATCTCTCAGATACTTTACACTGATGCCATCTCCTATTCCAGTTTACAAATTTATATTAGTATAGCAGAATAGCTTCTATATATTCCTTTTTACCAACTCTATCAGTTCCCTAAGTTAATAGGGATTCTAGATGTGTGTGTCAGCCTTGCATAACCTAAAGAGCCAGAAAGAATTTCTCAATGTAGGAATATCCATGCCCCACCCAAAAGAAATTTTCTATTATATCAGCCTAGAGTCTAGAAAAAGAAACAAGAAGAAGAAACTATATTAACTTGTCAAAGGAGATGATTTTGATAGGTAGTATACATAATACAGTATTTGAGAATACTTAGACAGAGATCCTCATACTAAGGCAGATGCGGAAAACATTTTGAAAACATGGAACACAAGGCGACTGCAACCAAAACCAAAAAGCACGCAAGGAAATTCTAACAAAATGTCTAGATGTAATTGATGATTTAACTTACTAGGAATAAAAGGAAACTTGGTAGGAAGAAGTGGACGAAGCATGCCCTTCTGAATTTTCCAGTCAATAGGATTTGTGTTTGTTGCCTCCAGTTTTAGCAAGACCTCGTCCTTCTTCGGAGTAGGCACAGGAACTTCCACATACTGCAAAAAGCAAAGACGTGCACACAATCAAAAAGGTTTTAATATTAGAAGAACTGTTTCTACTACTGAGTATAGAGCAGCCTCATTAGCGGAAGTGTTTAAAACAAATTACAGCAAAAAGGAATAACACAAGATAATATGACAAATAACTGCAATAATAACTCAAACATAAATTTTCAGTATCCTAAATAAAAGCAATAACGTCCATCTGATCACATAGTATAAGCCTTCTTCTCTTTTACAGACATAGACAAGTCTTTGAAAGTTCAATTTCGTGGAATCATAATGTAAAAATCAAGAGCTATATTTACGTTTAAGAATCAAAACCAAATGGTCACAAAGAAACACTTTACTCACTGAACATTAAATAAAAATTTTATGTACTACACTAAGTTTTTCTACTCAGATGACCAATTTGAGGATAATAATTACTTAAATATGGGTAATCACCTAGGAGAAAGACCTCCCATGATTTGTGGAGTTGTTCTTTTTTTTTTCTTTATCTTCTTTTTCCTCAAACTAACGCTCAATTTAAAATTTACTTCCAAGCTAGCACCTTGCTAGTGCTCAATTTAAAAGTTATTTCCAAGCAAGCTCTCTTCTAGAAATAATGATACTCTCAACGCTACAAGACACGCTACCTAAACAAAAATGTCATGAAAGACTTTTCAAAATTAAATTGTAGTTATGACACATTTTCAGAGACCTACCTTAAGGTTTGGCTTTGTAACATCAACCTTCCTTCTATTATTTTTTTGTGGTACATTGGAAAAGACTAGAAAAAATTCAAAATCTTTCATAAGCTACATCTCCCTTCTGGTTTATGTTATTAAACAGTACTATTAAGCTCATACTTACTGGTTTTTAGATAATATATGTAGTCTTTCTCAATGTTGTTCTTGAAGGGTTCTTAGGAAAGCTTCTACCTCCAAATAAAGAAAGTGAAAGTTTCTTAATTTGGGAGGGAGTCTGGGCTGGATCTGTTTATTTCCAATGGCAACAATCAAACAACAAAAGAAGAAGAAAAGTTTTGGGGAGGCTTACGAAGTCATGTGGGTCTCACGGGAATATTTGGTTCCATTAGTTTAGTAGGTGTTGAGTAACAGCGGGGTGAAAATTGTTTAATTTAGCAAACAAGAAGGATGTTTTTTGTTCACAAAAGTATTCTGAGGATGTACTTTAATGTGTTGTCATACTTAAAGGATGTTTTAAGCCAAAAACTAGCCAAACTTTACTATTTCCTAATGACTGCCTTAGCAACAGTAGAAGTTCAGCATATGAGTAGCCTGTTACACCTTAACTTGATAAAAGAGAGAGCTGATATTTACAGAGGAGTGATTTAACTGTGTGAGTAGAATAGCAGCAGATGTCTCACATGGGAAACTTCAACTAGTTTAGTGTTGAGGCACAGAAGTAGTTGATTATACTGTTTTACCAGGATAGAGACGTGTAAACAAACACATTCAAATGAAAAGTTGTATCTCAAATTGCTCGGAAGGGATCACTATCATCTAAGAGATACTAGTAACATTTGTTATAGAGATTTCTTCCAGCTTTACCAAACTGCCAATTACCATAATCCTATTTCTTTTCTCATTGCTTTTTTATCTGCTTAAGAATTATGGTAAGCTGGAAAATCAAGAGCTTTTAAGACTTATGCCTTTTCCGTTAACTCTTGTACCTTCACATTATGATGTTCAACTATATACAAGTGAAGCAGAAAATAGACTTGGTTATTCTTGTTTTTGACTTGGTCAACCTCTTAATGGACCATAATGGCATAAGTGGTCACTTTTGTGGTGGTTTAAGTGGAGGTGCTGGTGGTCGCTTTTGTGGTGGTTTAAGTGGAGGTGTTGGTGGTGGAAAACAAAGTTGATTTGGGTAAAAGAAATGAGTTTTATGATTAAGTGGGTCGGGTTGGGTTAAAATTGGGTAATTTTTGTTGATTTGGAGCTTTTCATCCAATTGAGGGGCACAAATGATGAAATTAGTAACGGGGTGGGTAAGAATAACTTCATTTTAATGATAAGGACATAGTCAACCAATAAGGGGTATTTTTAACCACCTTTTCCCAAAACTATATTATCTAAACATTTGAAGCAAATGCTTAATTTCCAAACAAGAAAATGGTTGGTAGGAGGTGTCAGTATCCTGTGAATTAGACCACGGTAAAAAAAAGAGAGGGTAAAATGACATACTTTTAAGGCAAAATTACAATATATTCCTTAAAAGTTTATAATTACAGAAATTCCTCAAACGGATACAATAATATAAGCGTTGATACATTAATCTGATGCGCGAGATACATTAATCGCTAAGTAAGATACATTACATTTTATACATGATACACTAATCTGATGCGCGAGATACAATAATATAAGCGTTGATACATTAATCTGATGCGCGAAAATGAGGAATTTTGGAGATTTGCAAAACTTATAGGGGATAATGGTAATAAGTAAACTAAAAGTGGGATTTCTGTAATTTTTCCTTAAAATTTTATAATTTTTAATTCATGGCTAATATCATCTTCGCTTATCAACTATGTCCTAATTGTGACCTTCACATACCCCTCCCCAAAATAAAAAAGTTTCGTATTGCTAGTTAAATGATCAAATTAGTATTATTTTTCATGACATCAGATAAATTCAAGCCTCCAGCCAATTTTATATAGTATTTCAGTTTGAAGAATACAATAGAAGAATTCTGATTTCTAATGACATACGTATGATTCAACAGTACAATGGGAAACGGCCACTAAAATAGGTTAGAGAGACTGATCTTCAAACAACTATTTCTGCAATTTTCTTCTAATGAGAAATGAACCAATTACAATAAGCTCTCTCCGCAATGACGTCCCAAAGAATGATATGAAATAAAGAACAAAAAAAGGGAAGCAAGTTGTTTTGCAAAGCGAAAGGTGAAAATACCTTCAATCCCGCGGCTCCGCTGCCATAAGAGTCGTATTGAACAACATGCATAACTTTCCCAGCCATATAAGATTCGCCAATTTTAAGTCTCTCTGAAATTGGAGAAAAACGGTCGAGGCTGCTAGATAAGATTGGAAGAAATACATGTGAATCGGCGGTAGCATAGAGTGTATCTATTGGGGCAAACGCGGCCTATCCATGACTATTCTCCTAATAATAATGCAAAATCCAAGATGAGTGGTCGTCTACTGAACCCGTTTGTCCATCAACATCATTAGTAAATACTATTTCCGTAACACCGTAAAGTTCGACTTATACAAAGTTAGAACTTTTGTTATCTAATTCAGTAATGTGTCTTTTTTTTTTATATAATTAATTAAGAAAATTTAAATCATATAAATTGAGAAAAAAATAATAAAAATTATTATTTAAAAAAAAAATTAAAGTACACTCTGTTTCAACTCTCTAAATATGATAAATATAAGACAAAATAAATAAATATAATTTAATACAAAATAATATTGTAATTAAAATTTTATTTTAGTAATTATTAAAGAGTATATTTATGATTTGGAACTATATTGTTTTCATAATCAAAACAAATTATATTTAATCTTGTACTACATCATATCAATGACTTGTCCAATTTTTTTCTTAGATTATGTGATGGAAAACTATATGCACAGCGGAATCATTCCATAATCATACAACTTACATGAATAATAGACAACACATTGTTTATACTAGAACAAGTACAATCATGTTAGGGCATATAAACTTTCTGAATTTAATTTCAGAATTACCTCTTGAAGCGTGAACCGATACCTTCAAGTGAATCCACAAGCTAGTCGACATGCTAGAAACTTCAAGCAAATTCATAAGCTAGTCCACAAACTAGACCACAGTTCTACGGTCTTCTACAGTGATCCTAAGTTCACTTCCGAACCCTCTCAATACTTGGGTGGACAAGTATTTTATGGAAAAAAACATTTTTCTTCAAGGGTTAGAAGAATCCCTATTTATAGAGATTTCTTCTTAGTCCAAGGAAAAGGAATACCATGTCTTTCCTTAGAATAGAAAGACATGTACATCTCTCTTTCCTTAGAAAAGAAAAAGTCATGTCCTTCTTCCTTTCCTTAAAATAGAAAAAGTGATATACTTCTCCCTTGCCTTAGAACATAGAAAGATACATACTTCTCCCTTTCCTTAGAATAGAGAAAGACACATACTTCTCATTTTTCCCTTTACAATAAATTCTGAGTTCTAGATAAATATGGGTACGGTAGGGACCACAAAATTAATTACCGAGGCCTCCTATTATGAAAATAATTCCAAATAATTAATTTGAATTATTCTTACCATAATTAATTTGAATTTATATTACAAATCATTCCACTAGAAATTTGTAATTGCACTCCTCTATTTATATTTCGAAATTCCCCATTAGACACATATGTAATTCCCAATGTTAAGATTACAGATACTAATCAATAAATTAAATTATTGACGAACTTAATTCAATGATCAATTTCCTTTAGAGCATTGCTTAACTTATTTCATGTGTCAGATTCTTAAATCCACTTGCAAGGTTTGACACGATGAAAACTTTTAAGCTTCTCAAAAAGGCATATCATCAATCTCTATATCGAGACATGGATTCCATCAACTAACTTATTATTTCTCCAATATATATTATCATCATCCAATCTACCAAGAATATTGACCCATCTTAGAATCTCACCTTTTAATAAATCAAAACGATGATTAACATATACAGATCATAATAGTTATATCAAGATTAAGACTATAAGTACATTTAATAGTTTAGAGAATTGCTTTTGTCAGTCAGTCTAAAACAACTATCTCTCTCGGTCCCGTTCAATACATACAAAATGCACTAGCACAAGAAGTTGGAACTATACCATTCCCATAATCAAGATAAACTACATATAATCTTGTGCTACAATCGTACCGATGACATGTCCAATTTCCATCTTATATTGTGAACAAAAAAACTTTATACTTATAAGAATCGATGATTTAATCCTTTGTGTATAAGCTTAAACTCTATACACTAAATCATCTACTGTATAAGTAAACAAGCACCATAAACGAAACTCTATATATTTTATCATCTACTATATCACTACTAATAAATTAATGGCAATGATCTGGGGTGTATTGACGTATTCAAGCACCATACTTTATTCATATTTTAGCTTAGTTTCTAGTATACTTTTGTGAATATCCTTGTGTTTATTAATGATATGATTTTATTAGCTAATGGGGATAATTAGGTTGATTTGAGGTCAATGACAGCAAGAAAAGACCTATATGATGGATTGAAACATAAGCCGAAGTAAATCAGACTAAAATGGAGGAAAAATAGCTCTAGAATAGACCATGAGATGAGTCTCACGCTGCATCTTTTGTGAACTTAACTTCAGAGAAGCAATAAAAAGAGGGAAAATTTAGAACACGGGGCTAGGCTCCTCACAATGCCTCTCACATCACGACCCCCTTGTCTGTCCAATTGGGTCTGACCCATTCAATGCAAAGTCCAATCGAGATTATATTTTTTCCTTGTGTGTGTGCGTGCCAGTGTGTGTGACGTTTTTAAGGGGAATAAATTTAGAATAACTATTAGGACTTAGAATTATAGAATAGAGCTTATTGTTCTTAGTTTTTAGGATTTGTTTTATAAGTAATACAATTATTGTGGAAAGAATAAGATTCGGTTGCAAATGTTGTTTTAATCAAATGTTTCTTTTATTCTTTTTTATACTCATGAATTCTAGTAGTTTAATTTATTCTATTTATTATTTTACACTAGTTATGAGTAGATAAATTCATAACTAAGGTTATGAAACTTAGATTAGGGATGATGATGATTAATGTCGTATAATAAAATATATAGTCATAACGAGGTGATCATTGTGTATTAAGATCCTTTCATACTTAACAATTTCTTAAAATATGATTGACAATCATTAATAAAGAAAATCATCAATATTCTGACGTGTTTGACCATAGAGGTACATATTAGATAAAAATGTTCAATAACATAGATTCAATATTACCAACCACCATCTAATAATTTGAGACCGAGATAAGATAGTTAACGTGGGAATTTTGGCGAATGAACAAATTAATTCGACAAGCAAGTGTCTGAGAAAGACTTAGGGCGATATTCTCTTAATTGGGACAAGAGGCTTTATAAGACTGATAGATTCTTCTGTTTTGCATAATGAACACACCTAAATGAATGGATAGTAAAACATCAATTAGAGTTTTGATATCTAAGAACTGTAACCCTAGTTCATCTTCTTTATTGATAAAAACTAAATAGTTAGTTAATTAGTCATAATTACAAACCCCTAATTCTCTCAAAATAGTTACTTTCTTGAATCTCAATAGCAAATTATAAGTAAACTCTAGTATACTCTTTTTGGAATTTGACCTTAACCTATTTAGGTTAATGTATTTTGCATCGGTCTTTTTAACTCCATAAAAAGTGTAATTTGGGTAATATTAAAATTCTGACTCTGTTGTGAGAGAGTGCAGTTTAGAGTCTTATAACTTGTAGAAATTCATTAGAAAACATTTATTTTTTTAAATTACATTGATTGTTATTTTTGTGCATTGTAGGATTTTACACAATTTATGGTTTATACTAAAAGCCATGAATCTCCCTTGATCCCAAAGTAGAAAGAACATTCAGGCGATAAATGTTGAACTTTGAAATGGGTGACAAACAAGATCATGAGTTAGTAGCTGAGGCTACTTTTCAAATGGGCCATGATGGGGCCGTTAGACCTCCACCATGATGGAAAATGCTACTTTCAACATCAGCAGCACGATGTTGCATTTACTGGATATGAAGGGTTTATTCGATGATCTATCTCTTGAAAATCAGAATGAACATCTTAAAGACTTTATATGGGTATGTTTAGCTTACAAGCTACTAGGTATCTTCGAAGAAGAAATCGGACTGAGCTTGTTCTCATTCTCCTTGACGGGCGAAACAACTAAATGTCGCTCATCCATTCTAAAGATTCCCTTTTCTTCCTTAAAATGTGATAGGCTGACTTGACAGAAAAAACTCCGGTTGAATTCCCCATCCACCATGGCTTATCATTTAGGGCATCAGTGTTAGGCTGGATGTTCTTCACGATGTGATCTAGCATTTCCTCTGAAACATGTTCTTGTAGTTTCTCCATCTTCCAGCTTCCATTATCCATATATTCCTTCACCTCTATTTCCTGCTCTCTCGCTGTTTCTTCTTCTGTGAAAAGTAGTGCTCCTTGTTTTGTCCAGTTGTCATACCAAAAACTCGAGTTCCCTGCTTTTAATTGCCACCAAATGTCATGCTCCACCGCTTCTCTTACTTTCAATAATTTCCTCCAAACATGAGAGGAACCTGAATTCCTAACTACTGTAGGGTGAAGTTTTTTACAGTATTTATTGGACATGTAGTTACTCCATAAAGACGTAGATACCCTGAACTTCCACCTTAATTTAGCAAAAAGGGCATTATTAACATCATGTATCGAAATTCCAAGTCTCCTTCTGCCTTAGGAAAACACATGTCATCCCATGACACCCAATGTTTACCCTTAGTCTGGCCAGTATTTCCCTAAAAAAACCTTACAAAAATATGATGCAACTATTCGATCACCTTCTTGAGGAGATTCATAGTAGAGAGAAGGTACACAGGTAATGATTAAAGAACATGACTAATCAAAATGTATTTACCTCCAAAGGATAAGAGTCTATTCTACCACATTAAGGAGCTTTCCTTACAAACTCTTTGAAGTAGTTATTGACCTTTCTTCCATAAAACACAAGGCACCCCAAGTAAGTGAAAGGGAAATTTCCTTGTCTTATTTCGGTCAGTTTTCTCATCCGGATAGCTACTATTAGTGGGGTCTTGTCATGGAGATAGAAAGAACTCTTAGCCTTGTTTATCATTTGACCAGAAACCTTTTCATAATCTCTAAGCATTGTCATCATCTTAATCACTGATGTTATGTCTCCTGAACAAAATAATATGGTGTTATCTGCATAGGATAAATGGTTTATTTCTGGACTCCATTTTGGCATACCATACCCTTTATACTTTCTATCACTGTGCAATGTGTCTATGCCTCTAGCCAGGACTTTTGTTGTAATAATAAATAATGTAGGGGGACAAAGGATCTCCTTGTTTAAGACCCCTAGAAGACTGAAAAAATCCATTCGACTGACCATTAATGAGAACTGAATACCAATTACTAGAGATGAGTCTCTACACCATTTCAATAACAACCTTCAAGAAACCAATTTTTTTGCAAAACCTTAGTTAGGAAGACCCAATACACTCTATCATATGCCTTAGCCATGTCTAGCTTTACCACCACATTAATATGTTGATTCCTCCTTTGAATATCCCTGATTATTTCTTGTGCCAATAGTACATTTTTAGTTATATTCCTACCCTTAACAAATCCCAATTGGGTAGGAGATATAAATTTAGGTAACACCTCCATTATTCTGTCATGCACCATTATTGATATAATCTTGTTGATAAAGGAACTCAAACTTATTGTCCTCATGTCTAAAAAATTGTCAACGTCCTCCTTCTTGGGTAGTAAAATTAGATTAGTATGAGTGATAAAAAATTTCATTGTATGCCCACAAAAGAATGCAGTTACTAATCTAGTAATATCAACCCCTATGATTTCTCAACAAGATTGGAAGAACAATCCTGAAAAGCCGTCTGGTCCACTCACACTATCTCTATTTAGTTCAAATACCATTCTTTTTGTCTCCTCTTGAGTTGGAAGTTTCCTCGTCTCATGATTTTCCTCTTCTGTGATCAGTTTTGGAATATGCTTCAACATTGAGTATTCTTGAGACGTCTCCTCTGCCTTAAACTGCTCAGAGAAGAAATGCACGGTTGCATCCCCTATTTGATGTTTTGTCTTCACCACCTCCCCTTGCTCATTACATATTTGTGTCAATAATAATTTCTTCCTTCTTCCTTTAACATAAGCATGAAAAACTTTGGTGTTTCCATCTCCATCCACCAACCATTTTATCCCTGCTTTCTTCTTTCAATAATTTTCTTCAGTCTTGAGATACCTCCTCAAATCTGCCTCCGTCTTGTTCAGTTCTTCCCTATTATTAGTTGTAGGAAAAATCTCTAATTGAGCTTCCTTAACCCTAATAAAAATCCTCAATGGTAAAAATTTACTGGAAAATATTACCAAAGGCCTCCCTACTCCAATTAGCTAGAGCTCTCTTTACCCGTTTCATTTTGGCATGAACTTCCAAAAATGGGCTGCCTACAAAGTCCGCCTTCCAATGTTATTGTACAATCTCCTTGAATTGATGGTGTTTAGTCCAAAAATTCAGAAATCGAAATGGTTTGACAATAGATTCTTCTTTAATATCACAAATCATATGAAGCGGAGCATGATCTGAACCCTGTCTAATTAAATGATGAACTTCACTAGCTGGAAATTCCACCGCAAAAATACGCATTCACAAGAATTCTATCCAATCTCTTAAAAATGCATGCTTCTTCTATTCGTCCATTCCACCAAATGTATTTACTTCCAAAAAATTTTACCTCTGTCAAGGCACAATTGCTAATAGTAGCCTCCAATTGAGTGAAATCTAACCCCCCCCCCCCCCCCAATTTTTCCTCCTCATTAAGCACAACATTAAAATCACCCCAACCATCCAGGGTACTTGACAATCATCCGCAATACTTTCTAACTCGTCCCATAGCTCCAGCATATCCAATGCATTAAATCTAGCATATACTGATGAGATTTTGAAAAAATTATCGTTCTTACAGAATCTCATAGATATGTGTTGTATAGAGTCATAACCAATGTGTCTTCCTAGTCATCCCTCCAAAAAATCCAAATCTTCCCTGAACAGTTGTCCAAAGCATTATTAAAACCTAAGTTCCTTTTGTATTGATCTAGCTCCGAAGGATCCTGAAATGGTTCCATTAGAGCTACAAATGCATATTGATGTCTTCTATTGAGATCCATCAATCTCCCAAAAGAATTTTGAGTGTTGACTGATCTAATGTTCCAAAATAATGCCTTTTCAATCATTGATCACTGAGTGAGTATTTGTCTTTACTGCTCCTTGTTTTGACTTGGAGAGGAACAATCTGTCTTCCTCTTTTAGTCTTCAAACTATTTGTGTACCTTGGAGATAAATCCCCTGCCTTTCTGATTTGCTGAATATTATACTCCATGGTATCCTACTCTTTTGTTTCCCTTCTATGTTGGATCTCTATATCTAGGGTTTTTTTTAATCTTGGTTCTACTTCTTTTTCCTTCATTACCTCATCACTCCTTGCTACACTTGTCTTCACTTGTTGTTCCTCTAATCCATTCTCCTGCACATTAACTCTGTCAACATAGTTGGAGTCAACACCCCTGCTAGATCCTTCTATATGGTCCCCAATATGTAATGGTGTATGCATAGATTTCACTATCACTTTGGTCGTATGACTACCATGTTCTCCTGATGATGTCCCTTTATATTGTTTCCTCGAGGAACCTTCAACCCCCTTTAATACTAATTCTTTTTCTACTTGTGCAATTTGCTTGTCAGCAATCTGACCTGACCTTCTCTTTCTTCAGGGCTCTCAATCACTTCCTCTTCATTAGCTTCATTCTCCAACGCCCCAAATTTATTCCCCGTAGGGATATCCACTTTTGCCCATACTTTCTCTGACTGCTTCCGCCATCCCCCCTTTTTATTTTTATATTCATCAATCATATTCCTCTTCTCCTTTTGATGAAAGGTATTTCTTTCTTCCAGCTTGTCCCTACCTTTATCTAGCTTAGCCCAATTCTCTTTGTGTGCTACCTTTATCTTTTCCGATGTCTACCTCCATATTAAACTTCTCCTTCTTTTGGTATAATTCTGGATGTTCCACAAAACATTGTTGCTCATCATGTCCTTGTAGCATACATGTCTTACAATATTTTGGCACGTAGTCATATTTTGTTCTTACCCACTTCTCCATTATCTCCCCATTAGTTTTTTTCATGCCTATATTGATTCTTTTAGGGAATTCACCTAGCAAGTCCACCTTTACCTTGACTCTAGCGCAACTTGGTCTCGTCTAGTTTCTTGTTGCCATGTCAACCTATAAAGGTTTACCCACTACCGTTGCTAATGAAAATACTAATTCCTTTACAAATAAATTAGGTGGGAGCGATAGAAAGGATATCCATGCAATTGTTGTAGTCGTCTCTTCTTCTGGATCAAACATTGGATCCCACTTCAATGTCCTCATAGGAAAAGACCAATTTCTCTGTGTAATGTAGAAAGCTGGTTTAGATAAAAAGATGCACATAATCTCCTAATAAAGTTTCTCTAATGAGGACATGTCTATTGCTGAGCAATCCAATCTTGCATTCTCCCTTGAGTTCACATTGCTTAGGAATCAATTTCCTTAGATCTTGAATATTAGGCCATCCATAAGAGAATTTGCCCACTACTGCATATTCCAAATTTTCATTAACAATCATCTGATCTATTTCATCTTGTTCCCACATCACTATTGGTTCCCCATGTAGATAAGATATTGGCTTCAAAGATAATGGTTTAACACTAATGGCAGTTGGTTTCAATGACCCCGCATACGACATCACAGGTTTTGCAAACAAAGCTGGTTGACCAACCTCAGTAGGAGGTTGGGAACCGGCCGAGATGGCCATTACCATCGGAAAATAGGTACTAGGGTTTCGACAACAATTTGACGGCAAAGTACGTACAACTTAACGATTATTTTAACTTATATTGCTGACTTATTTATTTAGTTATGTCAACTAATGCGTTAATGAGTTTTTTTATTTGATAGACGAAAAACTACATTAATTATACGACACTAATAACATATCCACTTTACTTTCATTCCCATAAGTGAGGTATGAAAAAAATGATGTGTATGTACTAGGTATTCTTCTTAAGAGACTTTGATTGTATTGGAATATATTTTAAATTTCCTCACTCTTCTATTACTTTATGTTATGATATGCTAAGTGGCTAGTATGAGGCCTCTCGGGGGTCTTGTACACCTTGTTACATCTAGGGGGTAAACCTAGGTCGTGACACTTCATAGATGGAAGGAATCCATGGATGAAAACTATCATACCTCAATGCCAATTGCTCAAATTCAATGGAGGAATTGGAGACTTGACTTGAAACCCTAGGTTGAACCCTTCTTCTTCAAGCTTTCTAGAGAGAGAAATATTTGGGAGGAAAAAACTTGATCTTCTTTTGTAAATTTGATAGAATGATTTTAATTGGGGAATATTAGGGTTAAAAGTACTTATAAAGGGGTCCTAGGTAAGGGCAAAACGACATAGTGTCAAGATAAAATAACTAGGAAAAGACCAACTGACCTTGACTTACAGCTGACGTGAACCTCCGGATGGAGTCTGTCACGAGCCGTCTGGGCAGTCGTGACCCTGGAACAGTGGCTTGGGGAGGGGTCCCTTGTGGCTTTACCCTTCTATGACCACCCTAGCAAGTTGTATGGCTCTCCACGACCCGTCTAGGGGAGAAGACTAGCCTTTGGGTGGATTCTGCCTCCTCTTCATGGCCACCACCATGGGGCATGAGCCTCACCACGAGTCGTTTAAGGGTTTGTGGGAGGGGAGCTTTACTTGGCCAAGTACTGGAAGGGTCCACGAGTTGTGGTGCCCTTCACGGCCCGTGAAGGTCTCCATGAGAGGTGTCATGGTTCAGTTATGGGCTGGTGACCTCTCACTTCATTCCTTTTCTAGATTTCTTGATTCCGAAGAGTTACATAAATGCTCCTTGAAACACGAGCTTAAACTGTATGTCACAAATCTCTTCAAATTTGAGCTAGATCTCCAAGTTAAAATGCTCCTTAAGGTATGAGCCTAAACTTCATGTCAAACCTAGGCCGCAAGAGTATAAATTGTGTATGATACACCTAAAAAAAATCTCGGTGAACTACGTTATGACTTGATCCTCTTCACTGAGGTACGTAGGCGCTTAGAACCATATCTTAAGTTTAGTTGCATAAGTGTCAAAAAATCACATGTTCCCACTCTTTCTATCACATAAAAATGTAATGACCTTTTCCCGATGTTATAGATAAGGCAATGGGGAAGGAATTTGGGCCAAAAAACTTCTGACTAGTAACTTAAAAATTTCAAGTCTAGGCCAGACTTTGACAAAATCTGAGTTAGGTGAGGTCTAGGATAATCTGGTAATTGATGGAGGATTTTATTATGAATTTAATGATTTGAGTGGATAGTCAAGATGATCAGAAGCATGTACAGCTTTACCAAATCGAATTTGGGTGGGTAGAACTCTCATAATTGATCTTAGCATGAAATGGTGGTTTTAGAACATCGAGGTTTGAGGGTGTGTTGTGAAGTTGGGACTTAGAACACAAATTTCGAGTCTATGTCTCCATGAAACCCGCCACGGCGGGATTATTTCCTCCATGGCAGGGCCTCTATGGCAGGCCAATTGTGAGTAAAGAAGGGAAAAGTCCCAAAAACATTATTATTCTACAAACTTCATTCTTGGAGAGCAAAAGGATGATCTAGGGATATTTCTTCTGGTTTTTCACTAATTCTCATGCAAAAGGTAAATTAATTACTCCTTTAATTCATAAATTGATTCTTAGAACTTAGAATCCTTGTTATTTATCATTGGGGGAGGGTTTTGGCTTGAATTTAATGGTAGAAATGCCCTAGTTGGGTGTTAGGATCATGGGATTGTCCAAGGATTAGTGCTTGGATATAATCCGGGTAATCTAGGCCACTATTATTGATCCTTTGCATTAATTACTTTTTTTAGATCAAGAACAAGCTGAGAGACTCCGGATAGGGAAAGCTAAAGTTTCTTTAGAGTGTTCAAGCGTAGTTTCGAGGTAGGTGATGGTTTGATTTCCCGTTTCTGTTATATATGCCTGTTAATTGCTCCATTGTATTCATGCTTGTATGTGAATAGAGAAATATGAAATGAATCTAATGAAAAGACTTATTGTAATTTCATAAAATGCAATGAACTTGTTACCTGATTATACGATACACATGTGTAAATTATTCATTATGATGCTTATTGTGTTTGTGATTGTGGCTGTTTGGATGGGGTGTCACATTTCGACACATAATTGGATCGGGTGTCACGTTCCAACACATATTAGATTGGGTGTCACGTTCTGACACATTATTGGATCGGGTGTCACATTTCGACACACTAACAGTTTGAATGTGGGTTCCATGAGAGGACTATCATTGATTGTTATATTTGATATTGATATTGTGAAACTAATATATTAGGCATGAACTGGTAAATTGTTATTCTTTTTGTATATGTGTGGGTTACTATGTTGTACTAACTTGTGAATGTCTCACTTACTAGAATAGTCGCGTGATCCTACCAGTACACCATTGTTTGTGTACTGATACTGCACTTGTTTTTTCTTTGTTGAGTATAGGGCATTTTCAGGTTGCTGTTAAGAGACCTCAGTTAGGAGATCACTAACTTGTTGAGTTCAAGGGTGAGTCAGTTCCTTCAGGCTACCATGGATTCATCTAGGATCTTAGTTCATTTCCTTTGGGCTTAGACTTTCAGACTCTTACTTTATGTTTAGTTTTTCTGGGGTTGCATCCCCTTATCTTAGACCGTTTAGTTTGATGTTTTGGTGCAACGACTTTTAGGTTCTTAGGGTTGAATTTCCGCTTGTGTATATTTGTTTTTGGTAACTTACTGATTTTATGGGAACTCAACTTTTAAATTGATATTTAAACTCGTTTCCACATCTCTAAATGTCTGTCTTTTGGTTAGTATTGTTTAGCTCAGTTGTAATAATGGTTCTCCCATCGGAGGGTTACTGTGGGTGCAAATCACGGTGGATTGGGTCTTGACAAAGTTAGTATCATAGCCATAGGTTTGTTGATCTCGTTGTACCAAAATGAGTCTAGTGGAGTATTGCGGATCAGTATGAAGACGTTTGTACTTTTTTCGAGAGACTACAAACATTAGGAAAATATCTCTATCTTGTTTTCCATTTGTGTTATAACTTGATTTCAATTGGTATTTGGTGATGTGAATTGGTATCTCTCTTTCACTCTTCGGTCTGTAGATGGTTAACACGTGAAACAACGATGCTAGGCCAGTAGCTCCTATCAGTGATCCAGCCAGGGAGCCCGCAGCGAGAGGACGTGGCCGAGGAAAAGGAAGGTGCAGAGGCCGAGGAAGGCTACCACCTGCCAGGGGTGAAGCCCAAGAAGAGAATATACCCATTGAAGAGGCCCCTCTCGCACCGGAGGACGAGGTAGAAGAGAATGTGGAGATTGAGGTGAAAGAGGATGTTGAACCAAAGGAGGATGCACATGATGGGACTACAGGACTCCCCCCTTTGGATCTAGCTATAGCTTAGCAGATTTGGACTTTTTTGAGTGGGTTGGTCGGCTCTGGAACCATTCCCAGTGTGCAAGCTTCTCAACCTCCAGTCAACCGCCCGCTACTGCTACAACTCCTAAGATGGGTGGAGTGTTGGGTGTTGATACCTTTTTCCGTCCACTTTTGGGCCCTGTGATGACTGACACTGAGCATGGGATGCTAACCAAGTTTTTTAAGTTAAAGTTGTTACAGTTCCATGGTTCTGAAAGTGAGGATGCCTATGAGTTCATCATAGATTACTATGAGAGACTTCAAAAGTTAGGGATTGTGCACCAGCATAGAGTTGAGTTAGTGACCTTTCAGCTTTAAAGTGAGGCAAAGAAGGTGGATAGCCTTTGTGGAATGTCGACCACCAGTCTTGCCTCCACTTGCCTCCAGTCTGGAGAAGTATATGCCCCAAACTTTGAGGAACCGCAAAAAGGATGAGTTCATGGCTTTGGAGCAGGTTGATATGACTATGTCTACTTTTGAGGCTAAGTTACATGTTTTGTCCATATATGCTAAGCAGTTGCTGACTACAGAAGAAGAGAGGATCCGTTTGTTTTTCAAGGGTTTGAATCTCGATTTGCAGGTATTGTTTGTTCACATGACCTCCCAGGTAAAAGCTTTAATGAAGTGACAAACTTTGTGAAGAAGGAGAAGGATTTCGACGGGACAAGCAGGCTAAGGCTTTGGCTAAAAAGCCAAAGAATACAGGTAACTTTAATGGCTCCTACTCAAAGGTTCAGGTATGCCCAACTAATTCAGTCAGCTATGCCCGCTTCTACGAGTGGTTACACAAGGACTCCAAAGCATAATCCTACTCAGGACGGTCAAGGAGCTTTTTTTATGCCAAGAAACAGGTCATCTCTTGACCGCAGTTATTACAACTGTGGAGAACCAGGACACATGAGGATAGATTTTCCCCACCCGCGTATGACTAAACCCGTGCAGCAGTAGACCAGAGTAGTGGTACCAGCGTGCGGAGATAATAATGGTAGAGGACGGCTACAAGGTGGGAGGGGAGGAAACCAGAGTGGCTAGGGAAATTGTAATACAGGTAGGGGATCAGTGAAGCCAGGCAAAGAGGTTGTCTGTCAGGATGACAAGGCTCGATTTTATGCCTTTCTGGGCAAGACCAAGGATGAGGCGTCTGATGCAGTGATCATAGGTACTATTCTTGTTTGTGATCGGATGACTACTGTTTTGTTTGATCCGAGTTCTACTTACTTTTATGTGTCAGTATAGTTTGCCTTGGGAATTTATGCAATCTGTGATGTGATTGATGCCCTCATCCATGTTTCTACCCCAATTGGAGATTTTGTCGTAGTCACCCAGGTTTATCATGCTTGTTCTGTCTTAATTGTGGATTTTCAAACTTGGGCTGATTTGGTTATTTTGGATATGACTGACTTTGTTGTAATTTTAGGCATAACTTGGTTGTCCCCTTATTATGTTGTGTTTAATTGTAATACAGAGATAATGACTCTAGAGATCCCGGGTAGGGAAAAGTTAGAGTGGGAAGGGGTGTACAAGCCTAAGCCACCTGAGATCATATCTTTCATCCGGGCTAGGAAACTGGTGGGGGAGGGTTGTTTGGCATATTTGGCTCATATACGGGATGTCGATGCAGAGTCCCCCTATTGAGTCTATTCATGTAGTGTCTGGGTTTAAGGGAGTGTTTCCTACTTATTTACATGGTATGCCTCCAAATAGAGATATATATTTTTGTATTGACATGGAGCCGGGCAGTCGCCCAATCTCTATCCCTCCTTATCGCATGGCTCCAGCAGAGTTAAGAGAGCTTAAGACCCATATCCAAGAGTTATTTGATAAGAGTTCCATTTGTCCTAGTACTTTCCCGTGGGGTGAAGAAGGATGGTAGTATGAGGATGTGCATAGACTACCGATAGTTGAATAGGGTCACCATTCGAAATGAGTACTCGTTTCTTCGTATAGATGATCTCTTTGACCAGTTACAGGGCGCCTCAGTATTCTCTAAAATTTATTTAAGGTCTAGGTACCATCAGTTAAAGATTAGGCCTGAGGATGTACCCAAGACGACATTCAGGATTCAGTATGGGCACTATGAGTTCTTGGTGATGTCATTTGGGTTGACCAATGCACCTGCAACCTTCATGAGTTTGTTGAATAGTGTGTTCAAACCATTCTTGGATTCCTTTGTAATTATTTTTATTGATGACATTTTGGTCTATCAAAGAGTAAGAAAGAACATGCAGACCATCTTCGTATTGTTCTAGGTGTCCTTGGCAAACAGAAATTGTATGCAAAATTTTCTAAGTGTGAATTATGGTTGTCCTCGATTTCCTTTTTAGGGCATGTAGTTTCAAAAAAAGGGTAATGGTAGATCCCCAAAAGATTGAAGCAGTCAAGAACTGGGTCCGGCAAAGTTCTGTGACTGAGGTTAGGAGTTTTGTGGGGCTTGCCAGTTACTATTGGCGGTTGCTGAAGAATTTTGCCGCTATTGCCATGCACTTGACGAGGCTGACTCAAAAGGAGGTGCCTTTTGATTGGATTGGCAAATGTGAAAAGAACTTCCAAAAGCTCAAGACTTTTCTGACCACATCACCTATTCTGACATTGCCAGTGGAAGGTAAGGATTTCATTGTTTATTGTGATGCTTCATATTCGGGCTTGGGTGTTGTGTTGATGCAAGATAAGAATGTCATAGCTTATGTCTCACGACAATTAAAGATTCATGAGAGGAACTACCCGACGCATGATTTGGAGTTGGCAACGGTAGTGTTTTCTCTCAAGATTTGGCGACATTATCTCTATGCAATCAAGTGTGAAGTGTTCACTGATCATCACCAGTCTACAACATGTGTTCACTCAGAAAGACTTGAACCTGAGACATCGAATATGGATGGAGTTACTTAAATATTATGATGACACCATTCAATACCATTCGAGTAAGGCTAATGTGGTGGCAAATGCATTAAGTTGGAAGACAGTGAGTATGGGTAGTTTAGCTTGGTTGGGTGTGTCCAGGAAACCCCTGGCTAGGAAGATCCAGACCTTGGAGTCCAGGTTCATGCAATTGGGCATCCCAGAGAAGGGTGGTGTGTTAGCGAGCATTGAGGTTAGTCCCATTTTCATTGAGGAGATCAAAGCCAAACAGTTTGAGGATGAGAGTTTGAATGAACTTAGAAAAAAGATAGTGTCTGGCAAGGCACAAGATGTTGCTCTTAATGCGGGTGGTGTGCTCAATTTTTGGGGGAGGACTTGTATTCCCGAGTGGATGACTTGATTCAAAGGTGTTGACAAAATTTCATGGTTCGCAGTACTCTATTCATCCAGGTATGACCAAGATGTATCGAGACTTGAAACGACTTTATTTGTGGCCTAGCATGAAGAAAGACATAGTTGAGTTTGTGGCTAAGTGTCAAAACTGTCAGCATGTAAAGTATGAGCAACAAAGGCCTGTCAGTTTGCTTCAGAGAATGCCAATCCCTGAATGAATGTGGGAAAGGATAACTACGGATTTTGTGGTTAGTCTTCCCAAAACCATGGGAAAGTTTGACTACATTTGGGTTGTGGTTGACAGACTGACTAAGTCAGCCCACTTCATTCCAGTCATAGTAGACTATAATGCCCAGCAATTGGCAAAGATTTATGTTAAGGAGATAGTAAGGCTACATGGGGCTCCCCATTCGATCATCTCAGACTGTGGTATGCAGTTCACATCAAAGTTTTGTGGGAAGTTGCATGAAGAGTTGGGCACTCAACTCACTTTCAACACAACTTTTCATCCACAGACTAATAGACAGTTAGAGAAGACAATTCAAGTGTTGGAGGACACTTTAAGGGCATGTGTAATTGACTTTGGAGGGCATTGGGATAATTTCCTAGCTTTGTGTGAGTTTTCCTACAACAAGAACTATCACTCCAGCATTGACATGTCACCGTTTAGAGCGCTTTATGGGAGGGGATGTAGATCGCCCATAGGATGGTTTGACGCTGAAGATGTGAAACCTTTAGGGGTGGAGTTGGTAAAGGATGTTCAGGATAATGTGAGGAGTACCCAAGCTAATTTTGTAGCCGCTCAGAGTCGACACAAAAAGTATGCAGATTGTAAGGTAAGGGACACGACGTTTCAGGCTGGTGAACAAGTTCTTCTGAAAGTATCAACCATAAAGGGGGTGATGAGAATCGACAATAAAGTCAAGCTCGCTACATTGGCCCATTTGAGATCCTTGACTATGTAGGGCTAGTAGCTTATAGGTTGGCTTTACCGCCTAACCTATCTGGAGTCCATCCAGTGTTTCATGTGTCTATGTTGAAGAAGTATTATGGGGATGAAGATTAATCATCAAGTGGGACTCAATTGTTTTACACAAAGATCCTCAGTATGAAGAGGAACTAGTTGTAATCCTTGATCGTGATTCCCGAAAGCTGAGAACCAAAGAGATTAAGTCAGTGAAAGTTCAATGGAAGAATCTTCTGATTAAGGAAGCTACTTGGGAAACCGAGAAGGACATGTGAGACAAGTATCCCTAGTTATATGACGATTCAGGTACTACTCTATTCTCGCCTCAACCTAGTTTTCCTAGTTTGTCACTCGGGGAAGAATGATAGGCAAATTGGTATCTATTGTAACGACTTATTCCCATCGTTATGGATAAGCCAATGAAGAAGGACTTTAGGCAAGAAAACTTCTGAGTAGTAACTTGGAAATTTCCAGCCTAGGCCAGACTTGGACGAAATCTGAGTCAGGTGAGGTCTAAGGTAATCCAGTAATGGATGGGGGATTTGACTATGAATTTAATGATTTGAGTGGAAATCCAAGACGATAAGGATCTTGTACGACTTTATGAAATCGAATTCGAGTGGGTAGAACTCTCATAATTGATCTTAGCGTGAAGGGGTGGTTTTAGAACGTCGAGGTTTGAGGGTGTGTTGTGAAATTGAGACTTGGAACACAAATTTTAAGTCTCTGGCTCCGTGCAACCCACCACAACGGGATTATTTCCACCATGGCGTGATTTGCCCTCTATGGTGGGCTAGTCACGAGTAAAAATGGGAAAAGTCCCAAAAACGTTATTTTTCTACAATCTTCGTTCTTGGAGAGAAAAAAGGAGACCTAGGGCTATTTCTTATGGTTTCTTACTGATTCTCGTGCTAAAGGTAAGTCAATTACTCGCCTAATTTGTAGATTTATTCTTAGAACTTAGAATTCTTGCTAGTTATCCTTAGGGGTGGGTTTTGACTTGAATTAAATGGTGGAAAAAGTCCTAGTTCGGTGTTAGGATCATGGGATTGGTCAAGGGTTAGTATTTGGATATAATCCGGGTAAACTAGGCCACTATTATTGATCCTTTGCATTAATTACTTTTTTAGTAAGAACAAATTGAGGGACTCTGGAAATTGAGTTAAAGCCCGCTCCATAAAGCCATATGTCATGGCACTTAAATTTTATTGACCAAATGGAATTTTGTTCCTATCACAACTCCTCTATTCTAAAACTATAAATAGGAGTCCTCATAATTCAGAAAAGGCCAAACCAAGAATTCTAACAAGAAGGTAGAGAAAGCTCGTGGATCAAAAGCCGCAGATTTCTCTACAAGGTAGAAGTTCAAGAATTCAAGCATTCAAGTTCAAGAACGATCAAGATCAAGACCACTAAATTCATGATCAAGTTCATCGAAGATTCAAGAACAAGCTCCAAATCCCTTGATCCAAGATCAAGACTATGAGATTCAAGATCAATCTCGAAGTCCTTGAATTCAAGTAAGTCAAGATCAAGATAAATTCCAAGTTCAAGTTCATCGAAGATTCAAGAACAAGCTGTAAAGCCCTTGAATCATAGATAAGTTCAAGATCAAGACTACAAGATTCAAGATCAAGCTCGAAGCCCTTGAATTCAAGTAAAAGTCAAGATCAAGATAAAGCGCAAGTTCAAGTTCATCGAAGATTCAAGAACAATCTCCAAAGCCCTTGAATCGAAGATCAAGATCATCAAGTTCAAGGCCATATCAAGTTCATCAAATCCACAAATCAAGATCAAGACTACAAGATTCAAGAGTAAACTCGAAGCCCTTGCACTCAAGTATAAAGTCAAGATCAAGTTCGAGTTCAAATTCATCAAAGATTCGAGAACAAGCTCCAAAGCCTCTTGAATACAAGATTAAAGTCCAAAAACAAATAAAAATTCAAGATCAAGCTCAAGCTCAAGAGCGCTTGAATTTATACCTGAAAAGAATAATCACAGGAATCATAGAGATTGTAACACTCGCACTTTTGAATCAATAAATACGATTGTTGCGATACTTTTCAGTCTTGATTATTATTTTCTGGACTCAAATTTTATTATCTACACACATAATTGCATCCAATTTTCCTCGCATTAGAGAGCAAATGGTTCTCTCATGAATATTTTCTTATGGGTAAAGTGACGAGGGTAAAGGGTAGAAATTGGGTTATTGGGTCTTAATAATTGGGTCGGTTTAGAAATTGGGTCAAGTAGAATATTTAATTAGCAAATAAATTTTAATTAAGATAAAATTATATCCATGTAAGAGCCACCTAGGGTAAAAAGGGTAGGGACATGATACTTAACAGCTCAAGGGTAAATATGTACTCAAAGTTGGATGGTAAGGACAAATATATCAAAAAAGTATGACCAGAGGTAAATATAACCCTTTTCTAAGAGTATAAGTCAAATATGACCCTTTTCTGTATTTTATATTAGTGAGTATTAAATTTTAAAATATCACATAAACATTTATAAGAATATATTTACTTTTAAGTTTAAAAGTTATTTTAATTTGTTAATATTCGTGTTAAGTGAAGATGATAGGGTTGAAACTATAATTCTTGATTTTTTTTACAATTATATATCTGTAACAATATACACAGACAAAGTATAAATATATTACGATAATAAAATTAAATGATTTATCTATGTTCAACTCTTATGTAAAAAATCATTTTTTTTCTCAGTTTTAGAAAACAATGCCTTAATCTTGTCAGAAAAAATGAACTGTTTAGGAATATTTAATTTCATAATATAAGAAAATATTGCTAAAAATCTGCATATTCGATCATTAATCTATATAAATTGAAAAGATATATAACCTGAATCGAAACACAAATTTGCACAAACCAACCCGTTTATCCTATTTTGACGATGTGACACCCATAACGCACAAATCCTGGATCCGCCTCTAATTATATAGGCTCGTGGGAAAATACATATAATTTTTTAAAATATGCCATAATTAATTGAAAATTATTTTGAACAAAACCTACTACATATAATAATAATTTCTTGGCATTACAAGACTCACTATCTCCGTTAAAATATCATTAATAAATAAAATTCTTATAAAAATAAATAAATACACAACTATGTCATAGCTTAGAATTTTTTTCCATAAATATTTAAAACATTTTAGGAAAGCAATAAATATACAAAAAAAAATTATAATTTTGATTAAAACACAATGTTATCACAGACAGTGCTACGATGGAACTCTCAAATTTAGGCTCATAAGTCTTCTATACAAGACAAAGGACAACCGTAAATACCAGAGGTGTTACATAAATTCAAAAAAATAGATAACTGATCACGCAAACGGCAGATTCTTTAACTAATTTAGTTAAAATTGAGATATTATTATTGTTGTAAAATCCTTTAATATTAGAAGTTGTTTAAGCATAAAAATAATTTTCAACTATTCAAACACATTTTTTTTCAAAAGCTTCTACAAAGATCTATCGCTAACTTTTAAAAGTAATCACTCAAATGTTACTCACATTTGGAGGAGAATGATCTAAAAAATTCATAAGACTAACACCAACTAGCTCATACATGAAGATTGGTGTGTATATTCAAAAAACTCAAAACTGAGAAGCTTTTAGGGGTCGTTTGGTAGAGTGTATTAGGAAAAATAACGCATGCATTAGCAGTGTGTATTACTAGTACCTTGTTTGGTACTCTTTTCCAACCTATGTATAACTAATGCTTGCATTAGTTATACACTCTATTGTGTATTAAGGTGTGTATTGCTAATACCATAGATTTCTAGGTATTAGCAATGCAATGGTTTTAATGCATGCATTAGATTAACTAATGACAAAACTACCCTCCAATAATAATAATAATAATAATAATTATTATTATTATTATAATAATAATTATTATTATTATTATTTTTGTAAAAGAATGTGGGGGTATTTTTGTAAACAAATATTTTTTTAATAGTCTTTATACAAGGCTTGCTATTTCCAATACATTAAACCAAACAATGTATAAGAAATAATGCAAGCATTAGTAATGCTTGCATTACTAATACATCATATTCAGCATTATTCTTATACACTCTACCAAACGACCCCTTACTGTGTAAAGTAGTCATCAATTTTGCCGGTATTCTCTGATGAAACATATGTTGCTTGTTATGAGTAATGATTAAAATTCCACTCATCACAAAGAAAATGTCAATTTTTCGATTCAACTGTTTTGGTTTTCCACTAGTCATCAGTCTAGAAAATGAATAATTGTCAAAATGCAAAGACAACAAAATCAAACAGCATTATGAAAGGGAAAAGGCAGATGACAAACTGCACAAGCACACAAAGCAAATGATAGTTGTTATAAGCCAGATGACAAACTGCACACACACCTCACAAATCTTTTAGACCACTACTCTATGGCTCCACAACAATCTTTCCGGTCGCATGTCCATCAATACTCCTGCTCCAAGCATCTTCAGCATTGCTCAGAGGAAATTTCGAGTCGATCACTGTTTTAAGTTTCCCTTCCTTCACAAGCCCAACAATCAATTCCAGGTTCTCCTTCTTGGGAATTAAAAGCAGTGGCACCAACTGTTTTTTTGAGAAGGTTAATTTCTTTACTGCAAAGGTCCACATGGCACTAACTCCAGGAGTTATATCGATGACCTTTCCACTCGAACTTAAATTAGGCTCAAAGGTAGACCAAGGGATGCCTGTTGTGCAGTGAATCACTGCATCATACTTTTGGCCTGACGGACTCTTAAGAGCTGCTCCCTCTGGGGTCTTGTAATCAAGAACCTCATCTGCTCCTAAGCTCTTCACAAAATCAATGTTGCGCGCTCCACAGGTGGCAGTAACATGAGTGTTACCAAGTTTTGCCAATTGAACAGCATAGTGACCGACACCACCCGAAGCAGCCGTAACTAGAATGTTCTTCCGGGGTCCAGTTCCATCGAGCTTAACCTCAGCAGGATTGACAACGGCCTGAAGAGCTGTAAGACCTGCAATAACAAGACCTGCACCTTCTGCAGCTGATACTTCCGCGGGTCTTGGAACAGTCAAACTCTCATTAGCCACCGCATATTCAGCCAATCCACCTCCATTCTGTATCAAAGCTCATGAAGATCCATCAATCATAAACGATAGAACACAATATTACCACATGACTATTCAAAGTAAAATGATTTACTCAAGGAGGAGGAATACTACAAAGTTAAGATGAGCAGGTTGCTCTACCCATGGTGCCTCCACTTCCAACCAAAACGGTTAGGATTCAAGTCAGTTGGAAAACTACTGTAGTCCCATGGGGAGGAGGGTTTGAATAAGGGGACTTGGCCCCCAAAAGTAAACCAAAAACAAAACTAAGTAGCATTGAACCATACAGGCATCGAACAAGGAACAAAGACAACATCCATTTTTGCAAACAAGGAACAAAAACATCCATGGAAAACAAATGTAAAATCTGAGCAGGTCCTCGCCTACTAGTTTCAACCAAGCTCCAAAATGTAAGAGAGATGTAGCGAAAATAAGACATTTGAAAAGAATTGGACCAACCAGGGTATTGAGCATAGCCACAACCTTGTCACCAGCCTTGAAACTTTTTACATTAGATCCTACCTCTACAACCTCTCCTCCCACGTCGGTAGCTGTTACAACCAAAATCAGTTTAGAGAACCGTAAACCAACAAGAATAAAATGCATACTACAATGCATTAGGGCGATTACTCCATAAAGATAATGGACAGGCTGTCTTGATGTCTTTGCCAGTTAACTTCCTATTCAAGTACATTACCATTAACAATAGTTGATGTTATTAAGTGAAGTTGATCTTACTGGTGGCCTCAAACTTTAGCTCCTTTTATTTTTTCAGATCCAAGTTCAGATCCACTCACTCATTAAATACTACACAAGCAAATTAAATTCCATATTTACTTTTTTATGTTACCATTCTCAATCTCCCAGATACTTTACACTGATGACGTCTCCTATTCCAGTTTACAAATTTACATTAGTATAGCAGAATAGCTTCTATATATTCCTTTCTACAAACTCTTATCAGTTCCCCGAGTAAATAGGGATTCTAGATGTGTATGCCAGCCTTGCACAACCTAAGCAGCCAAGTACCTAGGCTATTTTTGTTTTTGGCAGACAAAACGGGCAATGAAAGAGTTTCTCAATATACGAGCACCCATGTCCCATCCAAAAGATATTATATCAGCCCAGGGTCTAGAAAAGGAAACAAGAAGAAAAAACTAAATTAACTTGTCAAAGGAGATGATTTTTGATAGGTAGCATAGAGTGTTTGAGAATACTTAAGACTTTAGACAGAGTTCCTCATAACAGGGCTTATGCAGAAAACATTGAGAACATGAAACACAAGGCGACCGCAACCAAAACCAAAAAGCACTAAAGACACAGCACAAAGAAATTCTAACAAAATGTCTAGATGTAATTGATGATTGAACTTACTAGGAATAAAAGGAAACTTGGTAGGAAGAAGCGGACGAATCATGCCCTTCTGAATTTTCCAGTCAACAGGATTAATGCTTGTAGCCTCCAGTTTTAGCAAGATCTCATCCTTCTTCGGAGTAGGCACAGGAACTTCCACATGCTGCAAGAAGCAAAGACGTGCACACAATCAAAAAGGTTTATGTATTAGAACTGTGCTACTACTGAGTATAGAGCAGCCTCATTAGAGGAAGTGTTTAAAACAAATTACAGAGAATAAGACAATATAATATGACCAATAACTGCAATCATTACTCAAACATAGAATTCAGTATGCTAAATAGCCGCAATAAGGTCCATCTGTATAGCCTTCTTCTCTTTTACAGACATAGACAAGTCATTGAAAGTTCTACTTCGTGGAATCAAGAGTTATATTTATGTGAAGACTCAAAATTCAAATGGTCACAAAGAAGCACATTGCTCACTACACATCAAATAAGATTTTATATGTACTACACTCAATTTTTCTACTCAGATGACTAATTCAAGGATAATAATTACTCCCTCTATCCCAGTTTATATGACTTACTTTCCTTTTTATTCAATCCAAAAAAGAATGACACATTTCTATATTAAGTAACAATTTAACTTTAAAATGTCAATTTTACCCTTAATGAAATGATTTATAGCCACACAAATATCTATCACTTATTTTAGACCACAAATTTCAAAAGTCTTTCTTTCTTTCTTAAACTCCGTACCAAGTCAAACAAACTCATATAAAATAGGACGGAAGGAGTACTTAAATATGGGTAATCACCTAGGAGAAAGACCTTTAATGGTTTGTGAAGTTGTTCTTTTTTTTTCTCTATCTTCTTTTTCTCAAACACACACTCGATTTAAAAGTTACTTCCAAGCAAGCACTCTGCCAGTGCTCAATTTAAAAGTTATTTCCAAGCAAGCTCCCTTCTAGAAGTAGTTATACTCTCAAAGCTACAAGACACTACCTAAACAAAAATGTCAAAATTAGTTTATATTTATGAGATAGTTTCAGAGAGATCCCTTAAGGTTTGGCTTCGTAACATCAACCTTCCTTCTCTATTTTTCGTGATACATTGGAAAAGACTAGAAAAATTCAATATCTTTCATAAGATACATCTCCCTTCTGGTTTATGTTATTAAGCACTACAATGAAGCTCATACATATTTGTTTTAGATAAGATATGTAGTCTTTCTCAATGTTGTTCTTGAAGGGTTCTTAGGAAAGCCTCTACCTCCAAATAACGTAAGTGAAAGTTTCTTAATTTTGGATGGAGTCTGGGCTGGGTCTGTTCATTTCCATTGGCAACAATCAAACAACAAAAGAAGGAAGACCAGTTTTGGGGAGGCTTACGAAGTCACGTGGGTCTCACGGGAATATTTGGTTCTATTAGTTTAGTAAGGTTGAGTAAAATTGGGATGAAAATTGCTTGCTTTAATTTGTTTTCTTACTTAAAGGATGTTTTAAGCCAAAACTCGCCAAACTTTACTATTTCCCAATGACTGCCATAGTAAAGCAACAGCAGAAGTTCAGCATATGAGTAGCCTGTTACACCTTAACCCGATTAAAGAGAGCTGATATTTACGGAGGATTGATTGAACAGTGAGATTAGAATAGCAACAGATGACTCACATAACAGACTTCAACTAGTTTAGAATTGAGGCAGAAGTAGTTGATTATAGTGTTTTACCAGGAGAGAGACATGAAAACAAACACATCCAAATGAATATTTGGATCTCAAATTGCTCGGAAGGGATCACTATCATCTAAGAGATACTAGTAACATTTATTTCGTCCAGCTTAACCAAACTACCAATTACCCTAACCCTATTTCTTTTCTCATTGCTTTTTTATCTGCTTAAGCATTATGGTAAGCTGGAAATTCAAGAGGTTTTAAGCATTATCAAATTATTATTTTTCATGACATCACATAAATTCAATTTTATATTTTCAGTTTAAATAATTCTAATTTCTAATGACGTACATATGATTCAACAGTCGAACAGCCAATAAAGTAGGTTAGAGTTCAAACAACTATTTTCTGCAATTTTCTTCTAATGAGGAGGAATGAGCCAATTGAAATAGGGTCTTTCCACTCCTCCCAAAGAATGAACCAAATATAATAATATATTACTCACTGATATGAGAAGAAGAAAAGAAAAAGGGAAGCAAGTGTTTTTGCAAAGCGAAAGGTGAAAATACCTTCAAGCCAGCGGCTCCACCGCCATAAGAGTCGTATTGAACAGCATGCATAATCTTACCAGCCATATCAAATTCACCAATTTCAATTCTATGTGAATTGGGGAAGGAACAACACCTTGAAATTGGAGCAAAACCGGCAAAGGTTCAAGATTGTATTTGAAATGAAATCGGTAGACGGCAGTAGCATAGAGTATATCTTTTGGGCGACACGCGGCCGCCTTTCTACGAATGTTCTCGTAAAAGACAACATTTCAACACTTGGGTGGTTCCCCCTTAATGTACTACTCTATTCTCTTTATTTTTACTTATAAAATAAATATCTTTTTAGATTAATTATATATTAATAATAAATAAAATTCCTATAATTACAATAAATTGGAAAACTTATATTGATAATGTTTTCTCTTCTTTCTACTTATCTAATCTAAATAATAAGTCAAATAAAAATATAATAATTGCTTTGTATTCTTTGTTATATTTGAATTTAAAAATTCCTATAATAATTACAATAAATTGGAAAACTTATAACCATATAAAAATTTGCTAATTTTAATTCAAATTTTAATCCTTCATCTTTCATTTTAAAATTAAAGAGTTGAGTTGATATGGTTTAAGATTGAATAGGAAATATTTTTTTGTAAAAATAACCTCTATGTTAATTAAATAAAGCAATCAAATGTTTTTCTTTTCTTTTCTTTTGTTCGGATTATAGAATCTTACTACTGAATTTGATTAATGATAATTAACTTTCCATCAAATATCCCTTAATTGTAAGATTTGGTCTCCAAAACATTAGAACTGCTTTGAATTCTTTGTTATCTTTGAATTTGATTGCTACAATTTTGTAGTGTTTTTTATTTTTTATTTTTATTTTAAATTAATTTTAATAATTCATTAATTCTGTTTTGCGTAAGTTGATGACATGTATCTATTTTTATTTCAAATTTTGAATTTATAATATTTAATTGGTTATATAATGATTTCTTATTTAAAAATCTAAAAAATTGTGGCGCTGACATGTGACGTTTTTTCTTCTCCTATTATGTATAGATAGATATTTTGTTATAGTTATTGTTCCTTTTCTCCAGAATGTTTTATCAAGCGTTCTATAGTATTTGTTATGATTTACTCATTTTCGCTATTTTTTTTCTCCATATATTTTTCCTTGAGTAGAGGATCTATCGAAAACAACTTTTTTACCCCAAAAGTAAGGTAAGGACACTGTATCTTTCCCATCTTATTTCATATTCTTGTGCTAATCATCTTAATCTTCAATTAAAGTGAATATTAGTACATTAAAATGTATCTCCTCAACTTTTTCATTCATTTGTCACTATAATTTTTCAGCCTGTCAGTTTTCCTCTTATGCCTAATAGTCTATATTTTATAATTTTTTTTGTTTTATTATTCTATGTATATGGTGGAGTATTAGTTGTTTAAATAGATTACTTCATTCAGTAATTTTGAATGAACTGTGATTGTATTGTGCATTATTGACACAGATAAGTAATCTATTTTATTGAAGTGTTGTGATACACTATTAATTCTTGACAGAGAAGCTAAAAGAAACATTTAGATCACGAAAATTTTCTTATGTTTTAATTTCTTAGTTTTCTTTATTCTTATTTTTGAAATTTTTTTGAGAGTAAATTAATGAGGATTTAAATTCATTATATAGCTTGTCGTAACTTAAATTTGAATGACTTATAGTAATATTTAAATTATATTCAATATTAGTGTTGTTTGATGGACACGAGCGGATTGCTTACCATCATCCATTTCTAACTTTGACTTTGTGAATTCGATTCACAAAGAAAGCGAACATGTGGGAATTCCTAAATAGGGGTAAAAAATATATTTGATATATATACTATTGTTATTTTCTTAAAATTATTTAGATATGAGGTTGTACTACATAAAACAATTTAATCTTTAAAGTTTCATATGATAAAGTTGATTTTTTACTTTTCAACTTTCTTATTTCTTAGAGTAAAATCATATTTAAGTTGTTCAAGAATCAAGATTTCATAATTTTTTATTATTTCAACAATTTAAATTAATTAATAATACTCGAAATTGAATATAATTTAATAATGTTCCAATTGTCCGTGGCCATTTCTTTTAAAAATAAAACAACATAAAAAATAGGTGTAATTGATTAGGTTGTACATATAAAAAAACTACTCTAACTTAGATCAACACTGCTATTAATATGATTTATTCATCACTTATTTATGGGCATGTAAAATTTCAAACCTAATAAACTAGAGTAGAAAGACATGTATAAACAAAATTTCCTTTTTCTTTTGTAAAAGATGAAATATGAAAGAGGCTAATATTAAAGTAAATCACTCAACACGAGATGAGATTGATTAATTTGCCTCTTTGAGTGTTATAAGAGATTCATATTCTAATACTCCTTTTGTCTCTTATTAGTGTCCCATGCAGTAAATAAAGAAAAATTATAAATATTTAAAAGGGAGAAAGATAATTTATTAAAGATCAATATATATATGTAATATGAAATCATCTATAAGTCAAGCTTATAAGTGGAAAGGAAGATATATTCAAATGCATACTATTTTCTAATTTGATTCCTTCTAAACTTAAGTTATGATTATGACCCATAATGAAGATATCCCAAAATGGATAATGAGACCCATGAGGTGAGTTGTCAAGCAATAGTAAAGTCCAATATAAAGTACTTTGCAGTTTCTTTAATACTAAATGATTCTTAAAAAAATCATATATTATTGGAATTTTATATTGGCAATAGTAAAGTCCAATATAAAGTACTTTACAGTTTCTTTAATACTAAATGATTCTTAAAAAAATCATATATTATTGGGATGTTTCTATCGTCAAAGTTGTATTACGATTTTATATATAGCTAACGTTTGACCCAAATTTTTAAATATTCTTGGCAAATTATTTTTAAATGAAGTTTCATCATGCATTTGGTCATAAAATTTGAGAGAAATATTTGACTATTTCAAAAAATATGATTTATACCCATAAATTATTAAAATTACCTTTTAAGTTTTTATTATCATGTTCCGTTAAAAAATAACCTATCTATTTGTGTCTTGTAATACTACTGTAAGAAGCCATAATGTTCGTGAAAGATTGTACACATACTTTACATTTTTAGTTTGACATATCTCTATTGCTACCATTGTACTAACTTCCCTTCTTTCTAAATTCTAACCAAGAAATTGACAAGTTTTCCATTTTTTTGTTAGTTTAAAGTTTTTCTCCATGTAACAAAAATAACTTATGCTGCTACAATGCTTTTATTTAACCGTGCATATATATAATCCAACATTTTAGGCTTTTTGCCACCTTGTAAAGTGTGGCCTAAACTAATGAAAAATGTGGCCTTGGTGAAAGGTAACGTTTTAATGTCGTGGCTAAAAACTAAAAAATTAAAGCTACGCTTTAAAGTGTATCCAAAAATATTTTAGGCAACACTTTACAAATGTTGTCAAGATTTAAGATGGCCTTAGGCCTAAAATGTTGTAGTTATACCTTTCTCAAATTGCAATATCTACTGACCTACTCCATCCGGGCTAACTCATACAAGCTTTAAATTTTGACAGGTCAGGCCGGACTGATTCAATTTATTGTGGGCCAGAAAATAGTTAGCCCAATCCACAAGTACGTGGGCTAAGAGCTGGACCGGGCCGGCCCACTTTTCTAAAAGCATATTTTTTTTATAATTATTTAAATCAAATTATAATTTAAAAATATTATCATTAATATCGAGATAACAATATTACATGGTGTTAGTGTTACCACTTGTTAATCAAATCAACAAATAAAATTATCTTTATAATATTATTATGTTTGATTTCAAGTAAAAGTATAAATAATTAAATAGAAATATTAAGCTAATTTTTTTCAATAATCATAAAAAAAACACAAAAAATATGACAATATTCCATAGGCTATGCCTACATAGTGATTCCCAAGAAATTTTAGGGTTAATTTTATATAGTACATACACTACAACAAAATGTATCTATAGCTACGAAATTTAAGCTATGAATTCAAAAATTGTTGCTATTACCTAATAACAGCCACAAAATTTCAAATTTCAAGCTATCTATAAATTCATAAAAAAAGTCAGCCATAAAAATCAAATTGACGAAAGTAATTCTTCATTTTTGCTATAATTGTTAATAATCGTGGCAATAATTAGCTAAATAGCTAGGTACAATTTTATTGCTACGGTAAAAGTTATATAGTTGATCATATGTTTTTGCTATGCAATAAAAGTTATTGTAACCTTTTAGCCATGATAAATTATTTGAAACAAAATATTATAGCTAAATAAAACATCCTCTTTACTAATAGCTCCTTTGCAAGTTCCCAGCTTTCATTGTGAGGAAAACATATACCTGCTATGCAAAAAAGCTATATATATATATATATATGTGTGATAATGGCAAATCCTCTCATCTGTTTGTTATTTTCATTTCTAATGAGAAGAAGCAGAATCCTCGGAAGGCTAGCCAGCGATCAGAGGGAGTACATTACAGTCTCTCTCCGGAGTTCAGACGATGTACTGAACAATGTGGGACGATGTACTAGCTGGAAGTTGAAATTATGACTTTGATCTTTACATGTAAAAATGAAAAAGTGCCTTGTGAAAGTTTTGAAAAGAGAATCTGATTTGGAAGAATACTTGTTTTGTCAAGATTTTTCAAGTGCTTTTAATTTGTAGAACTGTAGAGGTCTTTCGGGAACATCCTCCCTACCTGCACGAGGTAGGGTAAGGTCCACATATCCTATCCTCTCCAAATCTCACTTGTGAAATTACATTGGCTACGTTGTTGTTGTCGTCGTCTTAAGGCTGTTAAAAAAACAAGAGATATGAGTTAAATTATATAATATATAGAACCTCAACAACAACGTTCTTCAGGATGTGTTAGACATAAATATTTTTATTATAATTACAGTTAATTACCCTAATAGATTTTCTGTGGATGGGGATTAGTTTATCAAATGGGCTATTTAAAATTAGGGATGAGTCATTTATTTCTAAGCTCATCATGTTTCATGCGGTTAAAAATAAATAAAATAAACAAGTGTAAGTATAATGCGAGGGATACATTTGTTTTAGTCATAACTCTAATTTTTCTTGTAGTCAAGCAGAGGAGAAAGTGGTTGTGAAGAGGTTATGTGCTAGAGATGTTTATGGAAATCCCAAATTCTTATGGTTACCAAAGAAACATGTGGAAGAGAATCTCCTTAAACCTCCTTTTCCAATAGAGATAAACATGTGCAGTAAATCAATAGAGATAATACCAGTGCTTGTCAAGAATTTATGTGCTAAAGATGTTGCAGAGAATCCCAACTGCTTACGGTTATCAAAGGAAGAATCAAGATTGCTTGTTCCACATGTTCTTCTTCAAGTAGGACATGCAATATTTCTACCTCTAAATGATACAATTACGAAGGAGTCAATTGTTGTGCTAGTGGAGCATCCTGTTCAAGACGAATATTATATTACAGGAAGCAATTGGGAGGAATATGTAGCTAAACACAAATTGTTGGTTATCGAAGACACTACTATCTTTGTTAACAAGGTAATTCTAGATCCAACTGCAAAGGTTCAGCTTGTCAACACCTCCTATCACTATGAAATCACTGCTGTCGATAATAGTTCAGCACCTCCTTCGACTGCAACTACAATTGTTGTCGATAATAATTCAGCATCTCCTTTGATAGCAACTACTTCAGCTGTCAATAATAGTTCAGCACCTGCTTCTACTGCAACTACTTCAGCTGTCAATAATAGGATGGAACTTCATTGTGATGAACCAGAATATGATAGTGATGAACCAGGATTTGATAGTGATGAACCAGTATATGATAGTGATGATGCTTACCGACTCTGATGGATCGATTCATTAATACTAGTCTGTCACTTACACAGGATTGAACTTAATGCATTCATCCATTGGGATTAGCCATCAAACTAAGTAGCTTCATGCATTTTGTTTCATACTCAAAACGCACAATTGTAATCTGCAGATATTCATGTTCAGATCGTTTACATGTTAGTATATTTTTCCTGTTCAAGTACCTGGCCTCCAAATCTTTTCTGCGGATGTTTGTATATTCTTTCAATAGCTTAACAGTGATTAACTTGGGAGGAACTCCTCCGATCCTCTCTTAAAATGTTCATTGCTAATGCTTTCTTTATAGTCATTTTAACTGGTCACAGACATAAACTCAAAAGCTTGGGGAATATTTTTATTTTCGTCCTCACATGGCAATGCATATAGATATATAGGGTTCTTGGGTTGATTAGAGAGACATATATTCTTATTATTTTGATTTAAATCTAAGTGATCAAGCTAATGGATATCGAGCTGTATGATACAATTGACCTACGTAAGCTAGTCTTGATGATACTGTTGTCATATCTTGTGTTTGGCTTTGTCCTACTAGAAGTATATTTATGGCTTCTATTTTGTGTTATCCATTATACACGAGGAGCACACAAGTTAAGTGATTCTTATTTACTGTAACAAACCCGAATTCCTCTCTATATTAATAAGAACTGGGACATGATTACAGCTTTATAATTGTAATTGCAATACTCAAACCACCAAATTTAGATATTGAAATTACAAGTAACTAAAGGATAGAGATAAGAACGGGGATGCTGAGAATTTCACCAAGGCTATTGTTAGGATCGAAAGGAGGTTCAAAAGCACTTAAAATATGATAAAGAGAACACTTCATAACATGCACAAACTCGTCAAAGCTAAAATTATTCACCTCGAAGTACAGAGCAATAGTTGTAAAAGCTCGTCTTCCACCAAATCTCTCCTTAGAATTGATAACCACCAATTACAATCATGTTCTTTCTGATTTACAGTAAAACTCTTCCGCACTATCAATTTGAGTTCAGTTATAACTTACCTTGCAACCACACATTTGTTCAAGAGGATAACAAAAACGAATGCATTACCTAAGTCATGACTCATGATGTAATCTATGGCGTGCAGCCAACTCTACTATCTTTATGATCTTATAAAGTGTGTAACCAGCAAAGTGCACAACCTTCACCTTATATACACTCCTTCATACTTTTACCTCCCACATCTGTTCCATGCCAACAAGCAGTGATATAGCGGAGTTGCAATACTGATGTTTGCTGGAAGTTGGCCACCAAAACGTCATGTTTTACCGCATAATATTCAACGAAGACTAGTGAATATACAATTAAAGGACACGTTAATACATTGCAGTTATCGACAACAGAGAACCCCTTGGACCAGTAGGAATTTACACACCCTGGTTGTCTGGGAATTGGGATCCCACACTCTACCTCATAGGATTTGAATATGCAATTAAGAAAAACTTGTCAGTACATCCCAACAATAGTAGTTCCTCCACGTTCTCTATATAACCTGTTAGAGCCATGAACACGAAACCTATTTCTGGATCCCATACACAAAGATCCATTGCAGTTACGGGAACTGTTACAATAAGTATAAGGAAATTAGCATTAGGAACAAATGGAAATTGACTCAAAACATGTGACCATTGAATCTCCAATAGATTTTCCATTTTCAGCGGCAAGAAGCAATCCAACAGAAGACCTGACCTTCGGTAATGGAAGAAGGTTCTATGGGGTCCAACCCCATTATTCAATTATTGTGTTTTTCAACATTTACTGCACCATTGACAAATATTGCTTTTCAACAATTGCTGCATGCAATTGTCAATGGTTGGCAGCAAATGTTGAGAAACATTTCGGTGGGTGTTGAACTTTGTTACAAATTTCTTCTATAAAAGGAGCTTATGAGCTCATTTGTAATATACCAATTCACAGAGAGAGTAAAATATTTAGAGAGCTGTGAGGTTTCCATAGACTATATAAGAAAATAGTCTGTAAAGAAAAATAAAGTGTGAGCGATATTTTAGTAAGGTGGAAATCAAAAGAGTGTTATTCCTTTTGAGTGTGTAGTAGTCACTTTGAGTATTGTATTCGTGACTACACAGTGTAAAATTTCTTACTATAGTGATATCAGTTGCTCCTCTTGGCCCGTGGTTTTTCCCTTATTTAGAAGGGTTTCCACGTAAAATTATTGGTGTCATTATTTTCCCATTTTATTTCCATTACTTTTACCATATATATTTTTGTGCTTGTCCGTTTTTTCCCAACAAACTGGTATCAGAGTCAAGGTTTTATCTGAGTATGCTCTGTGGTTGCAGCACAGTCTGAACTTCCACATAGAAAAGATTTACTTTGGTTTGCAATAACTATTTTTGGGGGGGAAAACGATGGAAGCCAACACAAGTAGAATGGTTACTTTAAATGATGTTAATTATGCCATTTGGAAGGGAAAAATGGAAGATCTGCTTTATGTCAAGAATTTTTATCAACCAGTCTTTGCCACTGTAAAACCTGATAATAAAACAGATGAAGAGTGGAATTTGTTGCATAGACAGGTTTGTGGATTCATTAGGCAATGGGTTGACGATAATGTGTTGAACCATATTTCTGGGGAGACACATGCTCGAACCTTATGGGAGCATCTTGAAAGTTTGTATGCTCGAAAAACTGGCAACAATAAAATGTTCTTAATAAAGCAGATGTTGAGTTTAAAGTATCATGATGGTTCTCCGATGACAGACCATCTGAATAATTTTCAGGGGATCATGAACCAGTTATCTGCTATGGGCATTAAATTTGATGAAGAAATTCAAGGCTTGCTTCTACTTGGTTCCCTACCAGACTCTTGGGAAACATTTAGAACTTCATTGTCAAATTCTGCTCTGGATGGTGTGATCTCAATGGATTCTGCCAAGAGTAGTGTCTTGAACGAAGAGATAAGAAGAAAATCTCAAGGTTCTTCTTCGTCGGATGTCCTGATAACTGGCTCCAGAGGGAGAAACCAAACTCGTGGTTCTCAAAATAGAGAACAAAATAGGAGCAAATCCAGAGGCAGACTTAAGGATATTGAGTGCTATCATTGTGGCATGAAAGGGCACACAAAGAAGCTCTGCAGAAAGTTGAAGAGGGAGAACAAAAACAAAGAGGAAACTAAAGAAGATGGCAATGAAAATTGCCTAGCCACCGTCACCGCCGAAGATCTTGTTACTGTTCTTGATGTGGATATGATAAATATTGTTTGTGATGAGTCAAGCTGGGTTGTGGACACTGGTGCCGCATCTCACGTGACATCAAGGAAGGATTTTTTCTTTTCCTATACTCCTGGTGATTTTGGAACCTTGAGTATGGGTAATGAGACTATTTCTAAGGTGGTTGGTATTGGTACAATTTGTTTAAAAACTAGTGTTGGAACTAAACTAGTTTTGAACAATGTGAAACATGCTCCTGATGTTCGTCTGCACCTGATTTCTGTTGGTGTTTTGGATGATGAAGGATATGTTAGTACCAACGGTGATGGAAAATGGAAACTCATTAAGGGTTCCTTGGTTGTGGCTCGTGGTAACAAACGTCGTGGTCTATACTGGACTACGGCTTCTGCTTGTGTTGATATGGTGAATGCAGTTGAGAGCGATAACTCTTCAACGTTATGGCACAAGAGGCTTAGCCACATCAGCGAGAAGAAATTATTGTTAAATTTCAAAAGTGCTAAATTAGAAAAATGTGAGCACTGCTTGGCTGGTAAACAAAATAGAGTTTGTTTTAAATCCTACCCCCCTTCAAGAAAGACAGAGTTGCTTGAATTGGTGCACTCTGATTTATGCGGTCCGATGAAGACAAAGACATTGGGTGGTGCACTCTACTTTGTCACTTTTATTAACGACTGCTCGAGAAAACTTTGGGTCTATGTCTTGAAGACTAAAGACCAAGTGTTAGGTGTCTTCAAGCAGTTTCAGGCTTCAGTTGAAAGAGAAACTGGAAAGAAATTGTAATGTATTCGTACTGATAATGGTGGTGAATATTGTGGACCATTTGACGAATACTGCAAGCATCAAGGCATTAGACACCAGAAGACTCCTCCTAAGACTCCTCAGCTAAATGGTTTGGCTGAGAGGATGAACAGGACCTTGATGGAAAGAGTTAGATGTTTGCTTTCTGAAGCAAAATTGTCGAGCTCATTTTGGGGTGAGGCTTTATTGACCGCTGCACATGTTATTAATCTATCTCCTGTTGTTGCTTTGCAAAGTGATGTACCAAATAGTGTTTGGTATGGAAAGGATGTTTCCTATGACCATTTGAGAGTATTTGGTTACAAAGCTTTTGTACATGTGCCGAAAGATGAGAGGTCAAAGTTAGATGCCAAGACAAGGCAGTGCATCTTTGTTGGATATGGCCTTGATAAATTTGGTTACAGGCTATATGATCCAATTGAGAAGAAACTTGTGAGAAGCCGTGATATTATTTTCATGGAGAATCAAACAATTGAAGATATTGACAAAGCGGAGAAGCTAGAATCTTCAAGTTTTGATGGCATAGTTCATCTAGATGAAGTTCCCCACACAAGTATGCATGATGTATTGGGCTTGATGATCATGGTGACGCCCATAATCATGTATCGAATCAACATGTTGATGTTGATAATAACAATGATATTGTTATTGATGATCCTCCTGCTCATGAAGTTATGGACGAATCAAATATTCCATTTAGGAGGTCCACAAGAGAACGGGTTCCTTCCTCTCGTTATTCACCCAATGAATATGTGTTACTCACTGACGGGGGAGAACCTGAATGTTACGAGGAGGCCATGGAAGATGAGCACAAGGATCAATGGATTGAAGCCATGCAAGATAAGATGAAATCTCTGCATGAGAACCACACTTATGAGTTGGTAAAATTGCCCAAAGGCATGAGAGCTTTGAAGAACAAGTGGGTGTTCAAAGTTAAAGTTGAAGAACATAACTTGAAGCCCAGGTACAAAGCTAGATTGGTTGTTAAGGGATTTGGTCAAAGGAAGGGTATTGACTTTGACGAAATATTTTCTCCTGTTGTCAAAATGTCCTCGATTCGCACAGTTCTGGGTTTGGCTGCTAGTCTTAATTTAGAGATTGAGCAGATGGATGTGAAGACGGCTTTCCTTCACGGTGACCTAGAAGAAGAGATTTATATGGAACAACCTGAGGGCTTCAAGGTAGAAGGTAAAGAAAATTTTGTGTGCAAACTCAAAAAGAGTCTTTATGGCCTAAAGCAAGCTCCTAGACAGTGGTACAAGAAATTTGAATATGTTATGGGGGAGCAAGGCTATAAGAAGACTTCTTCAGATCATTGTGTATTTGTACAAAAATTTTCAGACAATGATTTTATCATCCTCTTGTTGTATGTGGATGATATGTTGATTGTGGGCAAGAATACTTCCAAGATTGACGAGTTGAAGAAAGAGTTGCGTAAGTCTTTTGCTATGAAAGACTTGGGTCATGCCAAGCAAATTTTGGGCATGAGAATTACTCGTTTCAGAGATGAAATGAAGATTTTTTTGTCACAGAAAAAGTACATTGAACGTGTACTAGAGCGCTTCAATATGAAGAATGCTAAGTCTGTTAGTACACATCTTGCTGGTCATATGAAGTTGAGCAAGAAGATGTGTCCTACAACTAGGGAGGAAAAAGAGAACATAGCCAAAGTTCCATATTCCTCCGTCGTCGGAAGTCTAATGTATGCAATGGTATGCACTAGACCTGATATTGCTCACGCAGTTGGTGTTGTCAGCAGATTTCTCGACAATCCAGGAAAAGAGCATTGGGAAGCTGTGAAGTGGATACTTAGGTATCTTAGAGGAAGCTCAGATGAATGCTTGTGTTTTGGAGCATCAGATCCAATCTTGAAGGGCTATACAAATGCTGATATGGCAGGTGACCTTTATAACAGGAAATCCACTACTGGATATTTGTTTACTTTTTCAGGGGGAGCTATATCATGGCAGTCGAAGTTGCAGAAGTGTGTTGCACTATCTACAACTGAAGCTAAGTATATTGCGGCTACTGAAGCTGGCAAGGAGATGATATGGCTAAAGCGATTTCTTCAAGAACTTGGATTGCAACAGATAGAGTATGTTGTCTATTGTGACAGTCAGAGTGCAATAGACTTGAGCAAGAACTCCATGTACCATGCAAGAACAAAACACATCGACGTCAGATATCATTGGATTCGTGAGGAAGTGGAGAGTGAATCATTTCACATCAAAAAGATCTACACAAGTGAAAATCCTGCAGATATGCTGACCAAGACGATACCGAAAGACAAGTTCGAGTTATGCAAAAAACTTGTGGGTACGTGCTCCCTCTAAAGAATATGAAGATACCTTCATCCAGTGAATGGGACTGTAGGGGGAGATTTGTGGGGTCCAGCCCCATTATTCAATTATTGTGTTTTTCAACATTTACTGCACCATTGACAAATATTGCTTTTCAACAATTGCTGCATGCAATTGTCAATGGTTGGCAGCAAATGTTGAGAAACATTTCGGTGGGTGTTGAAATTTGTTACAAATTTCTTCTATAAAAGGAGCTTATGAGCTCATTTGTAATATACCAATTCACAGAGAGAGTAAAATATTTAGAGAGTTGTGAGGTTTCCATAGACTATATAAGAAAATAGTCTATGAAGAAAAATAGAGTGTGAGCGATATTTTAGTAAGGTGGAAATCAAAAGAGTGTTATTCCTTTTGAGTGTGTAGTAGTCACTTTGAGTATTGTATTCGTGACTACACAGTGTAAAATTTCTTACTATAGTGATATCAGTTGCTCCTCTTGGCCCGTGGTTTTTCCCTTATTTAGAAGGGTTTCCACGTAAAATTATTGGTGTCATTATTTTCCCTTGTGCTTGTCCGTTTTTTCCCAACAGGTTCCTGTACCGAATTTGCTTCTACTGATTTTGCATTCCCAATTTGAGGAGTTCCCAGGTCTTCGAGAGTTGCAATATCAGCATTACTTCCAGTAAGAAATGCCAAAGAATCCACATTGGTATACTTCTTACACAATCTCTCAAGCATATGGTCTACCTCCGTGTTTCCACTTGTGAGCGCATCTTCCAAGTCAGATGAATTTGTGACTTGGCTTAGAGCTACAAGTCAGAATCCTCATCTTGAAATAGCGATCCTGACACTGATTTTTCCCTCTAGCGTAATTCGTAACATTATGTTAGTGTAAAATAAGTTTTGCATAGACCTAACTCATAACAATTTATTTACCCAATTGCCAAAAGGAGCAAAGTAAAATTCTAAAATCAACATTCAATTGTATTTCTCTTATAGTACTTCATTTGAGTGTTCTCAATACATTTATGCAACACTACTTAAACTAACATACTTAGTATTTTCAGGGTCTCTCTTGATTGTGATTTCATACATAACTACAACTAAGGGTGGCAACGGAACCGGTAACGGGACTACCGGACCGGGACGTTCCGGAACCGGGCACCACGGGCCGGAACCGAACCGGAACCGGGACGGACCGGAACCGGTAATTCCAGAAAAAAATACGTGTACCCGTCCCGGACCGGTAACGGACCGGAAACCGGGTCCAACCGTTATAAATTATATTTTTTATTAAAATTAAAAAATTAGGAACATTACACTTAAAAATTTATACTTTTAGAGTTTTAAATACAAACTTTTAAAAGTATAAAAGTTTAAATTTCACAATTTAAAACTTTGAAAATTTAAATTCAAACTTTAAAACTATAAAAGTTTAAATTTCACCCTTTAAAAGTTTGAAAATTTAAATTCAAATTTCAAACTTTAAAACTATAAAAAGTTTAAATTTCACACTTTAAAAGTTTGAAAATTTAAATTTAAATTATAAACTTTAAAACTATAAAACTATAAAAATTTAAATTTCACACTTTAAATTTTAAAAGTTTGAAAATTTAAATTCAAACTTTAAAACTATAAAAGTTTAAATTTCATACTTTAAAAGTTTGAAAATTTAAAACTTTAAAACTATAAAAGTTTAAATTTCACACTTTAAAAGTTAAATTTGAACTTTTGAAGACAATAAAAAAAAAAAATTAAGGCGAATAGCCTATACTTTTATTAATATTAATTAAATAGTACAAGTTGAGTTACAAAATATTAGTAGAGTATTAAAAAATTTAATCTACACAGCCACCTTCTAGGAAGGGTTCTGTTTGAATTAGACCTCAAATTATTATACTCATACTAATAGACATTTAAATTTAATAGTTCATGCTACCAAGGAAATCTTTTTTTAAATCATTTAACATTTTTCTAGTAACATGCTCTGGAATTGGTTGATTAGCTAGTTCTTCCATTGCATCAATGCCGTCATCACTAAAATCTAGCATTATTTCATCAACGTCATTTTCAAATTTGGTCGGTAGAGGTGGACGACCATAACTCCTTCTCTCGCCATTAATCCAATCTCTAAATAGTATGGATATCTCCAAGCTATCTGCTGCTAATGAATATCTATGCTCTCCAATTTGAAATCTTGTTGCACTAAAAGCGCCTTCCGAAGCTACTGAAGATGCTTGAATAGCTAACACATCTCGAGCAACCGGTTGTAGTTTTGGAAATCCTTTGCCGCGATTGCTCCACCATTCTAGAAGATCAATAGTAGTAGGTTCTGTATTTTGATTAATATATGCATCAAAATCATTTCTATCATTATGAGAAAGTTCAATAATACAATCTATCATATCATCAATATCATCTTCATTATTATATCTACTCCTAGAACTTTGAGGCTCTTCGTTATGTACTACATTCCTTATATTAGAATTATACAAGTCGTACAATTTTCTAGCTTCAATTTTTATATTATCTTTAACATCTTGACAACTAGGTGTTTCATCATCTTCACTATCAATACCCAAATTAAAATATATTTTATCAACCATTCGTGATGCACCTTCATCTTTGTAATGTGGGTTTAACAAACAAGCAGTTAAATAAATTTGAGGAATAGGAATAAAATATTTTTAAAATTTTTCAATCATTTTCTTAACAGATTGTTCAAATCTTGGTTTATTTTTGAATTTATAAAATTTAGTAGAAATAGCATAAATATTAGGTAAAACAGAGCAAATAGTTGGATAATAAAGTGCAGATATTTTTTTTGTAGTTAAATAAAAAACTTTTAAGAATTCTATAAGTTCTTTTATGTCATTCCAATCATTATCATCAAGTCTATATGTCATATTTGAATTATGAGCATTCCAAACCATTTGTAAAGGTTTCCTATATTCACAAGCAACTTCAAGCATTTCAAATAAAGAATTTCATCTAGTACACACTGATTTTGGAATTTTTCTAGGTGGAAGATTAAATTCACGACAACAATTTTCAAAATCTCTACGTCTAGACTTAACTTGACATTTAAAAATAAAATGACATGCAGTTTCAACTTTTGTGCAACCATCATCATATATTGCTATACCATCTCTAACAATCAAATTATATATGTGTGCAGCACACCTAATATGAAAACCATCAATATAAATAGGGCAAAGAGACAGTTTTAGTATTTCAACAGCATTACTATTATTAGAAGCATTATCTAATGTGACACTACTTATTTTATCACAAATTCCATAGTTTTGCAAAACATCTATAATTGTTTGAGGTATATAACTACCGGTTTTATGCATTTCACAACATTTATAACCTAAAATTCTTTTTTGCAAAGTCCAATTTTCATCAATCCAATGCGCAGTAATTGTGAAATAATCATTACCATTTACACTATGGCCCATATCATAAGTAATAGCTATTTTACAATTGTTATAATAAAATAAACAACGAAGATATTGAAAATGTTGAGCTTGATAATCAAAGATAGCCTTTTTAATTGTATTTCTAGTAAAACCTTTAAAATGTGGATTATACACAATTTGAATATAATGAATAAAACCGGGATTTTCAGCAAAACTAAATGGCAAACCCATAACAACAATCATTTTAGCTAATTCTTCAAGATTTTTTTCTCTACTATATGACCGTTGTATACTAGAACCAGAAACATTAGAAGGATTTAATTGAGCCATCTACTCCTACATTTTTTAGGAATGGTGGTACCATTTTTTTTAGCTTCGGCTACAGCTTTAGCATGCAAAAATTCATTTTTACAACATGACATTAAATGATTACTCAAATGTCCCGTCCCACCCTGTTTTCCTACAGTTTTATGATTCATTCTATGTTTACATTTATTACAAATAGCTTGTGTTTTATCTTCATTCTGAGTCATAAATTGCCACACAACTGATTTTTTAGCGCGTTCTACCTTAGTCCTAGGATGCACGAGGGGAGTGGGAGCAGACAACGAAAGGGAGCGGGAGCCGGGGAAGAGGGATTGGGAGTGGGACTAGTAGCCGACGGTGGCTCAGTTTCATCATCATCATATTCATCAACATTATTATCAAAACTATCAACATAAGCATTAACATCATCATGTTCATCATCTTCAGGTAATTCCTCTTCAAAATTACCAAATCTTCTTTGTAAATGTTCATGATAAGGATCTAATCCACTATTACTATCAATATTAAAAACAGTTTCATCAACATGCGTATAATCATCTGTATTTATTCTTAATTGAGAAGTTTTTTTAGTTTTAGATTGAGAAGTACTACCGGTTTTTTTTATTTTTCTTGGATTTTGAGCTAGATAAATTAGTGAACGAATTAACTATGGTTGTTTTACCCTTTTCAATAATGTTTTTTCCGAAATCCATATTCAAAATATAAAAGTGAGTAAATTATATATAATACGAAAATGATTAGCAAAGTTTTAAACAAATAAACAACTAAATAAGTAGAGACTAGAGATTAATTACTCACAAAATAAATAATTAAATGTAAACAAATAAATAACTAAATGAAAAGTGAGTTGGAACGAATGTACCAAACGTCTACTTAAAAAAGTAGACGTGTATGACCGGAAGGCGAAAATTGAAAGTTGAATTTTGAAGCTCCAATTTCCAAAGACCAAATTCGTAATTTTAACAAGAAGTCGAGAATAAGAGAATTTAGAGAGTAGAGAGTAGAGAGATTAGAAGATATTTTTGTGAGTGAAAAGAATGAAAGATTAAGGGTATTTATAGTTTAAAAAAAGGTTGAAAATGTAGTTTTAAGAAGTTTGGGGTATTAAAAAAAGTTTGGGGGGTAGGGAGGTGTAAATGGGGGGTTATGGGGTGAAAGAGCCGTTGGTGGGGCCCAAAACCCGTTGCCCAACGGCTCTCAACGGCTATTTTTCAAATTTTCAAATTAAAAAAAAAAAAAAAAGTTCCGAACCGGACCGGAATCGGGACTAACCGGACCGGTAAATCCCGGTTTCCGTCCCGTTACCCCTCCCGGACCGGAACAAGTCCGGATCTAACCGGTACTGTCCGGAACCGGTAACGGACCGGAACCGGTACCGGTACCTCCCGGTTTCGTTGCCACCCTTAACTACAACTAGTTCAACTTTGCCAATATCTTTGATTTCAGTTTGCTCTGCTAATTCATCTGGCTTTTCGACGTCCTTTGTATTAGTATTATTAACTTGATCAATCTGCCATATTGAATTGGGAGGAAAGATGGTGTCCCAGTCGTGATCGCCAATCTCACTCACTGCAGCAAAATCCAAATCTTCTTTCATTTGCTGCTTCATAATCCTCTCAATAACTATGGTATCTGAAACAGCTAAATTGTATACATCCGCATAGTCATACCAATGTCCTTTAAGAAAGTAGAGATCTTCATTTTGACGCACAAGTAACATGTTCCATTCTTGTCCTTGATGATCAACTAAAATTACATCTTTTGCTTCAACGAGAGCAGAAATATGAGGAAGGAGTTTCTCTCTGACTTCTTTCCCTGGGAGCTGTAAGCCATTGGCACTTGTGGTAAGGTCAGATTTTGTTAGTTTCTTGTATATATATCAATGTACTAACACGATCAGTTTCGTCTCTGCATGAATATATCATTGTCAAGAATCAAACAAGAGGTACGTTTTTATTAAGTAACATATATCTATACCCAGATTTGGTGAGTTGATCACTCTTCTCATTCAGTATATCTGTAGTCCTATCCTCTGGGTCCAGTACTATTCCATCACTTTCTTCATCACATTCTTGATGAATCCACCTGTGGAAAATACAATGTACCGAAAAGCTTGTACCATTATATTTATTCATTGGAAAATTAACTTAATCGAAATGTTACGACGTACTTAGCTTTCCGTCATTGATGTGAAGAGATACAGTTCTTAACTTCTTAATAGTACTGTTGTCTTCTTGATCTTCAATTACCTTTGTTTTTCTGGACGCCATTGCATCCCTTTCTTTATGGATTTCTTGCCTTCAAGATTCATGTTTCCCACCACTATGTTCATTACTGTTGGGTTTTTAAAAATGTGAATGAAAAGTTAGTAACTTTTATGAAGAGTTGTGACTTTCCCGAAGAGTAGTGAATTTTATGAAAAGTTATGACTTTTATGAAGAGTTGTGACATTTATGAAAAGTTGTGATTTTTTCGTAAGGTTGTAACTTTTACGAAGGGTTATGATTTTTGACTTTTCCAAAGAGTTGTAACTTTTCTGGTAAGGCACAATAAACACTAGTTCACACTACTCTTCATCATTGTCTATAAATAGAGAGGTTTCCTCTTATTTTTCAACAATGAATTTTCTGAACTACTTTTTATTCTGCACAAACAAATTCTAGTATACTTTACTGTCATTGAGTGATTCGCTGACACCGTGATTTTAGGTACCAATATACACCGGTGAGTAAAATTGTTCTATCCTAGGAGGATATATTCCATTAACCTCGGGTAATTAAGGGGAATAATTTCCTTAAAGACACACGGTGCATTTAGTGAGCTCGATTTTCTTATTTTCAAGATTGTTTCAGGTTTATTGCATATTATATTTGTTTAATTTTATACAAGTTTAAGTGTCTATTTGTGCACATCCAAAGTTAAAGGTCATAGTTGTCAGCTGACGCCAAGTTAAGGATCATGTTTATGTATTATGCCTTTATGTTTTCATGCATTTCTCCATACTTGGTACATTTCATGTACCAAACTACCAATGCATACTTGTGTTTATATTATTTTACAAGAAGGTTACGTTAAGCCAAAATAATGGAGTTCAAACAAGTATTTCCTACAAAAAGAAAAATAATTATGCATTTTTCATGCAAAAATTATATATTTGAATTGTGCATTGTTCTTTTTTGGGGTTAAATACGTAAAATATTTGATTGAAATTTTTATATTTCTTTTTTAGATGCAATGATTATTCGTTTTAACGGTGTGTTTGCTCTTTTCTTGGTCTTGATTAGAATATCATTATCTTTAGCCAAATAAAAAAATTATAGTCAAAATATTTTTGTTCCATTATTTATTTTTAAAGATTTTTCCTTGAAAAGATGATTTAAATCATCTGTGAACTTAAATAAATAAATAATAAATAAATATATATATAAAACAAATACATAAAATAATTCATGTGGCAACACGTGTATCATACCGAACATATATTAACCAAAAAAAATACCCTCCTCAAAGGTGCTTGAAATCAAATTCCTAATTACGAGTGTTTAAAGAGGTTATGACTGTCAAAGTACCAAGTTGATGGAAGTAAATAGGCCAACACAAAATTTAGATGTGCACCGAATAAAAACTCGACAAGTTTAGAGATGTCATGATTTATTTATTCAGCCTCCTTAAGTTTCTTTACTTCCAATTATAAAATTTAGAGTGTGTTTGGATTGACTTATTTTAAGTGATATTAAGCTAAAATAGTTTTTAAACACTTTTGAAGTGCTTTGATAAATTAAAAAATATATTTATAAGCACTTGTTTTTAAGCTAAAAAAAATACATACAACCTAAAAAGGGACAAATATACATCTGAACTATTTATGATACAATCTTTCAAAACAAATCACAACCTTTTAGAGAGAATACAACATTTCATAAAGATCACAATCTTTCCTATCACAACCCTTCATTTTATATTCATGCCTTTAAAACCCACTAATAATCGTGAAACAAAAGGAGGAAATAAAAATTGTTGCAAATACGTAAAAAGAAAAAACGGTTTCAACCAATTTCTTCAAACTACTGGTGAAAGAAAAACGAACTCTGTAGAGTGCAGAAATGGAGGATCAAGAAGTTGATGAAAACAATTCCAAAGTTGTAGTTATTGATAAGTACTCGTCACACAGTGTATCGATTCCAAACAAGTTTGCCCAACAACATTTACCTCCTCTTGCATCAGGCAAATCCATGATATTAGAATTCGAAGATTTTGGTGGGAACAAGTTCATGATGGAAGTTGTACACTCTAATTATGGAGATTACTACTATATTAGAACAGGGTGGGACAGATTTCAGAATCAACACAAGTTGGAATCTGGAGATTTTATATATTTTTCTAAGAAAAATGATTCCTATCTAATCTACTCTTGTAAAACGCCTAAACCAGAGGAATTGGATCTGCAACTCCCTAAGTATGTTCTTCAATTCAATTCGATTCAATTCAATTCCCTGTTTTAGTCATAACTGTTATTTTTCTTTCTTTGCAGTGAATCAATTGAGAGAGTACAAGTGCTTGTCAAGAATTTATGTGCTAAAGATTCCAAATGCTTACGATTATCGAAGAAAGAAGTGGAAGGGAATCTTGATCAACATCTTATTCTTCAAGTAGGAGAAGAAATAATTCTACCTCTACATGATCCAATTCAAAAGAAGTCATTTACAGTGCAACTGTTGCATGCTGATCAAGAGGAGTACCATATTAGAGGAAGAGAATGGGAGGAATATGTGGCTCAACACAACTTGTTCATTTTCGACGAAACTACTATCTTTGTTAACAAGGTAATTCTGGATCCAACTGCAGAGGTTCAGCTTGTCAACATCTCCTATCACTATGAAATCACTTATCAGACTAGAGCCACTAATCAACCCCAAAAGAAACCGAAACTACTAGGCACGACCGCGGAGACTAGTTCAGCACCCGCTTCTACTGCTGTCGATAATAGTTCAGCACCTGCTTCAACTACTGTCGATAATAAAAACAGTTAGCAAGGGTACTTATGGCTTACGTAGGATTGGACTTCATTGTGATGAAAACAGATTATGGTAGTGATGATGCTTACTGGCTCTGATGATGGATTGATTGATACTAGTCTGTCGCTTACACAGGATTGGACTTGATCATTGTAATACATTCATCCATTGGGATTAGCCATCAAACTCTCTAAGTAGTTTCATGCATTTTGTTTAGATATTCATTAACAGTTTGTTTACATGTTAGAATATTCTATAGCAATGTCCACTAGTTTCTATATTCTTTCAATAGCTTAACTGGGAGAAACTCATCCGATCCTTTCTTAAAATGTTCATTGCTAATGCTTTCTTTTTAGTTATTTTTAACTAGTCGCATATGGCAATGCCTATATATGGACATATAAGGTTCTTGGGTTGATTAGAGAGTAAAACAGTTAGTACTAACTATTAGACATGTAATTCTTATTATTTTGATCGAAATCTAAGTGATGAAGCTAATGGATATCGAGCTGTACGATACAATTGGCCTAACAAAACTAGTCTTGATGCTACTGTTGTCATATCTTGTAGCTTGGCCTTGTCCCACTAGTAGTATATCTTTATGGCTTCTATTTTGTCTGTTATCATTAAACACGAGCGAGGAGCACACAAGTTAAGTGATTACTGATTTACTGTGTATTATTTGCTGCAAGTATGGCCTTAGGTTATAATTCTGCAGGAGCTCACTTAACTAAGGCTGGTTTGCCTCAGTCAGTTCCCTCTTGTTTTCTCACCACAAAATCTAGCCTAGGAATCCCTTTTGACTTCGATTTCTTGTATTACGATCATGTCTTCTCCAGATTATCATTCTCATTCCGCTCAGCCCTGCATGCTGTTGTGAACCAAATTCCTCTTACCTATATCCTATGCTGGTGAAGAAGAAGCAAAGGGTGAATCCTCATATGGAAATAGCGATCGTAACACTAATTTTCCCCGCTAGCATAACATTATGTTACGCTATATACTAAGTTTTGCATGGACCTAACTCATAACAATTTATTTAGCCAATTGTGACAAAAGAAGTAAATCGAGGGAGCAAAGTGAAGTTCTAAAATCAAAATTCATGTGGATTTCTCTTATAAAACTTATTCATTTGAGTGTTGTCTATACATTTATCATGCAACACTACTCAAAACTAATTATAGTATAACATACTCAGTATTTACAGCTACTTCAACTTTGCCAATATCTTTAATTTCAGTTTGCTCTCTGCATTAATATTATTAACTTGTTCAATCTGCCATGTTGAATTGGGAGGAAAGATAGTGTCCCAGTCGTGAACACCTATCTCACTCACTGCAGCAAAATCCAAATCTTCTTTCACTTGCTGCTTCATAATCCTCTCAATAACTATGGTATCTGAAACAGCTAAATTGTATACATCCGCATAGTTGTACCAATGTCCTTTAAGAAAATAGACTTCTTCATTTTGACGCACAAGTAACATGTTCCATTCTTGTCCTTGATGGTCAACTAAAATTACATCTTTTGCTTCAACGAGAGCTGTAAGCCATTGGCACTACTGGTAAGGTCAGATTTCTTGTATATCAACACTTCTCTGACCAGTTTCGCCTCAGCATGAATAACAGAACAATAAATCATTGTCAAGAATCAAACAAGAAGTACGTTTTTATTGAATAACATATATATAGAATTGGTGACTTGATCATTCTTTGCATTCAGTATATCTGTAGTTCATTTGACATACATTCTTGATGGATCCACCTGTGGAAATTATAATGTACCAAAAAGCATGCACCATTATATTTATTCATTATAAAACGTAACACGGTCTTTAATTGATCATTGGAAAATTAACATAATCGAAATGGAGTGACTTAGTTAGCTTGCAGTTATTGATGTGAAGAGAACCACTTCTTAACTTCTTAATATTACTGTTGTCTTCTTGATCTTCAATTACCTTTGTTTTTCTTGCATCCCCTTCTCTATGAATTTCTTGCCTTCAAGATTCTTGTTTCCCAGCATTACTGTTGGGTTTAAAAGACGTGAATGAAATGTTGTGACTTTAATGAAGAGTTGTGACTTTGCTGAAGAGTAGTGACTTTTATGAAGAATTGTGACTTTTCTAAAGAGCTGTGACTATTATGAAAAGTTGCAACTTTTCCGTAAGGTTGTAACCTGCCGTTGAGTGATTTGGTGACACTGTGATTTTAGGACACAATGTTCATCCTATGATCTCGATTTTCTTCTTTTCAATATTGTTTCTGGTTTATTGCAGATTATATTTTATTTATTTGTTTTAATTTTATGGTTTTAAAAATATACGTTAAACTTTGTTGTTCGGTATGAAGTTTTGCAAAATTTTATTCCAAGTATCTTAGTAATACAAATTAACAACAATCTTAAGAAAATTGTTATATTGTTGGTATTTTTTGTGTTCTACTTTGTTGGAGGAAAAAAATGAGAAAGAAAATCATTTTATCATACGATCAAAAAAAACTTTGGAGTGAAAAATACTACTTTAATATGCTATTGGTTTGATTATTTGCAATCTCTAATGCTTTAGCTTATTGAGTGTGGTAGAGAAAGAAGAGAACAAATAAGTTGGGTTGCAAATTCAAATGAATAAGCTGGCCTCAATAATGAGATTTCATTTTCTGCAACTTGGCAGCTAACTAAATGGGGCACACTTTAAGAAGTGTGAATTGCCATTTTAAAGATGTTCAAGGACATTTTCTAATATTATTTTTTAATCAAGAGACTAAAACTTGTGTAATTTTCTGCTCCTTATAAAATTTGATTGTCTGATTTTTGGAGACTAAAATCTTCTATTTTCTACTCCTTTGTTTTGAAGTACATAAAAACTTCACCAAATAAATTAGATTGTACATCTAGTTCGAAGAATATAAAAACTTCACCAATTTATTAAACACTCAATTTCATCGTTAACTAGAAATAACTTGAATCAAAATTAAGTCTTTATTGTTAGTATTCTAAACATTAAGTATTTGTCTAATTTAGATAGAAGGAAAAAAAGAAGCTATTGACATAAAGTCAGTGATTTTGTGTCTATAGTGAGTGTTTCTATGCATTAACGTTTAACATTTTGTATCGATTGTCAAAGGGACTGAAACACTAACCATTCTCCAAAAGAGGCTTCATTTCCCCAATGTGTATTTTTGATGATACACAATTTGAAAGCATGAAAAAAAATTAAGTGAAAAATTATTTTCAAATACTTGAAAAATATTTTTGAGATCATATTTGAAATGTGGGGGTTCTTTGCTTGTGATAATGATAAAATTATACATAGTGTCTAATTTGAATTTGGAAGTACAAGATATGAAATTCAGTGGCATTCTTGTATTATGTCAAACACAATATTTTTGAAGTATTTTTGATACTGTGGTCGTTGAATTTCTCTTTTACTAGTATGAAACCACCAAATTAAATATATACTTTGTTCAAAAGATTTACGTTCTTTTATGAAAAAAGTGTCACTTAAAATATAATTTTTGTTTTGAAAAAAAGTGTCTACTAAAATACAACTATTTGTATAGACATGAATATTGGTGAAAATTCATTTGCCATGTTTGTGTTGTAAAAGAACCATTTGGTTCAGGTGATCTTGTTGGACCGATGAGACTATGCTCATGGTAATTGATAACAATGTGAAGAGCAGTTATGAAGAAGAAGAGAAACTGAAAATGTATTGAATATTCTATACAAAATTATTCTTTACAAAATATCTACACCACTATATATAGTGTGTATAATTGGATCTACTTTAACCATCTAGTCTAGTTAATTATAAACTAAACAGTTTAACTAGTAACTAACAGCTAACTAATTTCATGACATTTACTGTTCATCCTAACTAACTCATATAACAGCTCCTCAGTCTCACTATGCTCAACACCCCTCCTCAAGCTGTTGGCTGAAAGATGTCTTTTAAACTCAGCTTGGTCATTAAGTGCAGATGAGGAGCCTTCCATAACCCTTTTGTAAGAAGATCTGCTAACTGATCTCTGGTGGATACATGATGAGTCTTAATCATATCCTGAGTTAGTTTTTCTCTGACAAAGTAACAATCAATATCGAAGTGTTTAGTTCTTTCATGAAAAATGGGATTGGCTGCAATTTGTATTACAGCCTTGCTGTCACAGAAATAGATCCACTGGTTGTTTGATAGTCACCCCTAGTTCCTTGTACACTCCAATTAGCCAAGTTATTTCTGCAACTGCTGAAGCCATACTCCTGAACTCAGCTTCAGCAGAGCTTCTGGCAACAGTCTCTTGCTTCTTTGATTTCCAGGTGATAAGTGCATCTCCAAATTTTACTAAATATCCAGTTACAGACTTTCTTGTTTGTACACAAGTACCCCAGTCTGAATCACAATAGACAGTCAGAAGTTCTGAACTTTGAGCAGGCATAAACAAACCAAGTCCAGGAGCTGTCTTGATATATTTGACTACCCTTAGAGCAGCTTCCATATGGGATTCTTTAGGAGCATGCATAAATTGACTTAATGTCTGTACTGCAAAGGAGATATCAACTCTGGTCATAGTTAAGTATAACAACCTTCCCACTAATCTTTGGTATCTGCCAACATCCTTTAAGGGCCTGTCTGATATAGTAGTTCCTGATCCTTGCACATGTGTATCATACTCAATGGATGTTAGCTTAAGATTAGGATCCAGAGGTGTAGACACTGGTTTGGCTCCACTTAAACCCATCTCAGTTATCAACTCCAAGGCATAATAAGAAAATTTTGAAGCTCTACAATTACTTCAGACTTGGAATTTAACAAAAATAACCAAGTATATCTGGAACAATCATCCACAATTGTGAGAAAATATCGTTTATGATCATGAGTAGGCACTCTATAAGGACCCCATACATCAGCATGTAAAGTATGAAAACAAGTAGTAGTTGTTGTATTGCTCAATGGAAAAGGAAGTTTTGACTGTTTAGCTAAGGGACATACAGTACAAATTGTATCAGACTTGAAAGACAATGATTTGAAACATCCAAGCATTTTAAGAGTAGTAAATGGAACATGGCCAAGCCGTTTATGCCATAGAGAGACATTTTTGTTAACAGGAGCTATAGTAGGTGGTGAGACACATGATGTAGGAGTGGAAACTGCATAAGCTGATGACAAAGAAACTGTTGCTTGTGACTTCAACTGACAATCAGCTTGAAGAACATACCAATCATTCTCCAACTTGCCAATCCCCCTCACCTTCCCACTAGAGAGATCCTGAAATACACAGTGATTAGGATAGAAAAGAACACAACAATTTAACTCCTTAGTTAACTTTGGCACAGAGAGAAAGTTATACTTGAACTCAAGAACATACAGTACATTGGTGATCTCAATCCCTCCAAGTATCTGAGAACAACCAATATGACTGACCTTAGCTAAACTACCAGTAGGTAAGTGCACTTTACCCTTAAGGGAATCATGGAGAGTAATAAAGTGAGTTAACAAGTGAAGAGCATTGACCATATGCTTGGAGGCTCCTGAATCTACTATCCATTTGTCAACAACATTTGGATGAATAAAACAGTTTAACATACCTGATGCTCTTCCAGCAGCATTACTGGTAGTCTTCTCAAGTTCCAGTGGCATTTGCATGTATTGATGAGGAGATGGCTGTTGCACTAGATATGGCCACTATGTAGTCTGATACTGGTAGGGCTGCATGTTAGTCATAAGAGCAGGGGAAGAATTTGAGTAGGAAGTACCTTCTAATAACGAAGGAGGTTGATGAATCTGATAGTTGCCTGAACTGTTCCCAGTAGTAAAAACTTGACCAGGAGACCCTGAACTAGACTGGAAATCCATGAAACTAGCATTACCATTGCTAGGAGAATTTGCTCTTACAAGGTTGGCAGCAGTGATAGGACCAGGGCTAGTCCTCCTCTTACCTTTCCAGTTAGCAGGGTACCCATACAATCTAAAACACACAGCTCTAGTGTGGCCCTTCCAGTTGCAATAATCACAATACATATTGTTGTTAAGGGATTTCTGAGGTCTAAAACTTGATCCAGACTGAGTAGATCCTCCAAACTGGATTGTAGGTCCTCCTGATCTAGTAAACCCCTTCCCATTACTGAAAAATGCCATTGCTTCAGTCAATTGCCTAGAATTAATAGAGCTAATGCCTTCAGTCCCTACTATATTCGATTTACCAAGTACTCTCTGACACTCTTCAGCCATTACTAATGAGTAAGCTTTGTTCACACCTGGTGTAGGATCCATCATCATGATTTGACTTCGACACTGATTATAGGATTCATTCAACCCTAGAAGAAATTGCATTAACCTTTGATATTTGAAATGAACAACATAGGTCTTAGACACTTCACATGCACAACCAGGACAAGACATAAGGGAATCAAACTCCATCCAAAGCTCCTTGAGCTTAGAGTAATAGCTAGAGACTGATAATACTCCTTGAGTCAGAGTAGCAATCTCTTTGTGGAGAAAAAATAATTCTAGAACCATCTACTTAGTCGAACCTTTCCTTTAAATCATTCCACACCTGCTGAACATTGCTAGCATACACTATACCACTAAGTAACTCCCTACCAACAGATATCATGATCTAAGAGAGTACTATGGCATTACATTTCTCCCATAGATCATGAAGTGAAGCAGGAAATGAACTCTTAGGGCATTTGCCATCAACAAATCCCAATTTACCTTTACCTAGTAGACCTATTTTCATTGATCTACTCCATAAAGCGTAATTTTTAGATCCAGTCAACTGAATAGAAACCAGAGAACTATCTGGAGTGTCGCAAGCTTGAAGATGTAAGGGATGATGTGCATCAATTACAATTTGTCCTCCTTGCATAGAACTGGAAGTGATTTCTGGATTAGGATCAGGTGCCATTGTTGTAAACTGAAACTTCAAGCCTTTTCCACGATCTGCCTTTGTTTACAATACAACAAGCTATCTACTGCACTGAAAAACAGAGATCGTCAATGGAGTCCCTGAAGCTCTGATACCATGATAACAATGTGAAGAGCGATTATGAAGAAGAAGAGAAACTGAAAATGTATTGAATATTCAGTACAGAATTATTCTTTACAAAATATCGACACCACTATATATAGTGTGTATAATTGGATCTACTTTAACCATCTAGTCTAGTTAATTATAAACTAGCCACAATTTAACTAGTAACTAACAGCTAACTAACTTCATGACATTTACTGTTCATCCTAACTAACTCATATAACAGCTCCTCAGTCTCACTATGCTCAATAGTAATTCCACAACAACTAAAATGGAAGGTTATGAAAAGGACCTTTTGAAAATGACATCTGACATGGTTCTGACTCTAAACAATGTTTGTATGTGACAAAGGTATAATAAGTAAGAACAAAATATTTGTAAGAAAAAGTTACATGACAGGGGGTCTTCTCAAGCACAATATTTCTACTTCTTCTTACTTGCTTGAGTCAAGCTGTATATGAAATGAACGTTTGAGACATGTCAATTACAAAATCTTGTGAAAACTTAGCAACTTAGAAGTTTTTTCTAACTTTGAGTACAATAAATAAAAATGTCAAGTTTGTGTTGAATCTAAGTATGCTAAGTATTCTTATAAATTTGTTGAAAGAAATTTTGATCCCTTAGAGTTGATTCACACTAACCATTTGTGATATGAAGTCAACACCATCTCATGGTGGAAAAAAGTATTTTATAACATTTATTGACAATTGCACAAGATATTGTTATGTCTATTTGTTGAATGGTAAAGATGAAACAATAGAAGAATTTATGTAATATAAAACTAAAGTTGAAAATAAGTTGAATAAAAAAAAAGATAGAAAGTGATAGGGGTGGAGAGTATGAATCTCCTTTCGCAAAAATATTCCTAGAAAATGAAATCATCCATCAAACTATTTCCCCTTACTCACCTCAATCTTATGGAATTCTGCAAAATAAATGAATTTTGAAGGAAATGTTGAATGTCTTACTTAGTAGTTTAGGTTTACCATAAAACTTGTGGGGGAAGTTATCCTTACCGCAAAACGAATACTCAATAGAGTGCCCTATAGTAAGACAATATATTTCATATGAGAAATGAAAAGGAAGAAAACTCAACTTAAAATATTTCAAAGTGTGAGTGTGTCTAACCAAAGTTCAAGTTCATATCCCAAAAGATCAAAATAGGACCTAAGTATGTGGATTATGCTTTCATTGGATATGCTACAAATAGTAAAGCATGTCGATTTTTAGTTCATAAGTCTGAACATCTAAATATTCATTATAATATGATAATTGAATCAGATAACACTGAATTATTTGAACACATTTATACATATAAATTAGAGTTGTGTTTTCTAGTAAAGGATCTTAAACGACATCAGGAAGAAACAAAGGAGAATGTACTTAATAAAGATATTTCAAGGTGTAGTAAATGTCAAAAGATATTTACTTTTTTCAGATATGATTTTGTAACATTTCTTCTTGAAAATGAGCCTCATACATTCCAAGAAGATTTGTCTTTTATAGACTCGTCCTTTTTAAAGGTTGTCAATGGGGAGATTTTGATTCAATCTTGGGCAATCATATTTGGAAATAGGTAGATCATCCTTCATGAAATAAATCTTTGGGTTCAAAGTAGATCCTAAAAAAAAAAAGCTCGTGGAACTATTGATAAATATAAAAGCTAGACTTGTCGTTAAAGGCTTTAGACAAAAAGAAGGTCTTGATTATTTTGATACATAGTCGCTAGTAACTAAGATTACATTAATTTAGATGTTAATTGCACTACCTGCGGTATATGGCCTTCAAATTCATCAAATGGATGTGAGAATAACTTTCTTAAAATGAAGAATTGGAGGAAGAAACTTTTTGGTTCCTAATAAAGAAAAGAAAGTGTGCAAACATGTTAAGTCACTCTATAGACTAAAACAGGTACTCAAACAATGACATTCGAAGTTTGATCAAACCATGTTGGGAAATAGATTTAAGATTAATGAATGTGATAAATGTGTTAACATCAAGGTCATTGATATGTTGATCATCAGTAGAGACACTTATGGCATAAATGATACTAAGCATAAGCTAGAAAGAAACTTTGATATGAAAGACCTTGGAGTTGTTGATGTGATCTTAGGTACAAAAATCCTTAGAACTCCACAAGATTTAGCATTGTCATAGTCATGATACTGAAAAGATACTTGACAAGTTCAAGTATTTGAATTTCAATATTGTCAAGACTTCAATAACTATGAGTTTTTTCACTTAATTATGTTGTATATCATGAATTGTATGCGGTCAGATATATCATGCATTATTAGTAAACTCACTAGGTTCATGAGTAATCCTAATAAAATCATTGGATTACAATGAAAAAAGTTTTGGGGTAGTTAAAATATACTTAAAACTATGTTTTGAATCATAACAAATATCCAACAGTAATGGAAGGATATAGAAATGCAAATTGGATCACGAGTCAAATGAAGTAAAGACCATGAGTGCATATGTATTTACTCTCGGTGGAGGAGAAGTCTTCTAAAAATCATCCTAACATACATGTATCGCTCGCTCTATAACGGAATCTGAGTTTATCACTCTGGATGAGGCCGAGAAGAAGTTGAATGACCGCAAAATCTCTTAAAAGGTATTCTTTTTTGCCCAAATAGTTGACATAAATATGTATACATTGTGATAGTCAAGCTGGAATAAGTAGGACATGGAGAATTATGTATAACATAAAGTCTCATCATATAAGACGTAGAGATAATACTGTTAGAGAACTACTCTTTAGTGGAATTATCATAGTTGGCTATGTGAATTCAAATGATAATATACCGGATCTACTTTCAAAAAGGCCTAACTAGAATGGCTGAAATATTATCTAAGGAAATGAGTTTAAGGCTTAGGAAAAGTCATCATGGCAGTAACTCTACCTAGCAGACTCGAGTTGGAAATTCCTTCAAGGCGAGTTTAAAGAGACTTTTTGTGGTGAATATTTTGGGTAAGTGTGTTTGTTACCCTAATTCTTCAATTTCCCACTATCAATTGTGGTTTTAACATAAAATAAAATGGAATTTTTTATTGGCAAATTTGCAAGGTTTTCAAGAACTTCAAGTTTTAAGAAAACAGGTAATTATGAGTTGAATACAATTCTATTTTTGAAATGGTTTTCACCAATGGATTCCAAATTCTTTGGATAACATATTTATGTAGCAATTTTTAGACTCAAACCTTATTTTCATAATTGAGGTTTTGAGTCAATTTGACCCATTTATTCAAAATGTTTGACATGGGTGTTGTTAGTTTCAGAATCTCATTGTGAATACTTGTTTGGCTAGATTGTGTTGATTTGGATATTATCCGGAAGGGAATCTCAAGTCTCGGATTGACTTTTGATTGATTCAAGGCAAGTAAATCTCTAAACCTTGTTGAAACTTGTAGAATCTTGTATTCTCTTCATTATGTGTGTTAGGGAGTAATGAAAATGAGGTGATAGGTTAAATTGCTCTTATAGATTGATCTTAATAATTGAAAATGGATTAATAAAAAAGACAATGTGTTGATAGTAGTGTATTGTGTATTGTGAATTGCCTTGAGTGTTGATTTTGAATCAGTGCTTGATGAAATACTTTGATAGTATTATTGTGGATGTGAATTTCTTGAATTATCATCTCCTCATTATTGTGTGAATATGCTTATTTACATTAATGATGAATATTGTAATGAGATGTGTGGAGATTATATCGGGGTCTATTTTGGTGAGTGATATTGATATTGAGGTCTATTCTGGTAAGTATATTGATGTCGAGGTCTATTTCGGTAGGTGTGATTGATAGCAAGGTCTATTCCGGTATGTTATGTTGATGCCAAAGTCTCTTCCGATAAGTGGTATTGAGGTCAAGGTTGCTTTTAGTGATTGTATGGATCTTGGGTGTTCCTCATGAATCCTGACTTAATACTTATGATTAATGTACTTGATACTTATGATTGATGTACTTGATACTTATGATTGTTGTACGTGATACTTGTGATTGATGAACTTGATACTTCTACTTGATCAACTTAATACTTGTGATTGTTGAACTGTAACTGTTGGAATGTGATTATGAAACATTGTGATTTGTGTATCGTGAGCTATTAGATTTGGCTGATTCTTTTTGCAGATTATGGTAACGAGTACTCATATTCTAGGCTAGTTGTACCTTGTGTTTAGTGGGTTGCTTGTTGGATATCGTATTATTTGGTAATCACTTCTTGGTTTTACACTTGTGTAGGTTTAAAACCCGAATATGTGTGATTTTATGAGCATACATTGAGAGGTAGTTTCTTGTCATCCTGGCAGTCCCTCTTATTCCTTACATATGTCATTGTTCTATTCGAGAAACAAAGACCTTGAGACTTATACTTATCTTTCAAATTTTATATTTTACATTAGTGGTTTGTGCACGTGACAACCAGGTTTTGGGGTTATGTTGAGAATGACTAAGTTTTTCCGCACTTATGTTATTGTTAGTTTATTTCCACATTTCTATCGTGTTGTTGGGTTTTCAGCTGACTTGTCTTGGTAGGATAAGATGAGTGTCATCATTTCCATTTTTGGATTATGGCAAATGGTATCAAATGCAGGTTCATAGGTCTCACGTTTGTACAAGCCATGTCCAAGCAGGGTCTTGAGGATCGCTACAGATATATTTATACTTATCTTCGAGAGGCTATGAAGACGGTTAGGAAACCTCTTTTTTATTCATTCTTTCTTATTGTGTGTGGTTACCTTAGCTAGTACTGAGTTGACACTTATTCCTTTGGCAAATGGCATGGACAAGAGTTACTATTTCCGATGATAGAGGGGAGGCAGTCCTCGAGACAATTGTTGTAACCACAGTTAGGGGTAGGGGTAGGGTCTGAGCTAGAGGTCGTTCTTGCAGAGTAGCACCAACTAGAGGTCGTGCCCGTGAAGCAAAACCAGCTAGAGGAAGGCCAAGTGAGGCCTCCGCAAAATCATAGGTTGAGATCGGAGAGGACTCGGTTCCTCCTGACTAGGTAGCAACTCCCTTGTTTCAGGATACATTGTTGAGGATGTTGAGTGTAATAGAGACCTTCTCTTAAAGTGGTGGGGTAGCAGACATAACAAGGTTCTCAGATGAAAGTAGGGGCTTAGACCCCAGAGCAGCATCAGGCTTCAGTTATTCATCCACCAATAGTCCCACACCATCTGTTAGTGTACAAATTGCTCTCAAGGTAGTCCTAACAGAGGACGAATAACGTAGATATGAGAGGTAGATTTTAGAAGATGAAATGACCCCAATTTCAGGGTGGGAAGAGCGAGGACTCTCACAAGTTTCTGACTATATTCCACGAGTTGCTAGAGGCAGTAGGTATGGTTGATACATATGTTGTTCGTTATGTTTCACTATAGCTCCGAGGACCTGCTAGAGAGTGATGAAGGATGTGTGTGAGGTCTAGGTCAGTTAGGTCTCCTTCAGTGACTTGGGATATGCTCTCTAGTGCTTTTCATGAAAATTTCATCCATTGGAGCATGAGAGAGAAGAGTCATTTGAGATTTGAAGACTTAAGATAGGGTCGCTTGTCGATTACAGAGTATGAAACCTGTTTCTGTCAGTAGGCTAGGCATGTTACAACCATTGTTCCGGATGAGGCCGAAAAGGTTCGCAGGTTCATGAGAGGTGTGACTTTCTCTATCAGATCTTATGTATTAAGAGCTGCTCGAGAGGAGGCTTCTTTTATGTCCATCATAAGTACTGCCAAAGAGGCAGAATTGATGGTGAAAGAGAAGTTTGGGGACCCAAAGAGGGCCCGTTAGTCCGATCAATTTATTGGTGCCTTATCTGGAGGTAAGGGTTCACACCGAGGTGGTAGCTATTTCCAGCGTCATGGGCCCTATCATGCATTCATGCCAGGAGTTGAGGGTGGACAGACACCTCGAAGGTACATGTCAAGATTTTGCTGAATGCCTTTTAAAGTGAGAGTTTTTCCTTTATATAGAGAGTATACACATTACATATCCCTAAAGATATGTTGTTCCTATCTCTAAAGATCAGTTATTCAATCCCTTTAAATCTGTATTCAAATTCCTCTAAATTTGATGTTATCTCTCCAAATCCACTATTGTATCACAATATTATTCTCTATGATTACTATAATAAATCTCGATAATTACACTTGTTTACAACCCCATATAAATTAATATATATAATCATTCTCTATTAATTCATAATGCTAACATCCCCCCTCAAATTGATGTTGGTGTATCAAGAAGCATCAATTTGCCTACTAGAATCTGATGACATTGTCGTGCCATGGATTTTGTAAATGCATCAGCTATCTGAATATCACTGGACACGTCTGAAAGAGTAATGACTCATTTATCTACAACTTCTCATATATAATGACAGTCTACTTTGATGTGTTTGGTCCTCTCATAGTAAACCAGATTAGTAGTAATCTGAATAGCACTTGTATTATCAGTATTGAGAAGAGTAGGATTAGATTAGAAATCCAATCCCATCAAGTAATCCATGAAGCCAAATATTCTTGGCGCAAGCAGTAGACATAGATCTATATTCAGACTCTGTTGAAGATTTTGCTACACAATCTTGCTTCTTACTCTTCCAAGATATCAACGATTCTCAAAGAAACATGCACCAACCAGTGACTGAATGATGAGTATCAGTACATCCCGCCCAATCAAAATCACTAAAAGCATTAAGACGAATAGGAAAACAACTAGGAAATAATAACCCACGAGTAGATGTTCCTAGAAGATACCGAATGATGCGACCAACTGCCACCAAATGGAGATTATGGGAGCTTGCATAAATTGACTAACTTACTGAATTACAAAAGAGATATCAAACCGAGTAATAGTAAGATTATTAAGGCTCCCAATTAATTGTCAAAATTTATTTGGATCAGGAAGAATATCATATTCCTCATGACGATACTTCACATTCGATTCCAATGGAGTAGCTACAGAGAAGGAATCTTAAAGATCAGCCAAAGAAAGCAGATTCTGAGTATATTTGTGCTGGTTTAGAAACACACCTGAAGAATAATTACAAACTTCCAAGCCCAAGAAATATGTAAGAGCACAAAGATAATTCATATGAAAAGAATATTTAAGCTGTTGTTAGAGACTAGTGATTAACAAAAAATATGTTCTATGAAAATAATGTCATCTACATATATCAAAATATGAACATAACATGTAGATGTTTACCAAAGAAACAAAGATGAGTCATATTTGCTCTGCTCAAAAGAGAATTTTAGCAAAGTAGATCAAAACTTATCAAACCAAGCTCTAGGAGTTTTTTTAGTCCATACAAAGACCACTTCAACTTGCATACATATGGTGTAGGTGATGAGAATAAAACATGTGGACGTTTCACATAAATATCTTCTTTAAGATCACCATAGAGAAAAATATGTTTGACATCCATTTAATGAAGAGGCCAATTTTGCGAAGCAACAATGACAATAATTGTTCGCAGCGTAGTCATTTTTGCTACTGGTACAAAAGTCTCTTCATAGTCCACACCATACTCACGTCTACTACCAATAACAACCAACCGAGATTTGTATTTATCAAGAGTTCTATCAGAATGAATTTTAATTGAATAAACCCATTTACATCCAATTGGACGGACATTTGAAGGACATGAAATAATGTCCCACATGTTATTTTCTTTAAGGACCAAAATTTCTTCCTCCATTGCTTTCTACCAACATTCATGCTTCGAAGCTTGTGAGTAACAAGTTGGAACATAAATAATGGATAAAGTAGAGGAAAATTCATAACAATTAGGAGTACGAGATACTCTGGTAGATCGCCGCTAAGCTCAAGAGGATCAGACCTTGCAGAATTCTCAGATTCTAGTTTGGTGCAATCTTAGGTGGTGGAATAGTTTTTGGATGGGGTAAATTCGACCGATGTCATTCATAGACATATCCGGGTTTGAACCGCTTAAAAGAAAATGACAAATCTTTAAAAGTAGGAAGAAGAGGAGAAACAAAAGATGACTCAACATGAGTAGAAAAGAAATACTGATTTTCAAAGTAAACAACATTTCTAAAACATGACATTTGTCACTACATGGATCATAGCAAATAAGATCTTTTTGTGAAGTACTATAACCGATAAAAGCGCATTTAGTAGAAGAAACATAAAGTTTATTGCGCTGAGAAGGAGGTAGATACACAAAACAAATATAACTAAATGTATGAAAATTATCACAGCTAGGATTTTGGTGACAAAGACAAAATTATGAAGACTCAAGATTTAGCACTTTATATCAGGGGCGGATCTATCAAGGCCCCTGGGGTGCCACGCCACCCACAAGTTTCGACGAAAACTCTATACATATAGGTATATATATATACAACATACATATATATTATGAACTTGCCACCCAGTGAACCAAATCACTTCGTGGTGCCGGTGGCAGAGGGTCCTCATTTCTTGGTGGAGGTTACGGGATCGAATCCCACTGATTGCCTTTTAAAAATAAATTGTACAACACCATAGTCACAGTCAGCAGTAACAAATCTTTTTTTGTTTCTTATTGTTATTGATTTATTATTAAGTTTTAATAAATAATTATTTTTTACTAATTTAATTTAATAATCTTTGACTTTTTTGTTCTTTTTTATTAGTTAATATTTATTTAAAGATATAAAAGTTAAAAAGAAAAGTTTTGTTCTTTCTCTTTAAATTAAAAATGATGTCCGTCTTCTTCTCCAAATATCAACCTCCCTCACCCAATCGATCCAATTCAGCTATTTTTTCATCTATATTTGAGTTATCAACTCGATACTTTCATAATTCATTGAAAATTTTAACCTTGAACTTCATGGTCTCAGTTGAATGTGGGGTGCGAATTTGTAGTATATATGTATAATACATAAATGTCATCTTATTACTGTTCATATTTTTTTGTTTGGTTTGTCATATAGACCGGCAAGACAAATAGTTTGATTCAACACCTAAATTGATTTGATCGATGAATTTACTTGGCATCTGGAGACTTTAAATCCTAGAATCGCCTCTGCTTTATATGGTAGTCTACTAATTAAATAGACAACCGTAGACAAATCTTCCACCTAGTATTTGGATGGGAAAGAGGACTCATTCAATTAAGTATGAGTGACATCTAAAAGATGATAATTCTTATGCTCATCAACTCCATTTTGTTGTGGTGTATATGGGCAAGAATGTTGTGAGATAATTTCTTTCTCAAGCAAGAAATTTTTGAATTCATAAGACATATATTCTCCACCAGAATCAGATCTTAATAATTTGATGCTTATAGAAAATTGAGTCTCAATGTAAGCCAAAAATGTCTTGCACATAGAAAATACCTCAAATTTAAATCGAAGAAAATACATCCATGGAAATCGATTATAATCATCTACGAATATCACAAAGTACTTGAAATTAGCATGAGAAATAATTGGTAAAATTCTCCAAAAATCACTATGAATGACATCAAAACATTTTGTATCACAACTACCAAAATTAGGAAAGGGAAGAGTTTTACTTTTGCCTAATTTACAAGTAGAACAATCAATGGAAGCAGACAAAGATTGAGTATTATTTCCCAATAAACCAAAATTTAATAAATGAAACAACACAATAGAATTTGGATGTCCTAGAAGCTTATGCCAAACCTCAGTCTTATTAGTTGTAGAAGTACAAACAAAAGATAGAACATGATGAATTGAAAAGTGTATAGAAAACAATCTTCCAAGTTTAGGCCCATTTGCATTTATCATCTCTGACACCTGATCCAGCAAAAGACAACTATTACGAGAAAAATTCTCATCACAAATGTTATCTATCGATTGTCCAACTGAACTAAGACTAGTTGACAACTTTGGTGAAACAAAAATATTTTTAAAAATTGAAATAATATCCCCAACCTTGATAATCGGTAAATTACTACCATTGACAATCTGTAATTTTGATGGACCTTGATACTAACAAACTTTTTTTAGTATACTTGTTAAGTTGGTCATATATTGGAAACACCCGAATCAATAATCCAAAATTTAGATGTAACATCATTACCTTGTAATCTCGAACCTGAAAAGACTGACACGGTCATTTGTTCTACCATTTCAGGACTAAGAACTTGTCCCGAAGATGAGTTATCAATACTGGAATTATTTATCCCAGCTCGAAAAGTATTGACACTACGGTTTTGAAGGTGCGTGGGACATTCTTTGATAATGTGTCCTTGTTATTTACAATAATTACATAACTTCTTACCACAATTGCTAGTAATATGACCATATTCGTTGCAACTGTAGCATTGAATTCTAGTCATATTCCTGCCCTTTCATTTACCTTGAGTAGCAAATGCAACAATGACATCATTTTCTTGCTTGTAAGTGTTTTGTGTGACAAGACGTTGCTCTTCACAAAATAATTCCCTAAACAAACATCCAAGGAGGGAGCTGGATTACAGTTCATCAAGTTAGAGCGAACACTCTCAAACTTGGACCGTAATTTCATCAAAAACTGATCTTGCTTGCTTTGCTCATGAACTGCCTGAATTACAAACAAAGGTAAATTCATCTCAACATTTCTAAAATCTAGAATAATAATCCTGAACAAAGAGACCTCATTGAGAGTAATTGGCCATTTTAAACTCTAACAAAAAACACTTGTAAACCATTTGTAAATAATCCCATATTGCCTTAGCTGTCTTGTAAGGCCTGAAATAAAGAACAATAAAAGGGCCAATTGACCCTAAAATCCATGTCATCACTTGAGTATCTTTAATCTTCCATTTACCTAACTTGGTAAGGTTAGTAGGAGAAATATCACTACCATCTATATGACCCCGTAGTTCTTTTTCGGTGATAAATAACTGAAATTTAGATTCCCAAAAAGAATATTTTTTCTGGCGAAACGAACACGGAAGGATTCAAAGTGATGTGAATTCATGCTTTGAATATCTATGAAAACTAGAAACACTATGACTAAAAAAAACAACTAGAATGACCAAGACCAAGAGTCCTAGGTGTTAAGGACTAATTGTTGATGAATAGTTAACAAAAGCAAGATTTGCAAAAAAAAAAAAAAACTTTATGAAACAAGACAACTAAGAGAAGTATCTAATACCATGTAAAGATTTTGTTGAATGTCTCTAAAAGTGAGAGTCTTTCCTTTATATAGAGAGTGTACACATTACACATCCCTAAAGATCTATTATTCTTATCCCTAAATATCTGCTATTCATTCTCTCTAAATCTGAATTCAAATCCCTTTAAATCTGTTACGTTATCCCTCTAAATTCATTATTCTATCACAATATTATTCTCTATGATTAGTACAATAAATCTCTATAATTACACTTATTTAGAACCCATATACATTAATATTTTATATATATATATATATATATATATATATATATATAATAATTCTCCATTAATTCATCATGATATAACACTATAGTATTGTCCAAGGTGGCCATGGTAGTTCATGCGGTCTGTCACATCAACCATCCACACCCGAGGTCTTGCTTTGGTTATGGGGATCTAGGTCAGATGATACGAAAGTTCCCCGTGTAGACTCACTCAGACCCCAACATAATTAATCAACTCCTCCACCTAGAGGTTTAGCGCATCTGTCTAGGGTTCGAGGCAAAGATCAAACAAGTAGAGATAGTAGGGCTTCTGGTAGTGGTGTTATAGCTCAAGTGAGCAAAGGTCGGGGTGCTTCCTAGACTAGAAGTGGTTGAGATGGTCAGTGTTATGCATTTCAAGAGAGGCCAAAGGCTGAGATTCATGATGTTGTGATTACTGGTATCCTTTGGTCTACCATCGACTTGTGTTTGTATTATTTGATTTGGGGTCTACATTGTCTTATGTGTCTACCTATTTTGTTGATGGATTTGATATGATTGTGATAGCATACATGTTCCTATTCATGTTTCTACATCAGTGTGGGTGAGTCTTTAGTGATAGATCGAGTGTATCGATCCTGTCTTATTTCTCTAGATGGGTATGGCACTTGGGTATAATTAATCATTTTAGGGGTGGTAGATATTGAAATTATTTTTGGGTATGGATTATCTCTCTCCGCATCATGATATTATTGATTGTTATACTAAGATGGTGACATTAGTGATATCGAGTGTGTAACACCCTAGAAATTTTTTGAGCTAAGACTCGACCCATCCTTCGTAATAAGTGAGTTTTTATCGAGGAATTTAAATTTTTACTTAGTGTTAAGGTCACTAGATGTAGCGCCTTGAGTTCCAAAAAGAACTAGAGAGAATTTATTGAAGTCATTCCTAAGCTCTTCTAAGTTTTGAGTCAACTTCAAACGACCATAACTCTCAGTACAGGATGATTTAGGTGTGTCATGAGATGGGAAATGAAAGGTCTTTGAATTATCTTTCCAACTCCACTGAGTTTGCTAAGTTTCGAGGTCAGATGAGTGAAATATGCCCTTTTGAAGTCAAGCTGTCCAAATAAGGAAAGTTACCCGAAAATAGTAAGGGGTATTTTGGTCTTTTTCTTACCCAATTAGATTTAATTCATTTTTAGTTAGGTTTTAGGGGTCTAATCTGATTAGGTTCAGTTTTATAATCCTAATGTACGCCTAGGGTTTTAGTTGAGAGTTCAAGAGGAGAAAAGAGAAGAGGATCAAAGCGTTTGTCGAGGTTCTTGAGTTTTGTTGCGGATTTTTGCCATGGGTTTAATCCCTAAGAGGTATGTAAGCTTCCATAGTGTTGGGTTTTTTCACCCACACGCCAATCATGTTAATTTCAGCGTTAAATTCGTTCTAGAAAGTTGAAGGTTTGATGTTCTTGAATTGTGTTCTTGAAATTGACTTTCGTTCTCGAGTTTAGATGAGATTGATGAGTTCTTGAGGAAATCGTGTCCATTTTAAAGTTGTGTTTGACTAGATCATGTGTACATGTAATGTGTATCTGAATCTAAAGATAAATTGAGAAAAATAATGGAATTTAGGCAAATTGGAGTTAAAAAATGAAGAAAGAAAAAGTCGGGCGAATCTGACACTCCACTCCGCCTCGCGGACCTACCCTACCTTTGCACAAAATCTTTCTCCGCGTCGCGGAGAGGTCACAGACTCCTCTGCCTCAAAATTTATTTCGTGACCTAATATCGAAATGCATCTCTGCATCGCGAACTTGCTTCCAGATAGTGATTTCTTTATCATTTCTCATGTTTAACTATCTAAAAACACTGTTAAACTAACAAAATATTTCCTATCACAAATCACAACCTTGAATTCATAAATAAAATTCAAGGTAGAGTTGAGAGTTTTTTCGAATATTTTTGAGGAGTCTTCTACAATTTCTAATAACTTGTTTCAAGAATCGAGCAAGTGAGTATAAGAATGAGGAGAATTTATTCATAAGTCTACTTTATCATCACGAGATCCTTCGTATCATGAGCCATAACTCTTGAATTCATAATTCACATTCAAGAAAGAGTTAAGAGTAGAGTTCAAGAAAGTCTTTGAGTTCAATTGTGAATCCTTTGAGATCAACTATTTATTTGAGCTAAGTTTTGAGGAAGTAAGTATGAGAATGAGAAAAGTTGTATACATGAGTTCCATACTGTTCTTTAGACCTTTGAGTCGAGTCGTTCATGCTCATAAATTTTGCATGAACTCCATACTTTGAGTGTCTTCGAGAGGAGTAGCATCTTTGAGTTCTAAATCTTGAGTATAGAGTTACTTATACCTTTTGAGATTATATTCCTAATCATGGGACTATTACACGTTACCCATGAAGTTCTTGAGTTGAGTAGTTCATGCCAATAATTCCGCATGAGTATTACCTTCCACCCTCAGTCGGACGGGTAGTCCAAGAGGATGATTTAGGTGTTGGAGGACATATTTTGAGCATATGTGATTAACTGCAGTAGCCTAATGGGATCAACACTTGGCCTTAGTAGAGTTTGCCTATAACAACAGTTATCACACCAGTATTTAGATTGCCCCATTTGAGGCGTTGTATGATAGATAGTGTAGGTTTTTGATTGGTTGGTTTGGTTTGACGGATATGGACTCTTTAGATACAGACTGGCTTATAGATTTCATAGAGCAGGTCCATATGATTCAGAGTAGACTGTTGAGAGCCCAAAGTCAATAGAAGAGTTACGTTGACCAGAGAGTTTAAGCCTTAGTCTCTATGGAAGGAGATCATGTTTGGCTCTGAGTGTCACCCATAAAGAGTGTGATGAGGTTAAGGAAGAAAGGCAAGCTTAGCTCTAGATTCATTGACATTTTTGAGATTTTGAGTTGTGTATGAGAGGTGACCTATAAGTTGTCCTTGCCACCTAGCTTGTCAGTTGTGCATCATATGCTTCATGTCTTCACGCTTCAAAAGTACATATTGGATGAGTCATATATGCTTTGGCTTGATTCGGTAGTGTTGGGGCCAAACTTGTCATTTGAGGATGAGCCTATAGTGATTCTCGATAGGGATTTCCTAAAGCCTAGGATAAAGGAGATTTCTTTCGTGAAGGTATAGTGAAAGCACCATTCAATTGAAGTGGCGACTTGGGAGAAAGAGTCTGACTTGCGTACCAGATATCCCCATCTTTTTTAGGCTTCAAGTACTTCCTTTTACTTAATATTCGGGGAAGGACATTGTTTTTCGTAGTTGATAATGTAATGACCTAGTTGGTCATTATTGAATTTTTTTTTGTGAAACAACCATTTTACCCCTCTTAATACTGACACCGAGTCATTTCTGATTGGATTTTTATATTGGTTCCAAATGTTGAGTAAAAAGTTGTAAAGTGTGGAAAATTTAGAGTTTTGAAAGGTTAAAGTTGTCAAAAGGTGGGTTTTGGTGTCTTTTAAAATTTTGAGTCTTGAAATGGAATTCCTTCAATTCCATTAGTTCTGAAATGAACAAATTGGACTAAGAGAGTTTTTGGTTTCAGATTTGGAATCTTTTTATGGAATTGAGGTCCTAAGTTGGAAATTGTTTAGATTTTAGCCTTTGGGTTGACTTTGATCAATATCCAAGATTCGGATGCTCGAATCAGATTTTCAACAATTCTGTTGAATTTGGGAGATGATTTAAGGCATAGAGGAGGTCTTGGTTGAATTTTTAGAGGTCCCGAATTTTATTTGGCCTTTTCAGGCGTTATGTTAAGTTTCTTGTGACTTACATGGAATTCGGGTCAAGGAGACCCTGGACCCGTGTTTCAATGATTCCATTGTGTTCAGAACTTCAAGTTTAGTCGAGTAGCATATCTGGTTTGTATGTACGGGCTTCTAAACAAATATTGAGGGGCGATTCGGGGATTTGAAGTTGGTCGTGTTGTTCATACTGGTGTGCTTTTCCTTAGCGAGGAATGGCTCACTTTCGCAAACATCGCTTCAACGAGAATGTGGTCGTGTTCGTGAGGCGTAAATATCCCTAACCTCATGTTCTCGAAGATTCCATCACTTTCATTACCTTCGCTTTAGTGAGGCTAACCACTTACATGAGGTTTACTTTCGCGACTAAGATGTCATTTCCGTGAGACCTCTGAGGGTTTTTGACTGATATTTGGGGTTCTTCCCCATTTTCTCTCATTTTGAGTGTCGAAAAACCCTTGAAGGAAATTTTAAAGAGACTTTTTTGTGGTGAATCTCTTAGGTAAGAGTTTGTAACCCTAAGTCTTCAATTTGCCATTATCAATATGATTTTAATATAAAATAATTGGGATTTTTTATTGGCAATTTGGCAAGGTATTCAAAAAATTCAAGATTTAGGAAAATGGTGATTATTAGTTGAATATAAATCCACTTTCAAAATGATTTTCACCAATAGATTCCAAATCCCTTTGGGTAGCTTATTTATGTAACAATTTGCAGATTCAAACGTTATTTCCACAATCGGTGTTTTGAGCGAATTTGACCCATTTATTCAAATTGCTTGATATAGGTGTTATTAGTTTTGGAATCTCATTGTTAATACTTGTTTGACTAGATTGTGTTGATTTGGAATCATTAGGAAGGGAAAAGCTCAAGTCTCGAGTTGATTTTTGATTGATTGAAGGCAAGTGAACCTCTAAACCTTGCTGAAACTTGTAGAATCTTGTATTTTCTTCATTGTGTGTGTTAGGGAGTAACAAGAATAAGGTGATGGGTTAAATTGCTCTTATTTATTGATCTTAATGATTGAAAGAGGATTAAAGAAAAAGGCAAGGTGTTGATAATAGTGTATTGTGTATTGTACATTTCCTTGAGTGTTCTTGAATCAGTGAGTGATGAAATACTTTGATAGTATTATCGTGGATGTGAATTGACTGAATTTCCATCTCCTTTTTATTGTGTGAATATGCTTATTTTCATTAATGTTAAATATTATGATGAGATGTGTGGGGATTATGCCGAGGTCTGTTCCGACGAGTGATATTCATAATGAGGTCTATTGCAATAAGTATATTGATGTCGAGGTCTGTTCCGACAAATGTGATTGATAGCAAGGTCTATTATGGCATGTGATGTTGATGCCAAGTTCTATTTCGGTAAGTGGTATTGAGGTTGAAGTTTCTTCCGGTGGTTGCATGGATCTTGGGTGTTCCCATAGATCCCAACTTGATACTTGTGTTTGATGTACTTGATAACTGTGATTGATGTACATGATACTTATGATTGATGAACTTGATATTTGTGCTTGATCAACTTGATACGTGTAACCGTTGAACTGTAACTGTTGACTGTTATTATGAAACATTGTGATCTATGTATTGTGAACTGTTATGTTTGACTGATTTCTGTGCAAGTTGTAGTTGTAGTGGTTCGGTTGGGATGGAAGGAGTACTCATATTCTAGACTAGTTTTATCTTGTGTTTAGTGGGTTGCTTGTTGGGTACTGTTTCTTTGGTACTCATTCCTTGCTTCTACACATGTGTAGGTTCTACGCACGGATCTACGTGATATCTCTTCTTCTTCCATTTTTCTTTGAGGCTTTCTTAGGATACATTGAGAGGTAGTTATTTTGCACCCGGTGGGCCCTCTTGTTCCGTACTTATGTTATTGTTCTATTCGAGAAACAAAGACATTAAGACTTGTATTTATTTTTCAAATTATGTATTTTACATTAGTGACTTTTACACGTGACAACCAAGTTTGAGGTTATGTTGAGAATGACTAAGTTTTTCCCCGCTTATGTTATTGTTAGTTTATTTCCATATTTCTATCGTGTTGTTAGGTTTTAGGCTAAATTGTCTTGGTGGAATAAGAGAAGTGTCATCACGTCCATTTTTGAATCCTGACATACAACCCGTAAAAAGGGTTCAAGACTCGGTAAAATATTTTTGAAACCTAGGACTCTACGGATGGGACCTACGGACCGTATGAGGAGTTTGTTGTTTTTTATGCAATTTTCGATCTCCAGTATCTTGTTTTACAGATGACTAGTACAGTCCGTAGAAAGTTATACGGATAGTCGGTCAGTCCGTAGAGGTTGTTTGACAGTTTTAGAATAGGGTTATTTGGTTCTTTTCCTACCCTTTTAACACCCAAACTACGTCATTTCTAGAACATTCTAAGATCTTATAATTGATTTTATTCTTCAAATTAGCCTATTTCTCTCTCATTCACTCAAATCCTCAAAATTCTTCATGGTTTTCTCTTCAAATTCTCTCTAAGGATTGTCTTTACTGGATTAATATTCTTCAAGCCTTCATGTCTCCTTCTCCAATTCCAAGCAAGGATTCATCAAGGTATGTGAGAAGTTCATCAATAAATTCTCCTTCATCCATTAAGTCCCAAAGATTTCTCAAAAACTTCTTTAAGATTTCATCCAAATCCTAGGGTTTTTATATAATTCTTCATGGGTTCAATTGTTTATGATACAATTGATTATTTGGTCTTATTATGCATGATTTTATTCAAATTACATGTTTTCAAAGTATTTCACATGAACCCATGTTTTATGTCTGTTTTATGAAGATTGAAAGTATGCATGCATGAAGGAATTGTAGTGACTATAATTCTATGGTGCTTTTGAATAAAGTATCTCATATTTTTATGAAAATTAGGTTTACTTCCGATTGAAGTATTCTTATTATGAAAGATTTTAATGATTTATCCACTTTAGAATAAAGTGTTCTTTCACTATGAAAAGATTATCATAATTAGATGCTTTCAATTAAGTGTATTCTTATGATTTATGAAGTTTTATGATTGGATTGGTACTACTATATTCTTATCTTTCCAAGTTTTATGATAATTATATGATTACCCTTAATGATTTTCGTTGGGATTTTACTTAGTACCAAGTGGATTTGGGCGAATCCCGAATTCCTTGAACTACGTGCCCCTTTAGGATGTCCTAACAAATTATCTAGTAGATCTATCTTAGCTTAAGAAAAAGGTCCTTACCTTAGCAATTAGGACAATCTCGTTTTGGTGTGAGAGTAAGACACCAGATTCTATGTTAATGATAAACATCCCACAAAAGTTATGTTTTCTCACTTAGATTATGTTTATACATTTGTCTTGATTCTTATATTGCATTAACCATTTCATGATTTTTGAATCAAGCTTATCCAATTGATATTATTTCACTTGGTCATGCATTATCATGTTTCGAACTCATCACATCATCATGTTTATGTATGCTTCCCATATTCAGTACATTCAAAGTACTAACACATATATCTCTTGTGCATGTATTGTTTCATAATACAGGTTTTGACGTTCCTCCATCCGATCGTGGCTAGTTGGATTAATCAACTTCTTTAAGAGATTTGGTGAGTCCTCATGTTTTGGGGACCTTACCACCACATGTCTTTTATCACTTTCATATCATTTCAGTTTTAAGATTTCTTTCGTGAACTAGGGTTTTGTCCTAGTCATATCTATGATATAGAGAATTGTTGTCATACTTAGTATGTTTCCGCTGATGAGATATTGTACTCTGATTTTTGTTATTGTTTATGAGGTTGATGTTGAGACTTGTATCTCACTTCCATGATTTATTGTTATTTATTATTGATGTTAGTGTTATGCTTAGGCCAACTGACTTCTTTAGGGTCTTTCTGGATCCTATTTTCTATGTCACATCTATAGGGTAGTTTGGATCGTGAAAAACTTGGTATTCAGAGCATCGAGTTTTAGAGGTTTCAGGATTCTGACAAGTTGCATCGAGTAAAGTCTTGTTCATAAGTGTGAAACGTGCCACATTTATGAATAGGAGGCTACAAGATATTTTAGGAAACTTGACTTCTTTCATTACTCTAAAGTTATGTGATAGAGTTGAACTCTATAAGGGTCTACCTCTTAACTCTTGTTCTATGCATTCTTAAAAGATGTCTCCAAGAAGAGCTCCGTTGAGATGGAATACTAATGACAATGTGGAGCCCAAAGTTTCTCCAGCTCCGATTTATCCTTTGGTTGAGCAACTCAAACATGTCGAGCTTAGGGAGGTTTTCCAAGTGTTGGCCTGAGCCAAGACCGCTCAACTAATAAGGAGGTCGTGACTCTCCTCAATAGTGGGTACGGTAGCAACAAGGGTTAGGGACTTCACGAGGATGAATCCTCTCAAATTTCATGGTTCAAAAGTGGATGAGGATCCATAAGAGTTCATTAAGCGAATCTATACGATTGTGGAGATTATGGATGTGACTTTGGCAGAGAAGGAGGATTTGGCCGTTTATCAATTGAAAGGGATTTTCAAGTTTGGCAAGATCAATGGAAGGAAGAAAGGGCTTTGGATATGGGTCCCTTAGAATGGGACAAGTTCAAGGGAGAGTTTCTTGATTATTTCTTTCCCCTTGAGATATGGGAAGCTAAAGTGAAAGAGTTCATAAACTTGAGGTAAGGCAACATGCATGTAAAGGAGTACTCATTGAAGTTACCTCACTTATCCAAATATGCTCTAACAATAGTTGTCACCTTTAGGGCACAAATAAGTAAGTCTGTTATGGGTGTATCCGATTTAATAGTCAACGAATGTCAAACTGCCATGTTCATCAAAAGATAGATATCTCAAGTTTGATGATACATGCCTAACAAATTGAGTAGGAAAATTTTAAGGAGAAGGCTAGGGAGTCAAAGAGGGCTAGAACAGATGGTAGTGATTTCTCCCACTCTAGGTCTGGTTGGCATGGACATTCTTAGTTTTAGCAAAAGTTCTTCGGTGTGAATACATCAAGTGGTCCGGTTCAAAATTTAAACAAGGATATAGTGCCTATCATAAGGTCTCAAGGTATTTCTCCTAGTGGTCAGAATGTCTCCATATGTAAGAGGAGTGGGAAGAACCATCTGGGAGAGTGCTTAGCCGGTTTGGGTGCATTTTTTGGTTGTGAAAAGAAAGGTCACAGATTTAGAGATTGACCTTCGCAGGCTAGCAAAGTTAAGGATGAGCATCAGTAACAACCTACTGCTTCTTATGGTTTTGGTGGTGCTCCTCGTCGAAACAAATTTTATTCTCTTCAGACTCGACAGGATCAAGAGGGTTCTCTGGATGTGGTTATCGGTATGTTACGAGTCTTTTAGTTTGATGTTTATGGATTGCTTGATCCATGTGATACATTGTCTTTTATGACTCCTTATGTGGTCATGAACATTGATGTTAGTCCTGAAATTCATTTAGAACCTTTTTCAATCTCTACTCCTATTGGTGATTCTATTGTTGCTAGAAGATTCAATAGAAATTACCCAGTTTTAGTTTCTCATAAAGTCACTCCAATTGATCTAGTAGAGCTAGACATGATAGATTTTGATTTCATTCTTGGGATGAATTGGATTAGTTCTTTTTATGCTTTTTTAGATTGTCAAACCTGACTGGTCATATTTTAGGTTTCGAATGAACCTATATTAGAATAGAAGGGTGAAAATTCAGAGCGTAAAGGTCGGTTTACCTCTTGCCTAAAGCTAGGAAAATAATCTCCAAAGGTTGTATCTATCATCTAGTTTGGGTTATAGATATGGATTCTAAAACCCCTACTCTTCAGTATTGTTAATGAGTTTCCATAAGTGTTTCTCGATGATCTACCAGGTGTGCCTCCCAAAAGGGAAATAAACTTTGATATTGACCTTCTTCTCGATACGTAACCTATCTATATTCATTCTTATCGTATGGCTCCAGCAGTACTTAAGGACTTAAATGATTTGTTGGATAAGGGTTTCATTAGACCAAGTATGTCACCATAGAGTGTTCCAGCGTTGTTTGTTTGAAAGAAGGATGATTTATTTCGTATGTGTATTGACTATCAAAAATTGAACAAGGTCTCTATAAAGAATAAGTATCATATTCCAAGGATTGATGACTTGTTTGATCAACTCCAAGGTGTAAGCTTTTTCTCAAAGATTGATCTTCGATTGGGGTATCATCAATTAGGGGTAAGAGAAAGTGACATTCCGAAGATGGATTTTCAAACTCGGTATGGTCAGTGGTCACAATGAGTTCTTGGTGATTTCATTTGGATTTACTAATACCCCGGCGACTTTCATGGATCTTATGAATACAGTGTTCAAGAAATACCTTGATATGTTCGTGATTGTGTTCATTGATGATATTTTGATTTACTAACGGAGTGAGGATGAACATGTTGATCACCTAAGGATAGTTTTGCAAATCCTTAAGGATTGTCAATTATTTTCTAAGTTTAGAAAATGTGAGTTTTGGTTTAGGTCCGTTGCTTTTCTTGGCCATATTATTTCTGGTGGAGGTATTAATGTTGATCTAGAGAAAATTTAGGTAGTTAAGAACTAGCCTAGACCTCTTTTCCCTTTATATTAGTTATTGTTAAAGGTTTGTGGAAGGATTTTCCTCTATTGCTTCGCCTTTGACTACGTTGACTTAGAAATAGGTAAAATTTCAATGATCGGAAGCTTGTGAGAAAAGTTTCTAAGAGTTGAAGGATAGAATTACTTCAGCCCCAGTTTTGACATTATCAGTAGGATCCGATGGGTTTGTGGTTTATTGTGATGCGTCACGAATTGGTTTTGATTGTGTATTGCTGCAATCTGGTAAGGTAATTACTTATGCTTCGAGGCAATTGAAGGTGAATGAAAATAATTATCTGACTCATGATTTGGAGTTAGCGGCAGTAGTTTTTGCTTTGAAAATTTGGAGACATTATCTCTATGGTGTTCATGTAGATGTGTTCACCGATCACAAGAGTTAACCGTATGTGTTTAAGCAAAAGGATTTGAATATTCTCCAAAGGAAATGACTTGAATTGTTGAAAGGTTATGATATGAGTATTCTTTACCATCCAGGTAAAGCAAATCTGGTGGATGATTCTCTTAGTCGATTGTCGATGAGAAGTGTTGCTCATATGGAGGATAGTAAAAAAGATTTAGTTTGTTATGTTCATAGACTATATTGATCGGGTGTTCACTTGGTTGACTCCGAGGATGGTAGTATCATTTTTTGGAATGACTCAGAATAATCTTTTGTTTGGGACGTGAAGGCTAAGCAAGATCTGATCCCACTTTGGTTTAATTGAAGAAAACGATTTCCAAAAAACCATTGAGGCTTTCTCCCACTGGGGAGATGGTTCACATTGTTACCAAGGTCAGTTATGTGTTTCAAATGTTGATGAGTTGAGGTAATAGATTTTATCGACAGCTCACAATTCTCGGTATTCTATTCACCCAGAAGCCATCAATATGTATCATGAGTTGTGGGAGGTCAATTGGTGATATAGGATGAAGAAGAATATTGTGGAATTTGTAGTTAAGTGTCCTAATTATCAACAAGTGAAAGTTGAGCATCAAAAGTCGGGAAATTTGGCTCAAGACATTAACATCCATACTTGGAAGTGGAAAGATTGGATATGGACTTCATTACGGGTTTACCTCGTACTCACCAACAATTTGATTCTATATGGGTTGTTGTGGATCGAATAACTAAGTCGGCTTAATTTCTTCTCATGCAGATCTTATTTTCAGGGCAAAAGTACTCATTACTCCCTGAACTTGAAGCTTTTTATACGGTGTACACCTAAACTAAATTCCGTTTTAATTACCCCCGAACTTGTTTATTCCTCCGTCGCGTACACCTTTTTCGTCCACCTGCTCTTATTGTAACTACACGCGCGCGACAGTTGGCAAAAGTGATGATGTGGATTTCCACCTTGATAAATAATAGCCACCTAGATAAATTAATATTGCAAAAAGTAAATTTCTTAAATTTAAAATTCATTGTTTAAAAGTTATATTTGAATAAGGGCTTATTTCACGGAACTCCTTTTGAATTTGGGTTTTTCTAGACGTGAAGTTGGTCGATTAAATTTCAAATTTGTCTGAAATTCTTACCAAGCAAGTGTTAATCTTTGTTTCCTTTACTTTTCATTTACATTTTGCCCTATTTTTCATTTAAAATATGTCAAATATTAAAATTCATTGTTTAAAAGTTATTTTTAAATAAGGGCTGATTTCGCGGAACTCCTTGAATTTCAAATTTGTCGGAAATTCTTACCAAGTAAGTGTTAATCTTTGTTTCCTTTACTTTTCATTTACATTTTTCCTTATTTTTCGTTTAAAATATGCTAAATATTAAAGAAAAATGGAGATTTTACGTTTTTTTACCGTTGTAGCTTTGTGATATGGCAAAAAATCACTTCCTCACGCGCCTAGTAGAGTGTGTTGTCAATTTCTATGCCAGGTGGACGAAAAAGGTGTACGCGACAGAGGAATAAACAAGTTCGGGGGGGTAATTAAAACTGAATTTAGTTTAAGTGTACACCGTATAAAAAGCTTCAAGTTCTGGGGGTAATGAGTATTTTTGTCTATTTTCAATCGAAGACTATGTTAAGTTGTATATACGAGAAATGGTGAAGTTGCATGGAGTGCCTTAGTACACGAGTAAAGATTAGTACATTTTTTCATCCTCAGACCGATGGTCAAGCCGAGCATACTATTCAAACTTTTGAGGATATGTTGAGAGCTTGTGTAATTGACCTTAAGGGCAATTGGGATGATCATTTGACTTTGATTGAGTTTGCTTATAATGATAGTTATCACTCAAGTATCCAAATGACTCTATTTTAAGGCTCTTTATGGTAGGAGGTGTAGGTCTCCTATTGGTTGGTTTTAAGTTGGTGAGGCCGCTTTGATAGGGCTAGAGTTGGTTCATGAGGCTATGAAGAAGGTTCGATTTATTAGATAAAGGTTGAAGATGGCTCAAAGTTGACAAAAGTCTTATGCTGATGTTAGAAAAAGAGAACTCAAATTAGATATTGATGATTGGGTTTACCTAAAAATCTCACCTATGAAAGGTGTGATGAGATTTGTAAAGAGAGTGAAGCTCAGTTCCCGCTATGTAGGCCCACATAAAATCCTGAGGTGTTTCGGTAAGATAGCGTATGAGTTAGATTTGTCTTCCAATTTGGCATTGGTGCATCCGGTGTTTCATGTTTCGTTGTTGAAGAAGTTCATTGGTGATCCTACTTCGATTGTTCCATTGGAGAGGGTTAGTGTTAATGAAAGTCTTTCTTATGAAGAGGTTCCAGTTCAAATCTTAGATTGTCAAGTCTAGAAGTTGAGAAATAAAGAATTTGCTTCCATGAAAGTTCTATGGAAGAATCAACTGGCTGAGGATTCTACTTGGGAGGCCAAAACCGATATGATGTCCAAATATCCTCATCTCTTTCCCTTCATTCCAGATTTATCTTGAGGTAAGAGTTCCTCATGTTTACGCCATGCGTTTTAGCCATTCTCATGTTTCCACATGCATGCATGTTCTTGAAAACTTTCTTTTGAGTTTATGTTTAGCTTGGGGTCGATTACTCCTTGTTTATATGTATTTTGATATGATTTGCATTCATGTTGGGTTGCTAGAGTCTATCACTCTTTTCCTACTCTATTCTTGCTAGCATTGAGTCCCATTCGAGGAGGAACATTCCCAAAGGGGAGATATTGTATCACCTCAAAAATTGGAAAGTTGAGTTGGAGGAAAATGTACAGATTGGCTATTGATCCGGTTCCTACAAGCCTACCTACGGACCATACAAGGTCCTATGGTCCATAAAAGACAGTCATGGAAAGGGTTCCAGAAATTTGGAAAATGACAACTCCGAGAAGAATTCCTACTATCACGACTCAAAGTACACCCTAGACGTGACATGGCATATAAGACCCCAAGAGGTCATATACAGGCCACTTGACATATATATACATAACATAATAGAGAAACGCAATTAGATTGATAGTAGAGACCCGACCTCTACTAACGGGAGAGCCTCCATCTCAATATTTTCTCGGTGCTAAGTAAAAATATTTACTGAATAGTCATAAACATGAACATACCATCATCCATGAAAAAGTACAATTAAGATACTAATACAAGCTATGAACATCATAGAGTAGCTCCTTCAACCATGTGTGAGAAAATTTTTCACCATTAATAATTTCTTAAGTATTTGAGAAAACCTTGCACAACTTCATGAATATGTGAGAAAACCTTGCACAACTTCATGAATATGTGAGAAAATCTTTTCACAATTAATTGATGCTTATCTTAATCAACCTGTATCATAATCAACATTTTTTTTTATAAATCATGCATAAGTTCATGAAAACATCATTCATAAATTCATCGTTTTTCTTTAAATTCATGCATTTTGGGGTTCATAGTCAACATCATAGATCATGTATGGGTTCACATGGAATTAGTTGAAAAGCATGTAATTGAGCCTAAATCATCAAAATAAGATCATAACCAATCAATTTAATACATACAAATAGAACTCATGAGGAATTTAATGAAAACCTAATCAATTTTGGAAAATTGAATTGGAGAATTGAAGAAACATTGAGGACTCAATGGGTGAATGAAACCCATTGATGATTTTCCTACCTACCTTTATTGAAGCCCTAAGCAATGATGAAGAAAGGATTCTTGATCTTGAAGAACCCTAGTTTGTTCTTCCTTGATCTAGAGAGAAGATTTTTGGAGAGAACCTTAGAGAGAATTTAGGAATTTGAGGAAATGAAAAAGTTGGGGAAATTTCTAAGGGTGGAGGGTAGTTATAGGGCTTAGATTTAGGCATAAAGTGACTTAGTATAGGTATTAGATACATAGAAAAAGACTATAATAGCATTGGCTTAAAATTTACAGAACCGTTAACGGTAGCCTTTATGGACCGCTCATCCTTACACGGATCGTCCAACCGTCCATGAAGGGTCAGGCTTTCCTGAGTCCTTGGGATTTGGTTCACGGGAGGATCAATGGGTCGTGGACCACTTCATGGTCCATGAACCCACTCGTTGAACCAGCCCTAAACTCGCCAACACTAGGTCAGCTCCACGACTCGATTTATGGGTCGTGCACCTTATGATTGACTGAAAATCGATCTGTGACCACTACACCACCAAACTTTTTCAGCAACATCCTATCCCAACCAAACTTACCAAATTCTAAGGTGTTACAATATCTCCTCCTTGGGAACATTCATCCTTGAATAGGTCTTAAGCTAGCATGAATAGAGTATGAGAGAAACTAACAAACCAACATGAATGCAATTTCACCAAAAAGCGCATAAAACATGGAGAATCACTCCAAGCTAAATCATAACATCAAAAATCAAGTTTTCATGAACATGGATGTATATCGTAACATGAGAATGACTAAAACACATGAATTTGAAAGAATGAACCATAAGGAGTTAGTACCTCAAGCTAGAGTAGGAAAAGAGGGAAAAAGATGAGGATACCAGGACATCATATTTGTTTCGGCGTCCCAAGTAGCACCCTCAACTAACTGATTTTTCCAAAGGACCTTTAAGGAAGCAACTTCTTTGTTTCTCAACTTTCGGACTTGCCGGTCTAAAATCTCAATTGTAACCTCTTCATAAGAAAGATTCTCTTTAACTCTCAAACCTTCCAAAGAAACAATAGATGTCGGATCTCCAACACACTTTTTCAACAAAAAGACATGGAGTACCGGATGTACCGATGCTAAATCATTAGGCAACTCAAGTTCATAAATAATCTTGCTAATACGCCTTAAAATCTTATATGGGCCCACAAAACGAGGACTAAGCTTCCCTTTCTTTCCAAATCTCATTAAACCTTTTGTGGGTGAAATTTTCAAGTATACCCAATCATCAATATCAAATTCTAGTTCTCTTCTTCTAACATCGGAATAAGACTGTTGTCGACTTTGAGCCATTTTCAACCTCTCACGAATAAGTTGAACCTTTTTCATAGTCTTATGCACCAACTGGGGACCTATCAAAGAGACCTCACTGATCTCAAACCATCCAATAGGAGACCTGCACCTCCTACCATAAAGAGCCTCATACGGTGTCATCTCAATGCTAGAGTGATAATTATTATTGTAAGCAAACTCAATCAAAGGCAAATGGTCATCTCAACTGCCCTTGAAATCAATCACATAAGCTCTTAGCATATCCTCCAAAGTCTGAATGGTACGCTCAGCTTGTCCATCGGTCTGAGGATGAAAAGTCGTGCTAAATTTCACTTGAGTATCAAAACCTTTTTGAAATGACTTTCAAAATTGAGATGTAAATTGAGTACCTCGATCGGAGATAATGGACAAAGGCACTCTATGCAACCTTACTATTTCGCTAATGTAAAGCTTGGCATAATCCTTCTATGAAAATGAAGTCTTAACGGGAAGAAAGTGAACTGATTTCATCATTCGGTCCACTATGACCCAAATCAAATCAAATTGTAAACCCGTAATTAAGTCCATATTCAAATCTTTCCACTTCAATGTAGGAATATTAATTTCTTGAGCCAAACCACCCGGTTTCTGATGCGCAACTTTCACTTGTTGACAATTCAGATATTTAGCCACAAATTTCGCAATATCCTTCATCATCCTATTCCACCAATAGACTTTCCGCAAATCAGGTACATCTTGGTGGCTCTCGGGTGAATAGAATACCAAAAACTATGTGCTTATGTCAGAATATGATTTCTCAACTCATCAACATTTAAAACGCATAACCTACCTTGATATCGAAGGACACCAGCTCCTCCTTGGGAGAAAGCCTCAATGACTTTTTCAGAATCCGACTTATTTAAATCAATTAATACCGGATCAAGATCTTGCTTAGCCTTAACATCTGATACAAAAGACGATTTCGAACCATTATGAGACATTTTCTATTATTAGTTAGGGGGTATTTTATGTAAGAGGGTGTTTAGTTGTAAATAATTTATTCCTATTGGGCGTGCATGTACTTTTCCCTATATTAAAAGAAGGGAAAACCCTAATATGCCATCAAACTATTATAAATTGTGTATTCATGTCATTCGTTAAAAGTTGGACTCATTTATATTTCTAAAGTTTAGAGATGGCAAACGGGGCAGGGCGGGGCGGGGCAGGACCAACCCGTGTAAGCCCGCAAAGACTCCAATCCACCCTGCTCCCGCCCACATAGAATTTTTTTTATTTTCAACCTGCTCCGCCTCGTCCCACCCACATAAATTCACACGGTATATAATCTGCTCACTAACTTGACTACTTGTGTATGCAAATAATATAAAGTTGAATTCAAATATTTTAATTTGTTTAGAAAACTGCTTTTGATCACTTATTAAATCATGAATAATTAGCTTGCACAATCTAATTCGATTACTTTGAAAAAACTATAAAAATAAAAGATATTTATTTTATTATTCATTTCTTTTCATTAACAGTTACTTTTATCATTTGAAAATTCTCATTTTCTGATCCCTTTATCGAGTATATTTTTTTATTTGTAAATGTACATGGTTTCATATTTAGCTCAATCTTCGTAACGGTATACTCGTAACAGTATGAGAATGGGAATTAATATATAAAATAAAATTTGTGATTCAAATTTTAAAAAATTAAATTAAATTAAAATCTGCACAAACTTGTACAAACCCGCAATCTGCCTCGCTTCGCCCCCGCATCAATTTGTTAAAGAAGTACTTCAACCCAACCCCGCACCCATAGCCTTCAACCCGCCCTGCCCCACATAGCCTTCAACCCTTCCTGTCCCATATTCACCCGGCTCCATTGTCATCCCTATTTAAATTACTCAAAGTGTCCATTTATGCCACTATATATTGATGAAAAGTATAGACAATTTTTATCTACCAGAATTGGACATGTAGCTTACAATTAGTGGTTCACATCACTCTCTTATTTCACCAAATTTTAATCTTATCCCAATTTAATCGACCCGCCCCAGGAGGAACCCAACCCACTTCCCTTTTAACTCAAAACCAGCCAGCCCCCTTTGTCTTCTTCACTATAAACTCAGGCAAGGAGCTTCTAGCTTTAGTGAACCAGAGCAACCATCAACATTGCTGGTTGGTTCAATTTACCGGAGCAGAAGACAAAGAGGGTGGTCTGTTTTCGATTAAAAGGGAAGTGGGTCGGGTTCAATTCAGGGGTGTTAATTTAATTGGAATGGATTTTAATTTGGTGGGACCATAAAGTCACGTGAACTTCTATTTAGAGGTCAGGTGTCTAATCATCTTAGTATTTATAATCAACTATGATTTTCGTTAAAAATATAGTGGCATGAATGAGCACTTTTGATAATGGTAGTGGCTTAGGTGTTGTGATGGAAATAATTATGTATCATGCGAAAGCTAGCAGAACAAATCTTGAAAGATCATTAGTAGGAAAACAAACGAGTAATATATCAAAAGAGATAAAAATATTTAACATGGTTTGATCAACCGATCTATATCCACAAAAGAAGATAACAATTCACTATATAAATATGGGAGTACAAAATATTGAGAGAAATAATCTCACACAATTCACTGGTAATAAAAAAAAAGTTCACCTAAGTGATAATATATCATTTGTGTCCCAATAATTCTCCCCTTAAACAAAACTCACAAAACCTCTATGGCTTCATTGTGAATGTTACCAAGTTAAAATGAATGAACCTCTATTTATACAATGATAAACATTTTTCTATAAAAAAATGACTAGCCAAATATGAAGACTTTGTCCTTTACTTTTAGGAAAAGGAAAACCTATTATTATGCTTGAAAATCAAGGTAAATACCCAACAACGAATTAGGTGAATGAGTCATTTCTAATAGCTGATGAAATATTTGAATTATTTTTTTTAATATAAGAGGCATACATATAAGGCACTATTATAATGTGTCAATATGCAAATATATTACTAGTCAAATTGTGTTAGAAAGTGAAAGGGTCATGTAATTGAACGACGAAGTCAATGGAGCGGAGATGGTCACGCGGTACTCAAGACCAAGCCTTAGCCCTTAGTGACTCGGTTGTTCTTCAGTCTTCCTCGACTTTTTATAGACAATTATATTGCTGCTTCTATTTTAGAAAATACTATGTTTTCTTCGTTCAGTCTTAGTTGTCATAATCTTATTTTTTAGGGTCAAACAATATGAATTTTGACTAATATTTTAAGATAGTATTTTTTAAATCATATTAATATGAAAAAAGTTGTAATTTATAGTACTTTCCATATAGTTTTTGAATATCTAAGAATTTTATTTTAAAATATCGAATTAATATAGTTTAATTTAACTTTAAAAATTAGTCAATTAACTCTCAAAAAGTACAATATGACAACTAAAAAAAACTGAGGGAGGGTATATAATTGGGAAAGACTAGTCAGCCCAGCTTGATAACCTACCAAATGCCATTTCTTGTATTCCAAAACGTGTTTTGACTTTACTTGACCTAACCTCCTCTTTTCTTTTTTTTTCTTCTTTTAATCCTAAATTTAATAGATTATATTATTTATATTAATTATTCTTAAAAAAGAACGACTTTTCTTGATTACTAAACTTCTATAAACTAAATAAGTCTTCCCAAATAGTTTAGTTATTTAATTTGGATTTATCCTGAAAAAAAGTTACTTGTATTAAAAAGTATGTATACGGACAATATTGCTATCGATATCTTGTCCAAGTCTTTCTTCCTCCTCAATATCAGTTTTTGTAACATATTAAACCATCATCTGGACATTTAAGATTGTGTGGAATAACATATTATGATTCTAAATTAGTCACACCCATTTTTTTTCGTTGCAATATATAGGAATAAAATGGTGAGACAAAACATATAATTTAAGGGGTAGGATGTTTGTATGGACAGGAAAGCCAAATATGTGGAATGAGTTGGTCAATACGTTTTCTTTTTGGATGGAAAATAGATGTGGGACAAAAATGAAAAATAAAGGCCAAATGGAGCTAGAGTATGGACTGGTTCGATTATAAGGCCACTAAAGTAATGATTTGAAGCTTCAATTCTTTTGGAGACCCACTTTTTTTACAGATGTATTCTACATATATATTGTTTGTCTATATACTTTTAGTGTCTTCTTCAAATTTCAAGCATCGCAACAAGTCAACATTATTTTAATATCATTATATCAACTTATCAAATTCAACTCAACACTATTTCGATATCATTATATCAACTCTTCAAAATCTTGAGCCAAATTTTATTATTTTAACTTTATATTATATTTTTTTTATTGAAAATTTTCATTATTTTACATTGTTACTTCATTGCATATTACGCACTCTGACTTCACTTATAAAATTATAGTAAATATATTATTAACATTCTATTTATAATTTATATATGCCATTTAAGATAAGAAAAAAAAATGTGTGGTAAATGCATGAGGTAGGGTAGTAACTAGTAAGAGAGGAAGAGTACGTAAGAGAAGAATAGTCAAAGCATTACCGGTGGCGCCGGTCAATGGTTGATCAACCTCTCTTTCATTATAATTATTAGTAGTAGCTAACAATTTCTTCTTTAATTCTCATCTCCACCTCTTTTTCTCTCTGGAGGCTGATTATTCATTTGGTGAACCACAATGGCTGTACGTTTTTTATTTTTTCTTCTCCCTTTCTAATTTTGTTGTTCATCTCTCAATTCATTATCTACTTTTATTCTTTTATTAGTACATCATCATGATAATTTTGTTTCAAACAAACACAAAACATACAAATCTGGTTGTGGTTGTGGTTGTGGTTGTAGCATATTGAATCTATTTCAAAAGTTTTACAACAAAATATCATTTACTTTTCTCTAAATTCACCTAATTGAGACATATTATATATGATTAAGTCTATTCAAAATAAAATTTGAGGTTGAAGCTATTAAAGATGATCATGTATTTAATGTGGAGTTATGTTGATTGGTGTGGTAGGTAATATTTCACTAGGGAATTGGTCTTTTTATTTACTTTCTTAGGGCCCGGCCGTCTTCTCTCATATTAAATAGAGAGCCTCCAATAACACATTTGTATTCATTATCTATGCTGTTTTCTGCTTTTGCTTCAATTTTGTTTTATGATTTTGATAGTCAATATTGGAGGTTAAACTTGATTATAATGGTGGATCCAAGAATTTTACTAAAAGTTTGAAAAATAAAAATGTAGTGCTTGAGACTTGAAACCTCAAGGTGAATTTTGAACTCCTCAATTATTAAGCCAACATCTAATCTTATGTTCAGACGGTTCAAAATCAATCTATATATATATATATATATACATAAAAAAAAATTAAAAGTATATTATATATACCGTGTAATTTTTTAATATCTAGAAAGTTCGGACGACCCCCTTCCGATCCCTCTAGATCCGCCCGTGCTTGATAAGTGTCTAGTGAATTAAGAAATGAATTGCTAAATACACTAAGGTGGGAATTGATGTTAAGAGTCACTTATATAGTTGGGGGAAAGGAGGAGAAAATTAGACAAAACGTCTATTGATCAGTTAAAATTCATTATCAAAATAATCTAATTATCAAATGGTCATTACTGTTTCAAGCGAAGTGCATTTCGCTGGGACTTTGCCTTTTGATCCAATTCTTGAAAATAATTAATCACACAAATTTAATGAGAAGGGAAGCAAAAGTAGCCAAAGATAAATTACTAGAGCTTAGATAAGTTTCCATTTCATCAATTGAATCAACAATTTTACCATCAACTAGTGAGAGACGTGAAGGCCATTGATTTTGCTTTAAATATTTTTCTTTATACGAAACATACCCTCATATGTTTTTCTTTCTTAGTTTTAAGTCCTTGGATCTAATTAATTTCACCGATGAGTTAATAGTAATTTGCATACTCATATTAATTATTCTATAGACATTGAATAGAAAAACTAAGACCATTTCCAACCCAACTCTATTTTACTCTCTATTATCTATATTTGGAGAGTAAAATAGAGAATGGGCTCTCCATCCACCCTCCATTTCACTCTTTATTCTCCATTTTAGAGAGGTAAATAGTTTGGAGAATTACTATTCACTTTCTCTATTTTACTTTTTGATTATATTATTATTATTTTTCATATAAGACCATTAATTAAATATTTAATATACGTAATTCTTTTTAGATGTAATATAATATTTTAAAAAATACATTATTTTATATATACTATTTTCATCTCGAATTAATAATTTTAATTTTAATTTTATTTTCGTCACTTTAATATAATTTGATATTATTATTAATTGTCACTCAGATGAATGCACAAAATTGAAATGATAAGATGAAAAATTTCATTTAAAAATACAATACATAATATAATAATTTAAATATGAGATAACAACACAATACATAACATAATAATTTTATCACAACAATTTCCGTTGCAATTTATGTCCACTAATTTGTATATTATATGGAGTAATATTTATTTGCAATTTATGTTATTTAGAAATTTAGAATAAAATAAAATTTTAAATTAAATAAAAAATTTGAAAAAAATATTTTTTTTATATGCATGAAAATTATATAAAGTGATTATTTGAAAGAAAGAAAGAAAGACAGACAATTATATTATGAAATAAGAAAATAAGAATGAAATAGAAATAATAATATAATATTGAGAAGAGAGAAAAAAAATTCTTTGTTAGAGAATAAAATAGAGAATTGGATTGGAATTGAAAAAAAAGAGAACTCTATATTTGAAAAGTAAAATAGATGATAGGGTTGAAGATGCCTTAACATATAAAAAGAACAGCTATTAGTAGATCTTAGGTGAATTGATATAATAAACATTATACACTTTTAACTTCCTGCCTTAACTTAGGCCTCACATCAATAGTTTATGCAATGTAAAAATGTGTGTATAAACAACAACTATGGATGTATATACATTTTTAATACATAGTTATACAATAGATTTACATGATTATATATTATTTATTCAATATTGATACATTATATATACATTTAGCCATTTTGTTGATTTTTTTTTTTTGTTACATGTACAGTTACGTAATATGTGCACGCCCAAGAAAAAATCCACCAAACATATAAGCTATGAGTTTCACCTAATATAATTTAGAAACTAATGGCAATAAAGAGCGATAATTCCAGTGTTTGAATACAAAGACTATAGTGAAGTGGTAGTAGATTTACACAATTTTCAGCTAGGCTCCAATTTGGAAATCCATCAATCAAAAATAAAGATGAGTTTTATATATACCAGGAGTGCTAGTGAGTTTATCTGATGTGACTGTCTAGCAAGTTTCCAAATAAATCAAGAGTTAGATTCACAACAACAAAATAGTTTTTAGCGATAATAAATATGCATATTAACAGAGTGTTAAAGGCTTTACTGACATTAGATTCAATATCTTATAGGCTTTAGACACATTTACAAAGGGCATAATTGCCATTAAATATATATTTAATAACAATTAAGCTATTGTGATTAATTAAAAATCATTTTTGGTATAGTGATTGTACATTCTTGTCTTCATGAATGTCTTGCTTGTGTTATGATCAATAGCAGAAATCTGCAATAAAAGAAATTTCGTCCAACTGTTTCTGCAGCGTCCAAATGTCCCAAAGTTCGGCAATTGGGAAAATGACGATAACACGCCCTATACTGTGTATTTTGACAAAGCAAGGCAAACTCGTGGTACTGGAAAGATCATGAATCCCAATGATCCCGAAGAGAATCCAGATATGTTTCGTAATCTTGCTCCACCACCTGAAGTTGCTCCTCAATCCAAGCCTAAAAGACAAACAGAGGAACCACCAATTGGGCGTGGTGGGCAAAAGCGGGAACATAGACTAAGTAAAGAAGATGGTGAATTCCGGCAGTATGCTAATTCTCCAGGACGTAATGAGAATATGGGAAGGAAAGGTGCCAATGAGCCATCTCATCAACGTGGTCGTGGATCAAATTCTGGTCGAACTGGCAGACAAAGTATAGGATCTGAACATAGCTTTGATAAATCACCGCTGCATCCACATTACCAGGCAAAGGTTAATAATGCTGGAAGAGGTGTTGCATCTCCTGCTTGGGAAGGAAAGAATAATAATTCTTATGATAGTAGTCACGGTACTCCTGGAAGGTCCAAAGTTAAGCAAGAGAATGTACGTTTTCTATTAGAGTATCATGTTGCATCTCACTTGCTTATTCTTTGCCTTTTGATTATAGTTATGTCTACACATCATATTTGGTTGGTACCTTTTCAATCTCAGCAACTCCTATGTTATATCCCTTAGATGAAATATAGCCTAACTTGATCTGATCACATCATATATGCTTTGAGTTTAACTTCTATATATTGATAGTGTGAAACAACTTTTATATTGTCACGTCCTCGATAAGATAATGTGAGTAATCGTCTATAGTTAGTAGCTTGGAAAATAATGCAATGTTAGATACATTAATGAGGGAGGAGTAGTGAAAAAAGGACATTGTAATGTTAGCGTATGTATATAGGTTAAATCACAAGTTGTTACACTTAATTTCTTAGATAATATAGTCACTCAGGCCTCAGCTAGAAACTAAGTACTCTAATTTGAAGGTTCGATCTTTAATTACTTTTGAGATAAAACTGATAACTTAGTTGTTGTTTCTAAGAAGGGTGATAATCCACACAAAATTGTCATTGTTTTGAAGGCTTACTGCTTTCAAGAAGCATATAAATTCTTATACAACTTTAATCCACAAGCTGTTGAGGTAGTTTGTTGATTCCATTAATTTGAGATGTGAATTCTTACTTAAAGTGGTTTTTTTCGATCTGTCTTCCAGCAGTCTGATAGAGGAGCTGCAGTTCCAAGATTCGGAGAGTGGGACGAGAATGATCCTCAATCTGCTGATAACTACACACACATTTTCAACAAAGTGCGAGAGGAAAAGCAAGGAAATCCATCAGGGACACCTAGTAGAATATCTAACAACACACAAAAGCATAACTCAGAGGAAAAGCAAATGGTACAGTAAATCACTTCCCCTGCATTATATTCCATCTAGAGTCGGATCTAGGACAACTTCTATAGGTTCAAACATAACTTATCTTTTTTCGACTTACAATTATGTACGTATATTGACAAAAACAAATAGAATTGTGCTCTATTCATTCTCAATCTAGTGACTCTAAATCCTGAATTTGCCTCTTATTTGTTTAGCTAATGGTTCTTATTTTCGTGTCTTTGTTCTGCAGAAGTGGTGTTGTTGTCCCTGGTAATTATGCAAGGGAGGACCTTGATTTTATTCTGAAACAGCCAAGGGATGTGTAAATAGTTCAACAAATTACTTGTGCAATATATTAGAGTAATTCATTTATTCTGTGTTCCCACAGAATTCTGCAATTGTATTGTCAACTTGTAGTCTTTTTCTTGTACTTCTATTTGTATGTTACAGACAGTGCTTGACTGCTTGCAGATTTTTATTGTTTTCTCAATTTTGTGTGTGCAATGCAAATGCTTGTAATAGTATTTGATTACTGCTCAACTACTACTTTCTTCTTCTCAAAAAGAATTCTGCATTTTGAATTATGAGGTTTAAAGTATCTAATTATCCATGAATTTGAAGTTGATTCCTGTGCTTTTTAGTAAAATTCAAATATTTATCAAGTGTTAAAAAGTTGTTGTAAATCACAATTATTTAACTTATGATGGTTCTTTTCTTTTTTTTAGGAGAATTACACATATTTTGTATATCCAAGGATGTCGTATCTAGGGTAAATTTAAAATAGATTTTGTGATCATCTTTAATGTCATTTACTTTTCAAAATAAGCTAATTTTAAAAGTTTGGTCAAATAGATTATTAAAAGTGCTTATAAACTGAAAAGAATATGCTGATCAAGCTTATAAAGACAAGATCAATAATACTTCATAGGTTGGCCATCCCAATTTATAACTTTTCATCTTATATGTTTCTACAATATATCTCGTCAAACTTGTAAAATTAATTTATTTTGAAATGTGTTTTTTCAAAAGTACTTTTGTTACAACCCATTATTTTGAAATGTGTTTTTTTCAAAAGTGTTTTTGTCACAACCCATTATATTGAAATGTGTTTTTTTAAAGTGTTTTTGTCAGAATCCAAAAGAAAAAATTGTCGCATGATTCGGAAGATGGACAAGAACTACTAAGAAGATCCACATTAGCCTAAAAACGAAGGCTCATCCTCGGATAAAAAATACACACGCTAAGACAATTATGTTTGGCCATAATATTTGAGAAATATATTTCACTTTTTTAAATAATATGATTTTTAACTATAAGTTTTTTAAAAAAACTATCAAAATTAACCATAGATTTGTATTACATAGCAAGATAGAAACGTCAACATAACAAGATTCATGACTTCCGCAACAAGTCAATTGTATCTGCATTGCGGCAAATAACAAGTAGTAGTATCCATGACATTGGAGCAATGTGGTAATTTGGAGTGAGTACAACAAGCATCATTCCATACATCGTGAAATAAACGAAACACATAACTTTATTACCCTAAGCCGATTGTTCGTCATTTTCATCAACAACCATATCATCACTTTCGTATTCACTGAATATTTCATCACTGCTTTGATGTTCGCATAACAATTATGCAATACAACGCAAACCAACATTATAGAGTGTGTTTTTATAAAAGATAAAAGTTTGGTGTAGAATTTGAATTTTAAAAAATTCCCAAATAATGAGATTTGACCCAAATACTACTTTTTTCTAGTATTTGGGAATTTGGGTTATTTGCCAAGTAATGACAAATTATATGGACAAATACTATTTGCCAAATTTTCCCTCAAATTTTACTTGGAAAATCTATTGCCAAATAGGTTCTTAAAAAAAATAATTTTTTAAGTTTAAAAAAGAGTAGGGGGGGCTACTTTTGATTTTAACTTATGGTATGTCATTTTAATTTTTTTTAAAGTTATTTTTAATTTTGTCAGACATTTTTTACTTATTTTTAAAATTTGCCGAACACTTTCAAAAGTAAAAAATTAATTTAAAAATAAATTTGACCAACTTTAAAATCAATCCGAATGTCCTCCAAAATTGAGATTTGGGATCCCCAAGGGCCAGTAGTTTGTTAAGAAATGACTAATGAGATTAGCATAAAATATTGGAGAAGTATGCATAATAGCAAAAGTCTAGGGTGGAATCTACAATTAGCCCAAAAGGAAAAGATATAAAAAACAGCTAAAGCAAAGAGAGTCACATGAGTTAAGCAGGTCAAGTCAAAACACAAAGGACAGTAAGTTTTAAGCGAGCGAAAAAACCTCAAATTCGCCGCCAAAATTTGGCGCTCCTCCAAAATTCGAAATTCAAAGAAATTGTATAATGCCAATTTCAATATTCAATTTCTTTCTCCCTCCTATACTTCCGCTGTTCCTTCATCTCTCTCTTCTCACCATTAATGGCAGAACTCAATATCATTTTCAGGTATTTCTCCCAAACCCTAATTTACGCTTCAATTCAGGAATAGACCCTTCCTTTTCCAATTTTCTTTCACCATAACTGCAAAACCACCTCAGTCATTAGTCATCCAAATAATTCCAGATCTGATAGATTTTGTTTCATGCGATTTAAGCTGTGGCGCTGGTTAGAAATTTGTATATTCTTGAATTGTTTTTGTAACTAGTTTGGTGAAGTTATGGTGAGAGAGCAAAGTATTGAATCATTTTACACTCGGTTGCGGGATTCAGCTCTAGCTTCAGCTTCTACGTCACCGCTGCTAGTTTTCCCCTCAACTTCTGATGTAGATTCACTCTGCGCTCTCAGGATAATAGGACATGTTCTTGAATCTGATTCTGTTAGATATGCTTGTTACCCAGTTTCCAGTTTTAAAGAGATTTATAAGTATACTGGGGATAATCTAGGGTCAGCTGCAGATGAGCCAATTACTATTTTGCTGATTAATTGGGGGTGTCAAAGGGATCTTAAGAAGGTTCTAGACATTGGTCCCTTAGCACGTGTTTTTGTTGTGGATAGTCATAGGCCTATACACTTGCATAATTTGAGTAACCAGAATGATAGGGTTATAGTGTTATACACTAGGGATGATGAGCAGCAGGCTGATTTAGCGTATGATTTTGATGTTTCTGCTTTGGCAAATGCTAGTGATTTGAACAGTGAGGATGAGTTTGAAGAGGAATCTGATAGTGAAGATGAAAATGATAGTGAGAGTGAGGAGGAAGATGGGGATGGGATGAGGAAGAAGAGGAGGGTTTCTGCGGAAAATGAGGGTGACCCTGTTAAGCTTTTTGGGAAATTGAAGAGGGAATACTATTACATGGGTAGCTTCCATGGGAAGCCATCTGGTTGTTTGATGTATGAACTGTCCCATTTTTTGAGAAAGAATACTAATGCGTTGCTTTGGTTGGCCTGTGTAGCTTTAACTGATCAGTTTGTTCATGAGAGATTAACCGATGAGCGGTATCAGGCTGGGGTAATGGAGCTAGAACAGCATATCAATAGTTCAGGCAATTTAGACTCTATCACCTCAGTTACTCTTAAGGATGGGACAAAGGTCACAGCACCAAATTCTTCAAGGATTGCATATGAGTATGAACCTAGGCTGATGTTGTTACAAGAGTGGAACTTGTTTGATTCAATGTTGTGTTCATCTTACATTGCAACTAAAATGAAGACATGGAGTGACACTGGGATTAAGAAGATGCAGCTTCTTTTAGGTCGAATGGGTTTTGCACGCGAGGAATGCAAACAAAAGTTTCAGTTCATGAGCATTGAGATCAAGAGGAGAATGAAGGACATGTTTGAACAATATTTGCCGGAATTTGGCCTCACTGATTTCTATTATAGAGGTTTCTTGCTTCTTCATGGGTATAGTTCAAAAGTTTCAGCAGCTGATGTGGTGTATGGGGTTACTGCACTTCTAGAGTCATTTGTAGAGTCAGATGGATCATGTGCCTCCAAACAGTTTGGGGAGGCTTACGATGCATTATCCTTGACCAAGCTTGACAAGTTGGAAACTGGAATGCGGCAAGCTATCAAAGTTCAAAGGGCAATCCTTAGACAAGGGAGTGCAGCAATTACCAAGAAAGGTTCTATAAGAAGTGGGAGTAAATTTAGGTGGGTGAAGCTTGAAGACTCAGCAGATGCAAAGCTCCTGTGTCATCCTCAGGCTTTAACTAAATTTGGTTACTTTCTGATGGATGCTTTACGTGAGAAAGGAGCAAGGATGAAACCATTGATCTGCATTTGCTACACCCAGGAACGAAGTAAAGTGTTGATTGTAGCAATATGTGGGAAGCCACGACTTGGTGCAGTCCAAGGAAATGCATTTGGGCTTGCATTCAGAAGTTCAGCTGAAGAGACAGGAGCTGAGTTCTTTCATGAACTATTTGAATCATCATGGATAGTTTTGGATGCAGTTGCTGTCAATTCATTCATGATCAGGCTAACAGAGAAGCTTTTGTAATGAGGTTTATCCAAACAACCTTTCTTTTTACCATTTAACTGTAGTTCTGTTCTTCAGAAGTTTAATAGTCTCCTGTGATGAAGCTCCCTTGGATTGTACTCATCCAAAATAATTCATTAGCTATGGACTTAATTCATGTATGTAACCAAGTTGGCTGCTTGTCTTCATTTGTTGTTACTGCAATTTATTTTCACTTGTATTTAGTTTGATCATGTCGAAGCTATTATCATGTAACACTATGCTTCTTACTCTCTTTGTATCCTTTCTGTTTGATCTTCTTACTATAAGAATGTGTACTTGCACATAAATCTTATGTATCTTAAAATGATTTTGTGAAGCTACTATCAGTTATGTGAGGTATTGTGACTATCACCATTAATGCAGCTTTATGATTTTGTCATTCATTTCATTGTTTGAGGTGACTGAACCACTTACATTTACTTTGCCTTTACTTCAGCTTACTGCTAGTAGTTGCATGAGATAATTGTCTTTCGTTTTTTTATCCTTCTTGTGATTCAGCAGACTTTTGATGCAAAAGATGGTACTCAAGAGATATTCCCTCACAATTTGGATGGCATAGCTTGACTGGGAAAGATTAAGCCATTAAAGTTTTCAAGAAGCTCTTGTTGAATTGAAGAAGAGTAAGAGAACTTGAAATGTGTGTAGAAAGAGTTCAAAAGATAAGATTTTGGGCGAAAAAGTCCGCCATTGTCCCTTAAGTTTGGACCGTTACTTGAAGTTGGCTCTATACATAACATGGATCATAAGCAATTCAAATATTCAAAGTTCTTTTTTTCCTTGTCCAACTGTATCAGTAAAAATAACTGATCTGTTACTGCAAAAGTCACCTTATCTTTATCTATGGAGGTAACTTGGAGGTATTTTCACCTTGGGACACAATTTCCTTTGATCCTTCCTAACTGTGCCTTAAAAGTCTGTTTCTTAAGAATCCTTCTCATTGTGAGTCACAATTTGTGACTGTTGGATGCCAAAGATTTTGAGTCCTGCTTAGATTACCTTTGGAGGCTACTCTTTTCATAGCCTCCTCATTTCACTCTTCACTTCAGATGCTTCATTTGCCTTTATCTCCTCTTATTTCATTTTTTCAAATTTCTTGGTCATCTGCGTTGTACTTACTCCCAATTATTTTTGTTCTCTTTTTCTCCATTTCCTTCATATTTATCTCTAGGAACTCAGCTTATAGCTAAGGGAAGGAACTGCATTTTATGCAACACTACTATGGTGAAGAGTGATTTGAGACTCTTTTTATTGAGATTTCCCCCATTTTCCTAGTTCCTGAATCTTTTTCCATTTCTTGGTCATTATCTTAACTGTTACCAGTAGCATCATCTTCATTCCTCTTTTTAACACTATTTTAGTTCTCTTTTTCTACACCTGCAGCACAGTTGTCATCTTTCTCCTCTGATTTTGTCCATTTTCTTAGTTATTATGTTGTATTTACTGTTACTAATGGCATCCTTTTCATTCTTTCACTGCCACTGTCTTCATCATCTCCTTCCATCATTGCATCTATTTGATTATATCCGTTTTGTGTAAAACATATTCTCCATTCTGAAAAAGAAAGGAATACTTTCCATTCTGTACTTCAACTTCAGCTCCATGTTTCCTTCTTGTACTGCACTTTAATCGTCTTGGAAAAACTGCAATCAGACTTTGCGAAATTTTACCTCTGTTTCTCAACAGGAGTCTGCTTTAAACCTCTGGTTCCAGATATAATTGCAGTTGTGTTCACATTGTTTGTTATCTCAATGCCGCCACTTGTTCCTGGACAGCTTCAGCAGCATTGTCATCTTTGTAAACTGAATTGTCAGTTGAAGCATTAGCCTTGCCTTTTGCACACAAATGCACTATCACCAACTCTACCGCTACAAATTGAAGCCTGTTAAAACTGAAAAGATGATGAGTATATTGCGAGTGCACTTGGCATGTGATAGGTGTGCTTGATTTCAACAATACTAAAGCATACAGAAACAAGATATATTCAAATATATTTAACCAGATAACCAACTCCAACTATAACAAATTCTAGCTTTGTGCACTCAGACCTTCATGTTAAGTTTCAAAAGCTTTCAGTTCTTCAGATATTGTAGCTATTACAATGGGTTGAATCCCAGTTGACCCATTCAAGGTTTAAGAATGTTTACTAATAAACAAAGTAAATCAGTTGTTCTCAATCTATTAGCCAAAATCAAGAAACTGACAGAAATTTATTTTGACCAATAATAACACTAATAAATTGTTTGAGCAGTAATTTTGGGTTAGGCTATGGCTAGATATTCAATAGTCAATACCTATACATTATATATACCTTTTTTATGGGTTGTAAAGATAAACTTATCAATTATCATAACTTAAATATTGGGAATAATGAAACTATTTACCAAAATTGTACCCAACCCAAACTATTTACCCTTAATGGATCTATGATTCAAACTATTTACCCTCATACCCCATTTGACGCATTAAAATACAATTACTCTTGATACCATCAGAGTATATATATACTTTGGTGTATCAAATAGTAACTAGTAGTATTTTCAGTGAAGCATTGTTTTTTCAAAGTATTTCTATACTCTAATAGTATCAAACATCAATTTAGCTAATTTTCACTGAATCACTACATTTTCCTCCTTAATACCAACATAGTATATATATATACTCTATGGTATCTTGCAGTAACTAGTAGTGTTTTCAGTGAAACATTGTTTTTTTTTCTTTGATACCATGAAGGAAAAGTTTTATGGTGGTTGAGGTAGGGAAAATGCATATATTCCCCCTGAACTTGTCCCGAAAAGTTAGTTACATACTTAAACTATTATGACGACCTATTACACACCTTTACTATTTAAGAGTGAATTTATTTACCCCTGAGATGTGTAACACCACTCACAATATGTAGTGTATTACGCTCGCTGCCACATCAGTGCCATGTTAGCGCCATGCCAGAAATTAAAAAAAATTATATTCTTTTTTATTTTAAATTAACTTTTCTTTTGTTAACTATATTTTACACTAATTAATCTCCAATTAATTATTAAAATTCTCTAATAATTATATTTTCTTCATAGCAAAATTATAATAAGATGAAAATTTTAACAATAGCCGCCAAGAACACTAATCGAAACATGGAGCTGATTTATGGAGTGGAAAATTCTTCCGTTCTCTCAAAAAACCCGCCATAGCTGTAGTGGCTAAGAAACCCCCAAAATTTATCCCGCCGATGACATTAAGAAATCTTTTGTTAACAAACACAAATCAAAACCCACAAAACTTAGATTGATGATAAGTAATTTGCTAAGCAAGCTGAGAAGAAGTCGAAGAAGAAAGAAGGAGAGATTTTTGCTTAAAATAAAGTGGAGAAAAATGTGCTTCCTTAAGAGGGTGGGGTTGAAGAATGAGAAGAAGAGGAGGGTGTGTTGTGAAGAAGAAGAGACGTGGAGAGTGGGGTGGGGTCTAATTAAATTTTGATTTTTTTCTACTTTAATAAATCTGACGCGGTTATTTTTATTTTTAAAAAAAATATTTTTCCACATTAGTTTTAGGGGGTAAATAAATTCACTTTTAAGTAATAAAGGTGTGTAATAGGTCGTCATAATAGTTTAAGCGTGTAACTGACTTTTCGGAACAAGTTTAAGGGGGAAATCTATGCCTTTTTCCGGTTGAGGTACATTATGTCATAGTTGTGTGAGGGATTAGCTTAACGAAAATGGCTAAAAATACCCCCGGACTATCCAAAAAGATTTAAATATACCCCTCATTTATCTATTAGGCTAAAAATATCCCTCTTCTACCTTTTTGGCCTATTCTACCCTTAAAACTAACAACCCACTTATTATTTTTTTTATTATAATTTATTACATGACTCTTTCCAATTGGACAAAATTAAAACCCCAACCCACCAAAGTTAAGCCCCCGTGCACCTATTCCTGGCAATTCCAAATAGAAAAATTAGGAATTTTGTTTAGAGATCTATGTATTTAAATTTGTATAACTTACATAAATCTCATAGTGCAAGGACCTAAATTACATTCTATCCTTACTCTTTTTCAATTTACAAAAATCCCTCAAAATCAGTGCTATCCGGATACATAACAAACAAGCCGGATACATTAAAACAAATTCAATTACACTTTTAAAGGAAAAAGAATATAAAATTGAATGTGAGTTTCCCAAATCACGCTAATCTAGTTGATTTCAATCTCTCCCAAATCTTAACAGATTCAATCAAATCAAAATTCAAATTTTCTTCTCTCAATTCTCTTCCAAATCCGCCAGCTTCAATTCAAAATTCAAATTTTCTTCTCTCAATTCTATTCCAAATCCGTCTAGCTGCAAACAATTCAATTTTTCTTCTTTCAATTCTCACCCAAATCGTAATAGATTAAAAAAAAAGTCAAAAACAATAGCGGATACATGATGAATACATTCAGGAATTTGGAAAAGCAAGGTGAGTTATGAACGATACATAAATGATGGATTTCAAATTTCTTCTCCCAGTTCGTCGAAGATCCTTTCAATTTTGTTAGTAAGCTATTGCTGCATCTTTCAGGTTTTCTCTATAACAACTGGCATTCACTGTGTTGTCACTCGAGAAGGATCTATATATCCTAAGTCCTAATTGGTGTCTTACGTATTGGAAAAATGAAGCTAATCAACAAGCACATGTGTTCCTTTGTTTCCCTTTGCCAGAGAAATATGACACTAAAATATGTATCAACTTTGTCAGAGAAATATGACATTCAAAATTGTCGATTTTTTTTAAGAGACTGGATTTTCAATGTATCTGCTATGCATTAATACAACAAACCAAAAGGATGAAGAGATACATAGCTTTGATGGATCATCTATCCCTTTTATAATGTTGTGTAATCGTTTTTTGAATTATATTTTTGAGATGGATAGATTTATCAATACATTACTATTTATGTATCTTGTTTAAATTGATAAGTATTGTATTTCTACTATATACATTAAATAAGAAAATTATTGCTCATAAGATGTTAGGTTTGAGATTGATACATTACTGTTTGGTAATTGTTATGTATCAGATATATTTAGTATAAATTCAAATTCACGTATCATGCCTAAAAAATTAGTGCATGATACATTATTAACCAACTTTGATATTGAATGACTCCATCTTCCCCTTAGGAGAATGCCTCAATGGCTCTTTCAGAATCTGACTTCTTCAAATCAACTAGTACCAAATCAAGATCTTGCTTATCCTTCACATTCGATACAAAAGACGATTCCAACCCATTATGAACAACCACCCCACCTTCACTAGAATCAACCAAGAGAACACCCGATCCGGCCCACCCATGAACATAAAAAATTAACTCTTTCTTACCACCCTTAACATGAGCGATACTTCCCATTGATAGTCGACTAAGAGCATCCACCATCACATTTGCTTTACCTGGTTGATAATGGACACTCATGTCATCATCCTTCAATAACTCAAGTCAACTCCTTTGGTGAATGTTCAAATCCTTTTGAGTGAAAACATACTTCAAACTCTTGTGGTCGGTAAACACATCTACATTAACAACATATAAGTAATGTCTCCAAATCTTTAAAGCAAACACTACCGTTGCTAACTACAAATCATGAGTCGAATAATTCTTTTCATGAGCCTTCAATTGTCTTGAGGCATAAGCGATGACCTTTCAATGTTGCATCAAAACGCAACCAAGACTAATATGTGAAGCATTATAATAAACCACAAAACCCTCTGATCCTTACGGTAATGTTAAGATAGGGCTTAAGTGAGTCTATCCTTCAACTCTTGGAAACTCTTCTCACAAGCTTCCGACCATAGGAATTTCACTTTTTTGAGTCATTGTCGTCAAAGGAGAAACAATAGAGGAAAATTCTTTCACAAACCTTCTATAATAACTGGAAAAACTCAAGAAACTCCGTATATCTGAAGCGGACAAAGGTCTAGGACAATTCTTAACCTCCCAGTCTTCTTAGAATCAAGTTGAATACCTTCACCGCACATAATATGGCCAAGGAAAGCAACATATCTCAACCAAAACTCACATTTGCTAAACATAGCATACAATTCACGATTCTTGAAAATTTGCAATACAATCCTCAAATGATCAACATACTCATCCTCATTCCGTGAGTAAATCAAAATATCATCAATAAACACAATAACAAATATATCAATATATTGATTGAAGACTTTATTCATCAAATTCATGATTGCCGCCAGGGCATTAGTCAAACCAAAAGAGATTATTAAAAACTCATAGTGACCATACCAAGTTTGAAAAACCGTTTTCAGAATGTCACTCTCCATCTCCCTCAATTGGTGATAACTCAACCGGAGGTCAATTTTTTAGAAGTAACTTGCTCCTTGGAGTTGGTCAAACAAATCATCAATTTTTGGAATAGGATACTTATTCTTAATGGTAACTGATATATCGTGAGTTTACATTATTTTTAATGTATTTCACGTAGAGTTTGTGTGTGTCTTTGGCTATTTTGTTATTAGGAATAATGTTTTGTGTGTGATTCTTGCAGGAAATAGGCTTGGATGCGATTAATGAAGATGCGAGCTGAAAAGTGCTAAAGTAGCCACCAACGGAGACATCCACAGACTGTAGGTCCAGGGATGGGACGTGGATGGGCAATCGTAGGTCCTAGTTTGGGAGTTGAGTTCCAGTACTCAGTCCACGGAGTGCCAGGACGGACCGTAAGTGATGCATCATAGGTGGAATATCAGGGAAGTCTGACCAAGTGTGGAACCACGGAGTAGATGACGGACTGTAGGTCGACCCATGGGACGTCCTGCACATCCGTCGATGGATATCTGGGAGTTGAAGGTTCCAGTACCTGATTAATTTTCTAATTGTTGGACCACGGATGGGACCTACGGACCGTGGGTCAAGGCGTCTACAGAAACCGCATTTCAGCAGTGTATTTCCTTATTTTATTTTCTGTTTACTTTAGATTTTGTTTTCTATAAATAGGAGTTGTAATCCTCATTTTTGGGGGTTAGACATTATTGTAAACTTCTAGTTTTTGGTCTTTTGAGAATTAATTTTGCAAACACATAGTAATTTAATATCTGGAATTCGTTTGATACAATTTTCACTTTGAATTTCAATTCAAGATTTAGGTTTTCATCTATTATCATTGTAAGTTCATGAATTCTTTTAACCTAGTTATGAGTTGTGAATTATCAAGCATGAGTAGCTAAATCCACAACTAGGTTTGTGGGAACCATGAACAATTAACAAAGTATGAATAATAATTAAGTAATTCTTGAATAGTGTTTATGCATGTATTGTTAATCCTTTTGTTTAGAAGTCTTTTTAACGGGTGCACACGTTAGAACTCGCCTTGTTCCTACTTTCTGAACCAAGGAGGTAATGAATGAGAAAAGGATTAAACAACAGAGATTTAGTGGATGTTATAATAGTCTAATGTCAATTGGAGTTAGGGTGAAAACTAAGTCATACATTGATATGATGACTAATCTGAGGTAAAGGTAAGGGTTAGTAAAGCCTACACCCGTAGCCGGACCAAGGTGCGTTGTGAAATTCCCTATTTGGAGGACCAATCACTTAGGGATACCCAACTTACCAACTTTGCATGTTAAACACTAGGAAATGATTACTATTATTAGAATTACTGCGTTAAGAGTTTGTGGGGAATACACATACCCTATTTTTCATCTTATATTGATCTCTCAATGTGAATCTTGTCTACTTGTTACTTAAGCATTCAAATATGTTATTTACTTACAAAATCCCCATGTTTACTTTTTTTGGAAATAGTTTGACTAAATGGATATAATAGTGAGTTAAGTTTAAGTCTGAACCATATTCCTCGTGGGATCGACCTCAACCTACAAGTTGGGTTCTTTACTTGATAACGATCGCTTATACTTCTTTAGGGAGGTGTAATTTGAGCGTATCAAATTTTGGCGCTGCTGCCGGGGAATATGACTTTTAGATTAAGTTTAACTACATTATTGAACTTTAGTCAAGTATTTCCTGATTTTACCTTTTTCTTTTGTTTTTATTTTTTACAGGTTTCTACTCTAGTGTATGCCAAGTACACGGAGTCGAGGTGAACCATTGACCCCCTATGATCCAGAGTTGAGTAAAACTTTGAGAAAAATGAATAATCAAGGGGTTCACAACAATCCAATCAGAGAGAATCTAGGTGATGAAGTTGAATTGCAGCCTCCTGTAATTGTTAATGTGCACGCCCATGTTTATGGTGGTAATCTAATCAGAGAAGCAGATAGGGTACAAAATCCACCAACACCTAGGTTGCTTGATAACTACCGTGTTGACTACAATACATTTGAATTAAAAGGGCCTATTGTTCTTCCTCATCTACATCCAGAGCATACATTTGTGGTGACCAGCAGTCTGATGCAAATGCTTATGACAAGAGTGTTGTTTTCTGGTCTAGCTTCGGAAGATCCACATGATCACATGGCTAAATTGAGAAGTGTCTGTAAGAGTTGTGTGGGACGGCCGAAATTAGATATGAATGTCATAGGTTTGAGAGTTTTCCCTCTATTATTGACAGGTGATACTGCGATATGGTTTTCTGAGCTTCCATACAATTTGATTCATACATGGGACCAACTGCATAGGGTGTTCACAGAGAAGTAATTTTTGGTGTCTAAGAAGTTAAATCACAAGGATAAACTGAACAATTTTGTAGCACTACCCGGAGAGTTTGTGAGCAGTTCATGGGATAGGTTCACTACGTTCATCATAGGTGTTTCGAATCACCGCATTGATGATGAGTCACTTAAAGAGTATTTCTACAGAGGGCAGGATAACAATGGAAGGCTCTGCTAGATACTATTGCTGAAGGGTCATATGGTGAGTGCACTTTTGAGGAGATCGCTAAAAAACTAGAGAAGATTTCCCGAAACAATAAGGCATGGAGCACTAGAAAGGCTAATATTGGAAGGAACACGTTCGCGGTCCAAACTGCACCAAATCAAGTAAATGATGACATTCGTGAAGAGATGGCTCAAATAAGACAAAACTGGGTTTGGTATTGAAACATGTGAGTGAAGGTGCAGAAAAAGTGAATGCGGTAAACTACTTAACTAGACCTCCACCACCACCAATTAAGAAATGTTACTCTGAGGAGGATGCATATTTGGTTAATGATCAGACTGGGGGTTTCCGAACCAACGCCCAAGGCTCCAACTCAGATAATTGGTGCCAAGGTCAAGGAAACCAAGGTCGAAGCTACGAAAACTACAATCGAGAAGGAAACTATGTCCGGGATGGGAACGATAATCATTATAAAAACTACAACCGGAACAACTATGACAACATGAATTAGAGAGTTGGGCCCCATGTTCAACCTGGTAATAGAGAATCTGGTAAAAGAGAGAGTGGTAGTAGTATGTCACGCATTGAGGATATGATGCAGAAGATGATAAAGAGGTTTGATGCAACTGATGAGAATGTGAAAGAGATGCGAAACGACATGTCTGGAATCGGTGAAAAAGTTGATGCCCATGCAGTGTCGATCAAGCAAGTTGAGCAGCAGTTTAGTAAGTTGTCCATTACTCTGAACCCACGTCAACCCGGCACACTCCCTAGCAACACCATCCAGAATTCAAAGAATGATGGGCATTGTGTGGCAGTCACTAATCGTGGAGATAAACAAACCATTGATCCCCCTATGTCGTCTGAGGTTGAAAGTGTGGTAGAAAAAGATACTGATGAGATTGAGGTTGCTGGAGAGTCGAATAATGCTACAGAGAAAAAAGCAGTAGAGAATCGAAAAATGCTACTAAGAAGGAAGCGGAGGTGACCCAAAAAGTCATTCCATGCCTAGACCTCCACCTCTATTCCCACATAGATTGGTGAAAAAGACCGAAGAAGGAAAATACCGCAGGTTCATAACTATGTTGAAACAACTTTCCATTAATGTTCCGTTGATGGAAGCTTTGAAGCAAATGCCTGGGTATGCAAAATTCATGAAGGATTTGGTGACCAAAAAGAGGGATGTCAGTTTTGAGGATGAAGAAAGGTTATAACATTATAGTTCTATTGTTATGCGGTCACTAGTGCAAAAGAAAGAAGATCACGGAGCTTTCACTATTCCTTGTACCATTAGGATGTTGCATTTTGCAAAGGCTTTGTCTGATTTGGGTGCCAGCATTAATCTGATGCCATTGTCGATCTACAATAAGTTGGGTTTAGGGGCTCCAAAATCGACTATGATGCTTCTACTCCTGGCTGATAGAACTATGAAGAAGCCCATTGGTGTTCTCCAAGATGTCCTTGTGAAAATGGAGTCGTTTATTTTTTCGGTGAATTTTGTGATACTTGATTATGAGGTTGATTTTGAGGTTCCCATCATCTTATGGAAACCATTCCTTGCTACTGGACGTGCCTTAGTCGATATGGAGAGAGGGAAGATAAAGTTGCGACTGAATAATGAGGAGGTAACTTTTAATATTTGTAGGTCTATGAAGCAGGAAAGTGATCTTAAGTCGGTATCAGTGGTGAATCATATTGTGGAGCGAGGTTCTGAAGTGTCTATTGAAAAAACGTTGGGTGATGATGCACTAGCAGCGGTAATGATGAATTTTGACGGTGATGGTATTAAAGAGTATGATGAATTAGTTGCCGCACTTGATAGGTTCAAATTTCGTTCCAAACCAAAAATATTGGAGTTAGATATGAAGAATCGCGACTCTCCACCTGCAAAACCGTCTGTGGAAGAGCCTCCAAAATTGGAGCTCAAGGCTCTACCATTCCATTTGAGGTATGTATTCTTGGGGAAAGATGACACTTTGATGAGTCCACGATTTGGACTCATTTAGGGATTTATTTTAATAGATTTAGTGTCCTCAAATGCATATTTTGTGCCAATAACTGATGTATCCTTGATTTTCAGGTATTTGGATTGAGGAACAAAGCATGGACACTAATGAGCAAAAAAGGAGCAAGGCAGCTGAAAGAACAAAGAAAAGAAGGCCCGAGGATCGCCTAAACCATTGGGTGAGTCACCGAATGGCCATGGTCTCGCCTAATGTTCCAGCGTGCCAAGTCCTGAAGGAGAAAATCAAGTTGGCGATAGAAAGGAGCAGTCGGCGAGTCACCGAACGGTTCCGCGATGTTGTGCTATATCGCTCAAAGTTACAGAACTTGAAATTGCTGAAGGCCAAAGCAAAAAGGCGATGGAACTTATCAAAGGGCGGATCGCCGAGTGGATCGACGATCCCGACTTATTGCTCTGAATGGTCCTTCGTAACACATTTTTGGTGAATATAAATACATATTTGAATTTTTAGCTTAAGATCAGATTTTTAGGAGATTTTTATCTAGTTTCCATTAATGTTCAGTTTTTAAGTTAGAAAGCAGAGAACTGAGTTTGGAGACAATATTTCCTTAGCTTTGAAGATTTGAATATTTCCATTTTTGAGAAATTGGAAGTTGGTGTTGAAGATTCTTCATCTTAGACCTTTGTAAAGACAATATTAATTGTACCCAGTTGATGGAAACACAATTTGGTAACGATGTCTATCTTTTTATGATGTCTAGCTAAAACCCAATTCTTGGGGTGTGATTTTGTGATTATGGGTTGATTTAGCCACTGGGTATTGTTAATTGATAGTGTAAATGTTGTTTAAAAGTGATTCCATTCAGTAATTGTGGCTTAATCTAAAGGGTTGTAGTTGCAAATACAACTCTCCCTTCATGTTTTTGGCTTGCTCGAGAGAGACATTTTAAAACCAAGATTACTAATTTGATGGTCTGTGGGTATTGGGTTGTCATGGGTTCAGCTCAAGAGAGTGAATCCTAAACCCTTTTCCACACATTCAGCTCGAGAGAGTGAATGGACTAAAGCGTAGGCTGTTCTTAATTGCTGCTTATTAGTGTTCGAGAGAAATCAATTTGGTTCGGGGTAAATTGTTCGAGAAAATTTTTATCCCCACTAAAGTCTAGCTTATTCACTGATTTACAACTATTCACTATTAATTGCAATCACCCATTTGTCTATCTTAGCCCATAATCCAATCACAATCTAAGAACCCGTCTCCATATTTGTTATTTTCGTGTTATTTGTTGTTGTAGCTGATATTTGAACCCAAATTCCCTGTTATTTGACACTTGTGTCATTCCGAACTTGAACCATGCTTTTATTCGTAAATGTTTTTACCTGTGATTGACTTGAACACATTTATGATTTTCTATTGATTCTTAAATACGTACCACTCCCTGTGGGATTCAACCCCAACTCACTTAGTTGGATTATATTACTGACTAACGATCGTTAGCACTTATTATTGGATGAAATGTCCTGATACGTGAAATCAAAATGGCTCCGCTGCCGGGGAGTGGTGTTACTTGAGAATTTTTAGTGGCCAAAAAGATCATCGATTTGGATGCACCGGACAAAAAGAAAAACCGGTATACACCCCTTCATGAGCATATAATGCCCAAGGTATACGAGGATGAACAAATAGAAGAGATATTGTCACTCATTCTTCACAAAGTCGAAGAACACGACAAAGTGTTGAATGAGATAAAAGAGAATGTTTCACTGCTGAATCAGATAACTGCTTCCCATTCCATATCTGTTCAGCTGCTGGAGACCCAAATGAGTCATGTGTTGTCTCGTCTCTACCCCACGAATCAAAATTGAGTGGGAAAGTCGTGCCATGACGTTAACTAAGGTGCTTCTTGGGAGGCAACCCAAGTATTTATCGCATTATTTTTGTTTTTGAAATAATGGTGTGTTGAATGTGCAGGTCAAAGTGTGGAAAGTGGTAGAAAAGTGTTGGTTTGCGAGCTAAAGGTCCAATCGGCGCATCGTTGAAAAGGACTTAGACCGCCATTAGACTCAAGACAAATTTACATTGGAGTCTGTAAAACTCGGCGAGCCCAGGAGCAACTTGGCGAATCGCCGACCAAGTCGGCGATCGCGATCTAGTCCGCCGTTTGGACCCCCACATTAACTGGAGGTCCTATAAAACTCGGTGAGGTAAGTGACCACTCGGCATGTCGCCAAGTGGGTCGGCGAGCACGACTAATGTCGCCGAATGGGAGAGAACTGGAAGGTTTTTAATGGCCAAAGGTTTAAACTTTCAAACTCTCTCACTTTCCCTCACTTTTAATCTTCCCAAACTCACACCCGAACTTTAGTTCCCTATAATTTTGCATTTTTATTGTATTTGAGTCATTGATTGTGTGTTCGGAGTGGATTACTTTGCCTCATAGCATTTCAATCTTGTTTAATCGGCATATAAGGTTGGTTTTCTGAACCCCGAGTTTATTTTTATCGAATTTGTACTCATTTGTAATGATCTTATCTTAGTGATGTATGCTGGGCCTCTCTGATCTTAATTGTTGTCGTGTGTGCCTGTGTTAATTCGATATCTTACCCGTAATGCCTTTATTATTGAATTCCCGTGAATATGTGCCTTAAATTTGGTTTAAAATTGTGGGGTTGTGCTTGCATGTTGTTGGGTCTAGTCGAGTGAAGTCTAAGTTGCCTGTATTTGTGCCAAATGACGTATTTTGCCCAATGATGGAACGATTGACGTCATTCTTAAGGGCAAGTCGTCAAATGAACAAATTCGGCAAAACCGGGAGAAATCTGAGTATCCCGGGGCAATGGGTGTAATGTGTTTGAGTTTAATTAGAAAAGTGCATGGTTTGATTTTGTTTTTGGGGGTTGCGGGGTTGAATTTGAGAAGTTGGATTGAAAGTAAGCACGTTGGGTCGTTGAGCAAGCTGGTCGAGCTCGTCGAACCACTCGGTGGTTCGCCGAAGTTCCCCACCTCGCCTTTAATTTAATGCTAAATGAGTAGTTGGGTTTTGTAACTTTCAGCGAGAAGCCTGAGGTCGCCGAAAATACTTGGTGACTTGCCGAAAGTCCTTCTTGATCGCCCTTTGTTTGCACCACTGAGCTTTATTTGCACTGTAACTTTTGGCGGGTTAATCCTTGCTCGCCGATTCGTTGAAAGGCCTTCCCTTCGCCGATACACCAAAATTTTCTGAGAATTTTGAGCCAACCCTTTCGACGAGCCTGATCTAGCTCGCCAAAGTGATTTGGCGACTCGACGACCGGTTCGGTGAATCTGTCTGCAAATGTTCTTCTGTGATTTTCATTGAATTGTTTCTTACTTTTTCTGATTTTTTGCAGACATGGCTAGACCGAAAGTTAGTGGGAGGAAATGCCACCTCGAAAATAGGCGAAGGGGATTACAATGAATGAGGATGAAGGTTCATCTAGTGGCAAATCTACAAAACTTCCCACAACTGGTGGGAAAGGCAATGGAAAAAGCAAGGCACCTGCATCACCGGAGGCCAGCTCCAACAGTGATGGGATCTACGCCACCCACCTCACCACTTATAAGAGTGAGTGTGAGCATCAGGAGCCTCAGACTGTAGCTTTTGAGGATGATAAGTTAGTAGCAGTACAGAGAGCAGAGCTGCGGTCCGAAAGACTGAACGATCCATCTAGGGTCAAGCCTCCTCAAGCCACCACCATTCCTCATCCAGTTCCAGCATATGCAGTGGTTCTAGCACCATCAGTACAGGGTCCACCCCCAAGTCTATGAATAGATTAAAGACTGAGGGGCTGAGGAGAAACGTCTATCCACGGATGGGGTGATTGATAGGTACCCCGAGATTATGAGCTGTCTGAAGTCTCATAAGTTCCATATTTTCACAAAGCCCCGTGGCTCGTATATTCCAAGATGGGTTAGGGAGTTTTACAGTGCATACATTGCCTTGATACCACAAAGGAAGAAACAGGCAACAACATTTCAATTGATTGACTATGTACTTTTCCGGGGGAAGAGGGTGCAGTGTGATTTTTCTGCCATTAATGTTGTCCTATAGTGCACTACGAGACTTGAAGATGACTGCCTGCATATGATTAGGACAAAGACGCTGGACAACATGAAAAATGGGTTGCTCCTTTGATATCTGATGGCACTCCGACGTGGTTGAAGGCAGGGGCTCCAATAGAAAAGAAAAAACTGAATGTACCTGCGAGGTTCTGGTTTGGCTTCATCAGCAGTACTATCATGCCATCCCAGAACGAGTCAATTCTCCGCCTTGCCATGGTAGCCTATCTAGGCTGCATCATTGATGGAATGAGGATCAATCTGGGGATGATTATGGCACAGGAGATAGTCATGAGGGCCAAGCAACATCAAACCTCACTTTCCTTCACGGTGTTGATCACCAAACTATGCAGACGGGCTCGGATTCCTATAGATGCAAAGAAGGATGTGGAAGTGATTCCCACATCCTCTACTGACATCTAGAGGATCGAGGCAGAATATTTAAATGATCAGGCGGAGAAGAAGAAGGCAGCCCTGGTGGACTCTTCCCCTGTTGTGGACACAAACTCACTACCTGCAGAGGCATCTTTGCCTACTCCGGCCCCTGGGTCTTCAAGTACTTCTAGTGTTGTTCTTTCTGACACTCCAAGTTCTTTTGCTGCTACTGCTGTCTCCCGAACCCCGCTCACTCAAGATTTATTATTCCGAATGGGGCACCTTCCTCACTCTGCCGATCGTCGTGCTGCCAGACTAGAGGCCTCCATTTCGGGCATGATTCAAACTGCCCTGGCTGATACTGTGACACCATTGAGTGCTACCATTGACGCCCTTGCGGTTATGATAGTTGTGTGTGAGCGTGGTAAAGGGGCCACCAAGGAGGTGACGAATTTAAAAGCCACTATTGCTGTGTTGATGAGTGATGTGGATCAGCTGAAATCTGCCGACATATCCATGATTTTCGGGATGGTGGAGATCCCAGATGTACCAGATATGCCTCCGGTTACCATCAGAGATGAGGTTAGAGTTGAGGAACTAGCTGATCCCGAGCCTGAGGCGGAGACGGATGAGAGATGCTTGAGGTTGCTAAGAAAGCTTTGTATGAGGTCCTCACTGAGAGTGAGGAGGCCATGGTAGATGCAGTTGTGCATGTTTCTTTGGCAGATACACCCTTGGCTGACCTTAGTGCAACTATTCTTCCTTCTGAGGAATCATGATTTCGTAATTATGTGAGAAAAAATAGACTTGATGCTTGAACCATATATTTTCTTCCTTGAAACTTGAGATGAGTTGAAAGGGATGAACTTGGATGGAATTTGGGGATTAGAGAGAATGAGAGTGTTTGGATAGGTTTAACAATTGAAAGGTAGTTATAGGACTTAGAAATAGGGGTAAAATAATATAGTAAAGGTGTTAAATGCATAGGAAAAGACCCCAATACCCTTCAGAAATAACTGTTGGAAGTTATCTATGGCTGGGACCTATGGTCCGTAGAACTTTCTACCCCCGTACTAGTCAGCCATAGAACCAACTTTAGAAACCCAAAATTTGGCCAACTTTCCATGACATACTTCTATGGACCGTCAACCTTTCTAAGGTCCGTAAACCCTATCCATAGTTCTCAATTTTAAGTCCAAAATTTAACTAAGTTTGAATCCCTTCGACGAGACCCTTTCTACGACCCGTAAACATTATTATGACCCATCTATTTCTTTCGTAGTTTTGAGGTTTCAAATCAAATTTCTGAATCATCCCTACGGATCAGTCCTACGATCCGTCCAACTTCATACAACTCATCCTAACTACTTGTAGGTCAACTTACTAGACTTCAAATTTTCAAAACTCAACTCAAGGTCTACAACTTCCTTCTTACGGTCTGTAGATATGGCTCGTAGTCACCGTACCAATGCCAAGAACTGAACATTTTTTTCAAGAATGAGATTTGTTTTCAACTATTAAGAGTATTAGAGATGTGCTAGCATGAATTCTAGTGTTAAATTTGGGGTATTAATGTTGCTTTAACAAGTTGATGACATAGGTAAGCAAGACTATTGATACTAATGACAATATTTCAATCTATCACTAAATTTCACATGGTTTTCTCAAACCCCAATGAATATTCAATTCCAAATATCCTATGACTTCAATTTAGTTATTCTATCTCTAAATTCAACTATTAACTGAAAGAATTCAAGTAAGTGCCAATTGAGTCTTCTCACTCTTATTCTCTCTTGTCAAGCAAAACAATAGACCTAAAGTTGAGTAGAGTTTTCAACCTCCAAACATTAATTAAAATATGAAGAAATAGCTTAACCCAAATCATATCAATCATATTAGAAACAATTAATCATCACCCAAACACATACTATGATTCATTCATCAAACACCTCTAAGAAATGGAGATTTAACTATGCATAATTAAAGGAACAATGAATATACCATTACCTTCAGCTAAATCAAACATAATCTCAGTATTCCACAATAGAATCAATAATCTAAAAGTAGAAATTAAGTTATGTCCTCACCCAACACTTAGATACTTGATTTAGATTGTTCTCAAATTTTCAAAAGTGCATAAGTGAGGTTTGAAAATCAAAATTTTCTATTTATAAATGAGGAAAATCGAGGTCAAATTAATTATAAAATTGTCATCGCGTGAGTTTAGCGAGCTAAGAGGGACTCGCCAAACGGGCCTTGCTCTCTCAACTTTTCTTCTGAATTTTGTTAACTCCGATGACAAACATTTGCATCGCCAAACTTTCGGTGACTCGCCATACTTGGTTCTTACTTCGCTAAACTATCATGCACATACCTTGAGCTTTCTGTTAACTTTGGCAATCCACAAGCTGTTTGGCAACACACTAAACTCCTTGAGCAATGTGGCCTTTCAACTTTTGCCTCTTACTTCTATTTTTGACTTATTTTCTCTTTTATTTTGCTAATTGAGTGCACTTTTTACTTCAATTCATAAACTCAAACAAACTAATATTACAATTGGTTCAAAATAGCATTAAAGACATCAATTTCATATTTATAGTCAAAATATGGGCCTTGTCCATTTATTAAAATAAAATAAGTCCTACATGAAATGACTTGGGTCCAAAAGTGACCCAAGCCCAAAATAAGCTAAGCTAAAAAGAACAAACAACTAAGCTTAAAAAAGGAAACGAGATGAGTCTAGAAATATCTTCTCCAAAAAAAGGAACATCTAAGACTCTGGATCTCGTCATCTTCTTCGGCAAATCAAAAGAGTTTCTCCGGCGGTCCTCACCTGTCATAAACGACAATAAAAAATATAGCAAGCTTGGGCGGCATCCACATGGGGGTCCAAAAAATCTCACGGACGTCGAAAATCCAACCCGATGCAGACTTCTTCAGCTCATAACATTCTTCTATCATGCCCTTTAAAAATAAGAACCAAATCTGTGAACTAACCCTTGAGTCGATCATTATTGAAAGATTTATCTGATAAACCCCCAATTTGTGTAGGTTGAGCTCCAAGGAGATGATATCACTGCATCAAATCGTTGACCAGGTACACCTCTCAATAGTGATCTAATTAACCACATTTGCAAGAATTCAAAACAAAATTCATGTGTGGTCATAGTCAATTGAACATTAATCTTCAAGTAACTAAGAATTCCCTTTGTATTGTTACTATAATCATGTGATTTTGTCTTCCTTTTCTTTGAATTATGCTTCCAGTAGTATAAAAACTTATTATCACACATCTTGTAATTAAATTGAGCTTTATTGATTGTTGTATTTTTCATTTTGGAACTTCCTTGTTCTAAGATTCGGTATTCTTTGTTTATCAATTTCTAGCAATTTTTTTGCTTGGGAGTAAGCTTAGGCGGCATCCATATGGGCGTTCAAAATATCTCACGGACATCATAAATCCAACCCGATGCAGACTTCTTCAGCTCATAACATTCTTCTATCATGCCCATTAAAGGTAAGAATCAAATTTGTGAACTAACCCTTGAGTCGATCATTACTGAAAGATTTATCTGATAAACCCCCAATTTGTGTAGGTTAAGCTCCAAAGAGATGATACCACTACATCAAACCGTTCACTAGGTACACCTCTCAATAGTGATCTAATTAACCACATTTGCAAGAATTCAAAACAAAATTCATGTGTGGTCATAGTCAACTGAACATTAATCTTCAAGTAACTAAGAATTCCCTTTGTATTGTTACTATAATCATGTGATTTTGTCTTCCTTTTCTATGAATTATGCTTCCAGTAGTATAAAAACTTATTATCACACATCTTGTAATTCAATTGAGCTTCATTGATTGTTATATTTTTTATCTTGGAACTTTCTTATTCTAAGATTCAGTATACTTTGTTTATCAATTTCTAGCAATTATTTGCTTGGGCGTAAGCTTGGTCGGCATCCACATGGGCGTCCAAAAATCTCACGGACGTCATAAATCCAATCCTATGCAAACTTCTTCAACTCATAACATTCTTCTATCATGCCCATTAAAGGTAAGAATCAAATTTGTGAACTAACCCTTGAGTCGATCATTACTGAAAGATTTATCTGATAAACCCCCAATTTGTGTAGGTTAAGCTCCAAGGAGATGATACCACTACATCAAACCGTTCACCAGGTACACCTCTCAATAGTGATCTAATTAACCACATTTGCAAGAATTCAGAACAAATTTCATATGTGGTCATAGTCAATTGAACATTAATCTTCAAGTAACTAAGAATTTCCTTTGTATTGTTACTATAATCATGTGATTTTGTCTTCCTTTTCTATGAATTATGCTTCTAGTAGTATAAAAACTTATTATCACACATCTTGTAATTCAATTGAGCTTCATTGATTGTTATATTTTTTATCTTGGAACTTTCTTATTCTAAGATTCGGTATACTTTGTTTATCAATTTCTAGCAATTATTTGCTTGGGCGTAAGCTTGGTCGGCATCCACATGGGCGTCCAAAAATCTCATGGACGTCATAAATCCAATCCAATGCAGACTTCTTATACTCATAACGTTCTTCTATCATGCCCATTAAAGGTAAGAATCAAATTTGTGAACTAACCCTTGAGTCGATTATTATTGAAAGATTTATCTGATAAACCCCCAATTTGTGTAGGTTGAGCTCCAAGGAGGTGATACCACTGCATCAAACCGTTCATCAGGTACGCCTCTCAATAGTGATCTAATTAACCACATTTACAAGAATTCATAACAAATTTCATGTGTGGTCATAGTCAACTGAACATTAATCTTCAAGTAACTAAGAATTCCCTCTGCATTGTTACTATAATCATGTGATTTTGTCTTCCTTTTCTTGGAATTATGCTTCAAGTAGTATCAAAACTTATTATCACATATCTTGTAATTCAATTGAGCTTCACTGATTGTTGTATTTTCCATTTTGGAATTTTCTTGTTCTAAGATTTGATATTCTTTGTTTATCAATTTCTAGCAATATTTTTTGCTTGTGCTGGTAAATTAGTCCTAGATAAGAACTGAATACATGTTCTAACTGTAAAACTAAAAACATAGTTAGTTAAAAATCAATCACAATGTTCCCTTATCTAAAAATATGATTTACCACCACATTATTGTCCTTCAATTCCTTCTCAATGCACCTTATGCCTACCGATTAATCATAGACCATGCCCACGATGATGCGGAAGAAATGACAAAAAGGGGCCAAGAATGTTAGAGAGGTTAGGTGTATGGACGAACTCACTCGAGTAGTGAAAGAATATTAGCCGGGGCCACCAACAACTTTGACACATGACACATAGACATTAACCTTAGTACTTTGGTGCTCTAGTGGAACCTTCTCATTGGTGGAGACTCACTTGTTATAACCTATAAGTAGTCGTTCTCTCTCTCATTTGTAAGTATCTGATTCCCATCAATACAACAACAATATACACTTTTCTTGTACACCAAACATATGTTTATTTTGTCTTAGTTCTTATTTGCATATTCATACGAAGTTACCCTCAAATTTAGGGTCAGGCTCACCTACACGCACTATAGAAGTACCGAAATTTGACTCTTTTACTCTTGAGTTGCTTTATTTCATTATATTCACTTTTCATATCAATATCTAAACATATTTTCGTAAGATAATTCCCCAAGTTATTTCATGATGTCAAGAGTTTCATTCACTTCTCAAGACAAGTCTCGAAGCACCCTTTCAGCCTTTAAGTATACCAATTTCGGATAAACGATTTCGTAACACAATTCCCCAAGTTATGTTATGATGTCAAGAGTTTCGTTCACTTGTTGAAACTAATAAAAAATTCAAGAATGTTATGTCACGGAAGCAAAGGGAGCAAAGGAAGGAGGTTTATGTTCACACGGCTATAAGGCCACCAGGCCCAAAACCATTGAAATTCGTGTCACCTGCTTCTTGTTTTCTCACACGCCTTTTCGGAGTGTGTGTCATCAGCCCCTGAAAGAACACACCATATTACAACAATACCGTCTCTTCTTTCAAATTTTCTCTCCCATTAAATCTTTCATTTTCTGAAAACCCTAGGTACCCTTCCTCTCCCATGGTTCCTCTTTCTTATCCATTCTGTGTGTCTACTTCGTGAATCGTTGTTGATCAAAATCATCAGAATTCTTCTGAATTTCGGTTCGATTTTTCTATCCATCCTATCTGTTTTTTGAATTTGTTGATTTTTTTCTTGTGTTTTTCTCTTCGTTTTATGCTTAATCCATTCGGTGATCGCTGTTTTGACTGTTGATTTGGATAAAGTCGTTGTCTTTTGTTCATTTACTTTCAGTTTTGCCCTTGCGTTGTGATCGTTTACTGGAAAACTATTCTATCTGAAGTAGAAGTTTGTACTGGATTTGTAGTTGCCACGGTTGTATGCGATGTTGTTGGATAGTCTTACCAAATGTGCGGATTTTTTTTGGAATTCTGTACTTAATGTCGTAACATTTCACTGGTTTGGGAAAAAACATAACTTTCAAGTTATGATTTTTCTATGCATCCTATCTGTTTTCTGAATTTGTTGTTTTTTTTCCTGTGTTTTTTCTCCGATTTATGCTTAATCCATCCGGTTATCACTGTTTTGACTGTTGATTTGGATAAAGTCGTTGTCTTTTGTTCATTTACTTTTAGTTTTGCCCTTTTGTTGTGATCGTTTACTGGAAAACTGTTCTATCTGAAGTAGAAGTTTGTACTGGATTTGTAGTTGTCACAGTTGTACGTGATGTTTTTGGATAATCTTACCAAATGTGTGGATTTTTTTTTGGAATTCTGTACTTAATGTTGTAACATTTCACTGGTTTGGGAAAAAAACATTACTTTCAAGTTATGATTTTTCTATCCATCCTATGTGATTTCTGAATTTGTTGATTTTTTCTTGTGTTTTTTTCTTCGTTTTATGCTTAATCCATCCGATTATCGCTGTTTTGACTGTTGATTTGGATAAAGTCGTTGTCTTTTGTTCATTTGTTTTCAATTTCACTCTTGTTTTGTGATCGTTTACGGGAAAATTATTCTATCTGAAGTAGAAGTTTGTATTGGATTTGTAGTTTCCACAGTTGTATGTGATGTTTTTGGATGATCTTACCAAATTTGCAGGTTGCCTTTTTGAATTCTGTACTTAATGGTGTAACCTTCACTGGTTTGGGAAAAAACATTACTTTCAAGTTATGATTTTTCTATCCATTCTATCTGGTTTCTCAATTTGTTGATTTTTTCTTTGTTTTATGCTTAGTCTATCTGGTTATCACTGTTTTGACTGTTGATTTGGATAAAGTTATTGTCTTTGTTCATTTACTTTCAATTTTACCCTTGTTTTGTGATCGTCTACTGGAAATTATTCTCTCTGAAGTACAAGTTTGTATTGAATTTGTAGTTGCCACAGTTGTATGCGATTTTTTTTGGATAATCTTACCAAATTTGCAGGTTGCTTTTTGGAATTCTGTACTTAATGGTGTAACCTTCACTGGTTTGGGAAAAAACATTACTTTCAAGTTATGATTTTTCTTATTGATTGGATCCGATTTGAAAGAATTTGGCATTGAACTTTTGTTGTTCTGCTATTTTTGAAGATTGTATTTTTTTTCTGCTGTTCTGTTAGTATTGAAGATTGTATGTGGTGCCAATGTTGATTTCATGACCATATCCAATCAGATGTATGTCTTGTCGGAATCTAATATGTGAGACTGATTTTGGAACTTTTTACTGTCTTAAAGCAAAGTCATTTGATTCAGTTGTGCTCAGTATCAAGTTATCAACTTAAGTGCTTGATATGGCTTGTGAAGGCTTCTAGTATCACAATCACAGGGTGAATTGGCTGTCTCTTTGTTTTCTTTTTCAATGTAGAAATATATGGGATGACACTTCAAGAAGAATATGGTGCTGTTTGCTTAAATACTAATTCCATTAATTGTTACTTCTTGGTTACATTCATCTGTTTTTTTACAAATTTATCAAGAGCTTATGTGAAAGTGCATTTTGAAACTTTAAATGCTTGAAGATTGTTTCTAATTTTCCTTATGCATTAGCATTTGTGAGGACATATTTTGATAAAATTACACCTTTAGTTGCTCCAAGTTTATTTATGTCTTTCCTATTCTGATGCATAATTATGTTCTGCATCGTCTTAGGATCCATACGCCCGAAGCTGCTCTTGGGAAGCACAAGCAATCATAGAATGAGCACTCAAGACAGAAGGGCTTTTCCGATTAGGTATACAAGGAATCACTCAAGAAGGAAGACGATACTGGATGTCGATCTAAACGTGCTACCCCCATCTGATAATAGGGATCACGAAGGAACTTCAAGTCGTGTTGTTCCTGGGGATGTGCCACCTGCACAAAGAGGTGCTTCTTCGACACCTGCCCCAATTGATGTTGAGGCACTTGATGATGATGTGATAATAATATCTTCTCCAAGGGCACTTGCAGAAGTACGTTCCTCTATCCAACTCTAATGATTCCCTTAATAAATTTTTTTGGTGGTGTGTTATCTTGTGATTGCACTGGTATTTCAACCTTATGACTAATTATATTAGAGATCTTGGTTTCCCTAGGCAAAAAACAGCAACATGAGGACTCGTGGACGGGTTATTCTTGTTGATGAGGATTCTGGTAATTTACCTTTCTCTTAAAACTGTACAGCTGTAGATCGTGTGTGCTCTTTTGCTGCTGTAAAACTTTATCTTGCTCTAGATATCAAAACTTTCTAGTAAGAAACGGGTCAGAAGTACCTCACTTTGTCCCCTGTACTAGTGTATCTGAATTTACCCTCTTCTGTTATGTTTAACAAAATTCTATTTTACGTGCTACTTTAACGAGGGATAAAATTTTAATCAATCAGATATGTAAGGTACTGTAAAACCTCTTATAATTTTAAGATACCGGTTAAACGTAGGATCTATTTGTCCTCATTAAATATTCATATGTTCTTATAGAATGGAGCATTAATTTGATGTTCATTGTTGAAATTAAATGCCATGTAGGAAAATGAATGTCCTAAATGCTTACATCAGTATGAATATTGATGAAGCATAGTGGACATTTGCCAGTACTTACATAATATTCTGTTGTACTTTTTGTGATCTTTTCGTCTACGGAGGAAAATGGGAGGTGATGTAAGTACTATGAGACTATATGGACAATTCGAGGCATGTGATACGATTCTCTGAATCAACATCAGAGTGGTTGGATTAATACCATGTTGGGCACTTCTTTCTCCTTGGAGAGCTAGACTTTGAATTTGGCTATTTCATTTGCCTCCCTTGAGATTGGTCTGTTTGACTTTTAATTATTGCAGAGGATCATCTGCCGATGTTTAACAGTCGCAACATGCGCAAAAGAGTCTCAACCAATCAGTCAACAGTAATGGGTGACATTTACATAAACCTAGAAGCAAATAGCAGCTTAAAGGTAACTAGAGAAGGTCTTTTTGTGCTATGTTGAATGTTCTTTACAACATGAATGTTCTTGTTTCTCACTTATTAGAAATAAAATATGAGTGTTCTTGTACAAGTGTTTTGTTTCTCACTTATTGGCAGTAAAATAAAATAAAATATGCGTGTTCTTGTTCAAGTGATTTCTTTTCAGTTATATTCGTAAAGTTCAAAATTTGAAAAAGATCTATTTGCCACTAGTGTTCACAGCATAACTGTGATATGTCTTTTGCAACAAAGGATGGTTGGTTTGGTCTCTTAGTTATTTTTTTATGACATGTATTATTTACCTTTCTTTCTGGCCATTAACTTTCTACGTACATGTTATCATTTTCATGATCTTAGGTGCGTGTAGCCCCAAAAAAGAGAGTAAGACATTTGGTGTAGTCTAGAACTTTAAACTCTAGCCACAATGTATATTTTCCATAGTTTTATGGCATTGCTAGATAATTGAATTATACGTTATATATGCTGCCTGAAAATGGAGAGTAAAGCATTTGGTGTAGCGTGGAAGCTTCAACTCTAGGCCAATGTACTGGTTTTATGGCCTTGTTGGCTAGTTGTGTTCTTTCTTAGCTTCTTATTTCAAGCCTACACTTGTTGGGTTTTTGAAGTTGTTTAATTTATAGTAGCGTGTTTCTTGATTTCAATCTGAATCCATCATTAGAAATGTCTTGTTCCAATTTCCAAGTTCTTGCTTCTGTTGGAATCAGTTCTTTTCAATATGACATTGCTAGCCTAATTATTGGTGTCAGCTTCATGGACTTTCATCTATCAGTGCATATGTGACCTGTTTAAGTCTGTTACTTGAAATCTTTTAATGCATGGTTTTTATTATTCCTTGTCATTGATGCCAGGCAGTCACTGCACAGAGTGCAATACCACCAAAGCCAATTCAACCCCCAACACCACCAAAGCCAATTCAACCCACATTTAGCTGTCCAGTATGCATGGGAACCTTAGTTGAAGAGATGTCAACAAAATGTGGTCACATCTTCTGCAAAGCTTGCATCAAGGCTTCCATAGCTGCTCAGGGTAAATGTCCTACCTGTAGGAGGAAAATTACCATGAAAGACACCATACGGGTGTATCTTCCTGCCGCAAGTTGAGATGATAAAGGTTGGTTTTCCTATCCCAACAAACTTGGGGATAAAGTCCCATCTTCTTTCTGTGGTCATTTGGTGCATATTAAGCATGCTTTTGTAGCAGTTATCTTGTGTAAATCTAGTACTAATTTTTTTTTTCTGGATGTATTTTTTGTGTCATCCTGGAGCCAAGGGTCCATTGGAAATAGCCTCTCTACCTCTGAGGTAGGGGTAAGGCCTGTGTACACTGTACCCTCCCTAGACTCTACTTTGTGGGACTATACTAGGTATTTTTTTTGGGGTAAATTTATTAAAGCCAAATGTGAGCCCTCTAAATGGTGAATGCACTAGATAATCACGCAAAGTAGTCCTGTTATGATTTTTTCCCTGTTCTTGTGGCTAGTGTTATGGTCATTATTATTATTTGGAGGAGGGGTGGGGGATTAACTGGTGTTGCTAGTTTGTAACATGGTGAATGAAAAGGCAAGCACGACATGAATTTATGAGTTGAGGTTAGGATCAATAGGTTCTGGTAAAATGTTTTGACCCAATAGCGAGGCACGGTGGGTTGCACCAAAGCCGTTTGCCCTTCCATTTACCCCTAATGTATTAATTCTTTGTCAGAAAGCTGGCAATTATGCTGCTCCAGAAAAAAATCTAGCTATTATATAGATAAAATTTTCTCTTTTCTGAAATAGGGGTATAGCATCGAAGTGAAAGTAAGGGAGACACTGAATCCTAGGATACCCATTTATAACATGGTAAACACTGAATTTTGGAGATCCACCTTCAGTATAACCAAATCACAACTGATATGTCCCCTATCCCATTGCCATCTTGAGATGAATTCATGCTGAACAATTATTTTGTTTTTCTGTGGTGTTTTTTAAGTTTCTTATTTCCTTACGTAAGTTATTGCAGATAGAAAATGCATTTTTCATGTCTCAACACTTCTGTTGTATGTTGCAGGGGGGTGGCCACCATTTTATTTGGCCTGTGGAGGAATTACTTGTAAAGCCAGCTTGTTGTTAAACTACATGGGTTGAGGAAATATTGGAGGTTTTGGGAGAGGCATTATTGGGTCGAAGTATGAATTGGGATCACTGTTAGACTGGATACCTTGGCTGTAGCTAATACCGGTGTTCTTTTGTTAGCTTTCAAAATACTAGCTAGTGGAAACTATGGAGTTCTTGAACTTATGTTTATTACATTCTAGTTCTTGTTCGACTTATTTCAGTTCCGAAATTGTTCGGTCTTAATGAAACTAACTGTTGAGGGGGGAAATGAAAAAAGATTTGTTAGACATCATGATGTTCTTGGGGTGATTTGTGATCGCAAAGGTATATCTTATTTTTGCTTGTAGCTTGTTGAAATGTTATGCACTGCAGGTGTAGGAAAATATTATATTTATATCAAATTATTAGCAGGGGTAGAGTTTGTCGTTGTGGTCTAGAATGAAAACTTACCTGCAACTGCAAGGGGCTGCTAAAAAGGATCTATTGCCTTGCCTTCTCTGAGATTGTTTTTCTTGGGGTTGGTATTTGAATTAAATCTATGATGATAGTGGAGTCAACTCATCGATTTTCAAACTAAGTTAAATCCCACAGGGCCTCTGCCTTGCGCTGCGAGGGCCTGCAACTTTTTCCTCCTCCATCCCTCGGGGACTTTTCACTAACAAGTAAATCGAATATATCTACTTTAATACTATTATAATTTTTTTTTAAATGTTTTCAACTAATAGAGTTTGTTGATTTACTTCTACTTTTGGTTTCAAACTGAAATAGAAAAACTGATTGATAATAATTGCAAGCTCTAAGAAGTAAATCGGTCATAAGAATAGTAGTAGGTTACAGAAGTATTGATTGCGTTGAATCCATAGAGGTGCTATCTAGAGCTTTAAATGCACTATTTCTATATTCAGAAGCTTTGGGATGCCTTAATGGAGTGAAAATGTTAATCATCTAGCCTATGCAGATGATACCATCATTTTTGTTTATGTTGATGGAAACAATTTACAATTGAAATATCATAAGACTGCTGTTGATATTGTTCAGCAAATAGAGAATTGCACATGATGTATTAAAGACACTTTCCCTTTTACTTATTTTGGGTGTGCCATTAGACATGCTAGGAAAAGAAAATGTTATTTTTATGCACTATTGGAAAAGGTCTATAGTAAATTGTAGATTTGGAAAGGAAAGTTACTTTCTTTTGAGGGAAAATTTAATCTCCTTAAAAGTGTACTACAAGGCATCCCCTATCTATCTTTTTTCTTTCATCACTCCTCCTAATCATATGATACATGATTTACATAGAATTTTTGTAAAAAATTTATGAAATTTTAAGAAGGGAGAAAAGAGAAAACATGGTGGTGGCTTGGGCTGATTTGTGCTTACCCAAAGAAGAAGGGGATATCAGGTTAAGATCTTTTTTTGATGTTTTTTAAACGGTAAGCTTTGATGAAATTTTAGAATTAATAAGTTTATGTGCCAAATTTTATGTGAAATAAATATTGCAAAGGCATAGACCTCAGATTGCTGAATGGAAAGAGGGTTCCCAAACTTGAAAATTCATGTTGGAAGCTAGAGATAACATAGATCAACAAATTTGATGTGAGATTAAGTGTGATATTCTAGTATCTGGATAATTTGACACAATCAGGTTTCATGTTTCATGTTTCATGTTTTAGTATCTTTCTATCTATAGTCACAATCATATGGAGATAGAGGATGTTGGTTGTAACGACCGGTCAGGTCGTTTTGAGCACTAGAACTCTTTCTAAAGACTTTTCCGTAAATTTTAAATGAAAATTTTGAACTATTCGTTTAACTACATTTATTTAAATGACAAATATTTTAAATAATTAATTTAGTAAGTAAATGATGGGTCAAGTTTGAAACTAATTTAATACACTATGACCCTGACCCATATATATTAGAATAAGTTAGTGAGATTTAGCACTTTTGATTCATATTCATTATTATTTTTAAAAGAGAAAAGAAACCTGGGAGAGCTCCTCCATGTTCACATCGACGAGGAACAAAAAATGACATTAAGGTAAAGCTCCAAAATCTTTCGTTCAGAACTTTAATTGTTGCATACTAAATTATCAGTCAATATTGTATTATATTGGTGGGGGTAAAGAATTGAATTACTAGCAATTTAAATATTCAATATATATGTTGTAGTTTAAGTTGGTTTCTGAAAACCTAAGGTCACAAAATATATCAAGGAAGTAATTATTAAGGGGTAATGATGGCTAAACAATTGCCAATCATTGAAAGGCATGACATGTTATAAATGGATTTGTAGTTTGATTTCATGATTGCCGCAACTTGTTTCATAACCAGTTGGCTTCAATTTTAATAATTATTATTATTATTATTATTATTTTGTTATCATATTATTATAATGACCCAGTCGATCATTTTTGGTTTTTCCGTGAAAATTATCATTTCCCCCTCTCGATGTCAACCCCAAGTCGTTTTTGATGGATTTTGAAAAGTTGATTTTGAACTCCGAGTTAAAAGTTGAGATTTTCGGTATGCAGGGCAGTCTTAACCACTAGGCCACTAAAACCACCGCTTGGGTCCCCATATTTTTTGGGGCCCCATTTTAAAAAAAGTACTTAATATATTATTAAAAATATTATATTAATTTTTTGAGAAAAAAAACGTGTAAGAGATTTTATAGTTTTTCTTGAAAAAATGTTATTGTTGATATTCTTAGTTCATAAGTATATGTAATTTGTTTTGATTATTATTCAATTTTAATATATAAACTAGAAAACATGATTCTGATTTTGCAAAAAGAGAGAAAACTTGAAGAATTAAATAAATCTTAAAAAAGAGCCCTTGATAGATTTTTAACAAATAATAAAAATTTCAAATAAAAAAATATTGGAGGATGTTCTTCAAATGAACAAGTCACCAATAAAATTGAGTTAGATGATAATAATAATATCCAAGAAGAAAATCTAGAAGAAGTTGGTGAAAATGTGACATTGTTCCCGATATCAAGAACTCCTAAATAACTTAAATAGTTGCATCCCTAAAAATATATATGATCCAAGTCAATGGAATAATGTAGATACAACATTGAGAGATCAATTAGTAGAAAAGGGACCATTTAGAATGGCTGATATAAATTTTCCACAAGATAAATACGTACGATATTTTTCTACAACACACTATATTAAAAGATTGGTAAACAGAGAAAAGCATGAGAGAAAATGATTAATCTACTCTAAAGATTTGGATAAATTTTTTTGTTTTTGTTGTAAATTATTTAGCACAACTTCTATTATTTGTAATAGTAAACTAGCTAGTGAAGGTAGTAATGACTGGAGAAATCTTAGTGTTAAGCTCAAAGTCCATCAAGTAAAAAATTAACATATTATTAATAATATGAGCACGTGTATTGATTTAGAAATGAGATTGCATTAAAAAAATAATTGATAAAGTTGTGCAGGAACAAATTGATAGAGATAAGGTGCAATGGAGAAATGTATTGTCAAGAATTATTGACGTGATCAAAACTCTTGGGAAAAATAATTTAGCATTTAGGGGAACAAATTGAAAGATCTATCAAGAAAGTAACGGTAAATTTTAAAACCTAATTGAAATGATTAATAAATTTGATCCAGCTATGCAAGAACATATTCGAAGAATAAGCATGACAAAATTCATAGTCATTACCTTGGACATAATATAGAAAGTGAATTATTAAACTTATTGGCAAGTGAAGTTAAGAATAAAATTATTAAAGAGATTAAAGAAACAAAATACTTCTCAAAATATTAGGGCCTCTCTTTAAGGTTTTGCTTTAGGCCCCTGATCTTGTTGAGTCGGCCCTGTTGGTATGTTTTGAGTTTAAAATGCTAAGTTTCTAAGAAAGTGATTTTCTGTGTCTTTTGAAGTTTCGAGTATCGAAATGGGATTCTGTTGATTTCATCAGACCCGAAATGTGAAATTTTATCCGTGAGAGTTGTCGTCTTTTGATTCCGAGTCTTTTTGAGGATTTGAGGTCCAAAATTGTGAAATTATGGAAATTTAGCATTTGGGTTGACTTTGGTCAACATTCGGGATTCGGATGCTCGTATCGGGATTTCTAAAGTTCCATTTGATTCGGGGGATGATTTAGGCCTAGGTGAGGTCTTGGTTGATTTTTTAAGAGGTCTCGAGTTTGTTTGAGCCTTTTTAGGCACGAGTTAGTTTCTTGTGATTTTCACGGATGTTGGGTTAAGCAGACCTCAAATTCATATTTTGATGGTTCCTTTGAGTCCGAAATGTCGAGTATAATTGATTTGGATATGTGGTTTGTGTGTGCGGTGTTCCGAACGAATCCTGAGAGTCCTTTCGATATTTTGAGAGTTGGTTGATTTTCTGATGTCTAAGTTCTGGTGCACCTCAGAATTTTGTAAGAGTTGGATCACTTTTGTGAGGTTCGCTTCAGCGAGGTTGGTTCACCATTGCGAAGGGTCTACCCCTGTTGACCTTCGCATTTGCGAAGCAGCCATCGCTTAAGCGAACCCTTGGTTGCTTGTGCGATACCTTAGAGGATTTTTGCTGAAAATTTTGGGGTTTAAGCCCCACTTCACCATTTTTGAACTTGGGAACCTTTGGTGGTGAATTTTGAAGGGATTTTTATGCTAGATCAGTTGGGTAAGTGCTCTTGATCTAAACCTGCATTTTCCTTTGATTATTTATGAGTTTTAACATCAAAATATGAGGTTTTGATTGGTAAAGGATGAGGTTTTTCAAAAACCCAAATTCTTAGCTAAATGAAGATTTTGAACTGTTTTTAAGACCTTTTTCGAGATGATTTTTCCTAATGAGTTCCTATAGCATTGAACAATGTCTTCAAGTATTAAATTTTGAGTTCAAACATTACTTTTGAAATTGGGTTTTGTGTTGATTGACCAACCTTTCAAGAAGATTGTTGGGGGATATTGTTGTTTCCAAAAATAATATTGTAAATACTTGGTAATTATAGATTGTGTGGCTTCAGAAGTGATTCACAAGGGAAGACTCAACTATTGGAGTAATAGTTGATTGATTTAAGGCAAGTGACTTCCTAAACCTTGTATTATAGTTGGATTTTTATGTCTCCTTCGTTGATTGCGTGTTGGGAGTAATGACAATGAGGTAATTGTCCACTTGTTATATCTATATGAATAAAAAGGGGTTGAAATGAAAAAGGCTATGTGATGAACATGATAATGCCTTATTGTGACCCTTGATGATTGATTGATGAAATACTTGAAAGCATGAATTGTGGACTTGAATTGTATGATTTGTTGTCTCTTCCATGTGGTGTGATATTGCTTGAATGCATTGATTATGAACGTCGTGATGAGACATGTGATAAGTTATCATTTCGAGGTCTTTGCCAGCGAGTGTTATCTGAATAAGATTTTGTGAATCTAAAAAGTGTACATGTTTCCGAATTAAGAAGTCTAATTTGTTGAATCGCTAAACTAAGAAGGATTTTGATTGTTTTGATTTTTTTAGGAGTTGTGATATGTCATATCATCTAAAGTTGTTTGTCACGACCCATATCATTGTGAGTGGCATCCAAACTAAACCATATGGTGGGAGAACCAAAGACTAATCCAAAACCAACTCAACACCGTTTAAATAAAATTAAATTTATCAAAAAATAGGAAATAACAGTTTAGACAACTAAAGGATTGAGTCCCTAAAAACTCAACTCAATAGTCCAAAAACAATTAACGTTGAAAGCAACCTCTAAGAACTAAAAATCATTATACCAAAACTCTATAATCAAGACTCAACATGTAATCCCTAAACTAAACATCAAACTAAATCTAATGTCTGTGTCCGAAGAGATGGACAAGAGAAATAGAGGAATCCATGGCAGCCTGAAAGATGTAGTTCACCATTGGATTCGAAATCAAATTCCCCTTAATTGAGGTCTTAAATTAGCCGCTGGAAGATTCCACATACTCAACAAGGAAAAAAGCAAGTGCAGTATCAATACACAATCACGGATCGCACGACTAACCCAAGATATGAATGTAAATAGTTCACTACAATATAGTAACATAGATGAATGCATACAACAACAAGTAACAACTCACATAGACTCTCAGTTACATGTCATGAAACAACGATACCTGGATCCATGTCTCACATGATAACAAATGCAAATGTTTGATCCTCTCATGGAATCACAATCACATATCTAGACCTCTTATGGAACCCGAATCCAAAGTGTTAGTGTACCACCGCAGTACTCAAGTTATCTATAGTTAGTGTACCCTCTAGCTTGGTACCCAAGTCATCCATAGTTAGTGTATGAGCATGGTACCTGAGTCAACCAACAATCAAGTACAATCACATAGCACAATGAATAAGACCACTTGAAATCATAAGCCAGAGTAGCAAGTTCATTGCATGAGATTACCTACATGATGTCATATTGCATGCCTTTCTACCATGCATTGCACAAATGATACTACAGAGAGTAGACATGCAAACATACATAAATCGGAAATATACAACAATCACTACCTCGAATCAAGCCTTTTGAAAACTCTAAATAACCTGATTTTTCCCCTTGAGAAGTGTCTCACCTTGTTTTTGGTCTAAAACAAACAGTACAAACAATAATCAATCACTAATGACCTATTAATTACCCAAATTATTAACAAATCCTAACCTCAGGCCAAAAATATGATTCTCTTCCCCAACTTATAACTTTTTCCACCATCAATCATGTCCACCCCCCCTCGAAAAATAACTTAGATTCTAAGTCTTAAGAATCAATGCACAAGGTTGAGGAGTCGAATTCTTACCTCTATCGATGAAATTCGTGAAAAACAAGTGCAAACTGCCCAAAATCGACACTCCCAACTCCAAGAACACAAAGTGGAGAAAATAAGAGTTTTGGGGTTGTTTCTGCTATAAATTTCGATTTGACCCACTATAACATCCTAGCTCGCTATATGGTGTTGTTATAGTGGAACTTACCCTATTATAGCGTTCTGCACAATCCACTATAGAGGGAGGCCATCCGTTATAGCGTACTCGATGAAATTTTAGAGTTTCAAACTCCGAAAAACCAAATTTTAACAACACAGCTTCTTCACTTGATGTGCTGAAATAACCTTCCATGCCAAGATCAATTTCGAGGGTAATACTTACCCGAATTCAAATATGAAAATTCATATGAACTCCTTAATACCTTAGCTATAAGGAAACATCACTATTGGCTAGCCTGACTAAAAATATTTAAGTCGCTATCTGAGAAGTTTTTTTGCCAAAATTCTTTCACTATTGGCTTATTCATAACGATCGGGTCAAGTTGTTACATTGTTACAAGTGTGATTTTCTCCTTAATTAATGGTTTCAAGTATATCCCTTAATTAGACACAATCCTTAAGTAATGACTTTTAGTTGTATCTCAGATACATACATGTATATGCAAGAGGCACATATATGTATATGAGGCCCAAAGTATGATAGAGATGTAATATTGCAAACTGGCGTGAATCTAGTAAATTTTTCATAAATTCTGTATTTGTTCTAAAAAATCCGAAATAAATATGTAGTTATGAAGGTGCGAACTTACATACATAAATTGGAGAATGGCCCAGTGGTGTTTATGCTACTTTCAAAGCCTTGTGCTCCTTATATATGGGTTTGAAACCCACTAGTTGCACCTAGAGGCAGAGTTAGGTGGGGTTCGTGAGTTCCGACGAACCCAATAACTTTTTCATTAATCTTGTATTTGTACTAGAAAATTAAATAAATATATTAAAAATCGGTACTTGTTGAGAAGGTAGTCTTGCTTGTAATTAAGAACCCACAAACTCAAAATTCTGACTTCACCTCTGATAATATCATGACCCGAACCCAATTAAAAGATCCTCTTTTTTTGAAAACGGATCCAGAAATCTTCAACGAACTTGAGCTTCTCCTTTCTGTGGTGGTAAGACCCGAATGAAGCCACTTTTGGTTCATACTCCTCATTACTTTCCTCATTCTCTCCTCTTATCAGCATTTTCTTCCACTAAGAAAAACTTATTCAATGTCGGTTAGACTTCACAAGTGAACAACTAGTATATTAATTGGGTTTGGGTCATGAGGCTATGAATATGGGTTCGAGTGGATAGGGGATAATGGGTTGAGATTTAATCTTATTCAGTAGGATGTCACGTAATAAATAATAATAACTAAAAAGGAAAAGACGATTAGTTTTAAGGGTAAAAATAGATCAAAAAGATGGATCAGGGAGTATTTTTAGTTCAATAGGTGAATGAGGGTTATATTTAAACCTCTCCGAATAGTTCAAGAATATTTTTTTTGACCCTTTTCCGATAAATATATTACTCCAATGTGTTTATATATGCTTCTATTACTTAATCGAGATTAATTAATACATATTTCCACTATAGTAAATTGAGTCGATTTGGTGTCCGATGCAATAGCCTATGTACAGACTATAGTTTATATAATCTCCTGTTATATATTCAAGTTTTGGTTAACAATATTATCCGAGTATATCTATGTCAATAATTAAAAACATGAAGCCACAATAATCTTGCAAGTTCAAATTAATTTTAAATATCAAATTAGTTTTTCTTTTTCTCATTGGCAGACTGTTAATTACATAAAAAAATTTCTTCATAATTTTCAGGATTAATCATACTAATAATATATATCCCTGGACTCCTGACGTTGCATTGACAGTGATTAACATGTGCTTCATCATAATAATGGAGGTGGAGGAATATGGATAATCTAGTTCACACTTAATTCACACTACAACAAAGAGATATCTAGTGGTTAGGGAGGGAGATTCTGGTCTATTCTAAATTCTCTCTCTTTAAGTAGGATGATTGAATTTTTTTCTTTCGCAGAAACATTTAACGATAATTGAGTTAATAATATCATTATATCTAGAGTTACTAAAGTTTTTAGCGGTATTTATATAGAGTGTTAATTATAAATACTCATATTTATTATTATCGTTAAATATAATATAGCGGGAATTTTATTCTTACCGCTAAATTGTTTATTTATTATAGTGTCATGTCAATTAGATGAAAATTACACGAATAAGCGAACATATACTAGTTAATTAGTTAACGTAACTACAATTTAATTAAATTATCATTCGTCACTAACTTACAATCATATATAGTTATGTGACCCACATCTAGAATTTGTATAATTCGACTCCTATTTGTATAAATTCAGAATTTGTATATGCTTACCATAACTTGTATATAATTAGCATGTTGATACATCTGATGTTGTATAAATGTAAATACATAATTTGTATATACTTACTATGTTTGTATATTGACAAGTGAATTATATAAACGAAAATATCTATAGAAAATGAAATTATAATTATAAAGCATAATTAAGCAAACCGTAGGTAAGGGACTTATTAAATTTAATCTCTTTGCTATTTATGAAATTTCCGCGAGAGTTCAATTAACATGAGGAGGCCTATGGTGCGAATCTCATATCTGAAATCAACTAAGTCAGGTCAACTATATATGTAGTGACCTAATACTTGGATTTAAATATTAAGAAGCTAGTATTAAATTGGAAGAAACTTGACTAAAGACATTTAGACAGGTATAGCCACGTTGTAGACATGCATTACATATATTTTTTTCTAAGTCTACGCTAGATAGAAGAATCATTACCCGGAGACAATCTGTAATCCCCAATTATATGTCTAAACAACTACTCCAAGATCTTTTTTAAGATTATCATGTTCCTTTGTCCTTAGTATAACCAAAATCAATAGTTAAGTACGTACGTTCATATTGATGTGTAAGTTAATTATTTCATATTTTTAATTAGTAGTGGAGTCGGAATTTTTATAATTAAGCCAGAGGCGTATTTAGGGGGTTACTGAATACACGCTAACTCATATATATTAGCGTTGTATTTTTTTTTATAAAATTACTTAAATTATAGATGTGTGAACCTATGCTCGAAGTATCATGTAGTGATTTATGCAATGATTATTGGATGATCCCTCTAAGTGAGATTATAAACTTAAACGTTATATCTATTTTTATTTTTTTTAATTTTTAAAATTGGGTCATATCTCTCTAAGTGAATATTGATAGCACTTTTAGCGTTTTAATTTAATTTATTTTTTGTAATCTTTCAAAATTTCAAGTCTGTTATATTAAAAATTCCTAAAAGAAAATTGTTTTATGTTTAGTGATAAGAAGCTAAAAATCAGATCATATATCTTAAATCCATCTTTTCGTAATATAGTGCACTCATCTTCGTAAAATCCTAAATACGCCTCTGCATCAAGAGAGTTTAAATATAAAGAAGTAAACATACAAAGAAATCGATAGAGTACAACATCTAATAATAACTTCAATCTAGAAAAAAAAACACCCTTAATTATCACGTTCTTTTTCCCCTCTTATATAGACCAAGTAGGCGTTTACTTGTTTTTTTCACACTTCTCTCCTAACCACCTTCATTTATTACCTTTTTTTTTAAAACTAAAATAAGATTTAATAATTGACTAAATTGTTGTCTATTTATATCACATGAATTTGGCTGTTAGAGAGATGCAACTTGAGTTGTAGCGTGCTGCGCGCAAATATACCATTTCACAAGTCTTATGGTCCACATAATTAAAATTAATATTCCAATGGAGGTGGCCGCGCAACACAACTGGATGGCGGAGGAGACGGTGGAGGAGACACTCATCATAAGTGAAGCTCGACGCTCAGCCAACGTTGATCGTGGTGTTGTTAATGAAGATGAAGTATCGTCTAGCAGTGATGAGGAAGAGGCGAGCAAGGACAAGCTTAAAAATAGCGTCTACTTTAATGAAGGTAATATATCTTAGGTTTAACTCAACGTCCAAATCTAGCTAGCTCATAAATATTTTTTAAAATTCATTTCCTCAACTAATGTGAGTCAATATTAGTACTGGCTAAATGGTAAAACCATTGAAGCAGCTTTTGGCCCCCTTAATTAATTCTATGGTAATATTCCTTCAAATATTGAATATTTATGATAAAATAAAATAAAAATTAAAAAAATATTCATAATTTTCTTGACCAAACGGCAAACACCCCGTTCAATTTTTATTTTTTTTCTCATACTCAAATTTTCAAACATTGCTGTAAACATATTGGAAGAATAAAATTTTATTTTGATATCAAGTTTTAGTTTTGTGTAATATGGTAAATCACGAGGGAGATCAGTGTGATAGAGCAATACCTGAAGGGAGGTGTTTGAAATTAATGTTTTTTTAAAAGATTACCTTATAGTAGTATATTTTCTTATTAGTTCTTAGAATTCAAATATGTTCTTATTAGTTCTTAGAATTCAAATATTTTGAGATATAAATAAAGCTTGAATCATGTTAATATGTATGATATTTTGAAGAAGAAAAAATTAATTAAGGCTTCTTAATAAAGTTTGACTTTAGCATTATAAAAAATAAAGGATTTTGTGGAAATTATTTTATGGCATATTATATATTTAGCAACAATAATAAATATGAGTATTTATAATCAACATTCTTAATATCGTTAAAGGCTTAATTAGTGACTTTGGACGTAAGACCATTAACTCAGTTATTGCTAAATATTTTTAAGACAATATTAAAAAAAATCTGTAGTGTCACAAATGTCCTTTTTGTTCTAGTATAGGTCCTATGTTTCTTGGGTCATATATATATATATATATATATATATATATATATATATATATACATATATATTCAATTAAAGTCAGCTAATAGCTGGATTAAATTATATATGACAACGAAACTAGGAATTTGAAAATCAAAATCTGCCAGCAAGTTTATAGCTAACAAGACGTGACTGATTGTGAGCTTCTTCTCTATTTCCTTTGGTTTTTGTTAATCTATAAATGTAGGCCACTTCAATTTTCCTCAAACCATTACAATTTCCTTTGCTAATTCTAAAGGAGGAGGATGAACTAGTTTAATATATATCTTCATAACAATACTATGCTTCTAAATCATTTTTCAACTACTATTTTACTTTCTATTCCACTCTACAATACATAAGTCGCTACACCAAAAATAATCTTTAGCGGTAATAATCTAATTATTGTTAAATATGTTTATTTTACAGGTAATTAACGCTCTTTGTAAATGTCCCTAAAACTTATAGCAACATTGAATTCAATAATGCCGATAAAGGCTTTAATATTGTTTGTTAATATACATATTTATTATTGGCTCTAAAAGTTAATACTAAGTTAAAGTTATTTATTGTAGTGAGTCAAATTATTTTGCGGACTTACACAATTGTGTAATACATTTTATTTTATTTTACAAGTTAATGAACCTAACTTGTGTTCCTCTTTCAGTAATTGACGCTGTAGACTTTCACGTTGTTCTCAATGGTGATGATCACACGGGAAATGCTAATGGACAAATAAATGAGACAGGAAATCCCAAGGGTGAAATTCTTTCTACTGTATGTGTTCCACTTTTACATGGACAAAATTCACCCGTAGAGACGGGAAATCCTAAGGGTGAAATTATTTCGGACGTATGTGTTCCACTTTTACATGGACAAAATTTACTCGATGAGACGGAAAATCAAATTCTTTCTGAGCCACTTTTATATGGACAAAATTCACTCGATGAGACGGGAAAATATGGTAAGGGAGAAATTCTTCCTGGTGTATGGCTTCCACCTAATTCACAAGGACATGATTCACAATCAAGTTCTTCAATCAGAAAAGGAAGTGGAAATGAAACAATCATTGAACAAGTTGAGGAAGAAACTGTTGAGTTGGAGTTCTTTGACACAACAGCAGTTGATAAGCTAAAACACACACATAATGCATACTGTCCAAAGTGTACTTCTCGTATAACTAAAGTTGTCCTTCGAAGGGTAAAACGAGAAAGAAGGATTATAATAGAAACTGATGATGATCGTCATGACCAAAAACCGGAGCTACTTGGATGCCTCTCATGCTTCAGTGTTTTCGTACGTATAGGTATATATATATATATATATATATATATCTACAAGTTCTATTTTCTTCTGATCTATGAGTATCTCTCATCAACACATGATGATGACTGGTATGTGTATCTTGTTAAATTTCTGCAGGAAAGAAGCTCAATCCGTTCCCAATATTTGGAAATGGAGGAGGAACTACTAGTACAGAAATAGCCAGAGAACCACATCTCCCAAACATAAATGAAGGTATTTATTTAGTCATGATACTTTATTCACTTCAAATCATTTCAGTGTGTGTTGTAAACCTGTAACTACTTTCATGTATGATTAGTTCAGTCATTAATTTGTACCGCTTTCTAGTTCAAATAGTTATGGATAACATTAGGACAATGTATTGCTTACCTGATCAATCCTATAAGTTGGGGTCTTGGATTTTTCTGATGCATTACTTTACTTCACCAATTAGTATGAGAACAATGTCTAATATTGTTACACATTCTTGATATTGTTAGTTACCTGCCCTGTGTCTCTCAACATTCTAGTAACACGAAAAGATCTTAATCTTCTCTTTTAGCCAGTTTCAACATTTGAACATGCATCTTGGTTAGTGCTTAACATGTCAATGGCAAGAAGTTCTACATGTACTGCATTACTTGTTGAAAGTGACATGAGGCGAAGACTTTTTCCTATGTTTTATTTTCTTTCTACTAATCTTTGGGAAATCGGACCACTTTTCAGGTGGCTTCATTCCAGGGATAATGCCTTCCAAGAAGTCACCAACTGAAATTATAGAGAGTAAAGGTGAGAGTGCTGGGAAACTTGAAGATATGTAGCAAAACATTTGTATTCCAGTACTCATGTGGTGCATCAGATTTTTCCAATCCTATACATGTATCATTTGAACATTATTAGTTCAGCATCTGTAGTTGTATGTCGGTTAAGTATTGCAAAGCATTAGAGATTAGGTGTTCATATTATGTTACAAAGTTTGTTGGGAAATATGTTTTCATAAATAGCTATATAATGCAGGAGATGATTACCGAATTCCTATATTGGAAGACCCAAGAGCTTCTCCATCAACAGGGTATTCCAACAACTCACGAAGACCAATACTTCCAGTTGAAGTTAAAGATTCCAGATCACTGGAGATTGTAAAATGCATAGTATATGGAGGTTTAATAGAGGCAATCACAAGCTTGGGAGTGGTCTCCTCTGCAGCTGCATCTGATGCTGACACAAGTAAGTCATTGAGACCTTATTTTTGTTGTCGAGCTTGTTAAAGAAATGAACTTTGGGCCTAACTCAACCCCAAAATCTAACTCACGGGGAGGATCTCTCAAGACCATATAAGTAGTAAAGTAGACTATGTCCCCATCCCACCACCGATGTGGAACTCAACCCCAATCCCCTCCTGCAATTGGAGCATGGGTAATATAATATTGGGACCCAACATCAGGTAGCCTAACTCAACCCCTAAAGCTAGATCATGAGGGGAGGATCTCCCAAGTCCCCATCCCACCATCGATGTGGGACTCAATTACAAAGCAATTACAACTGAAAAACTAAGAATTATGACTTCTATGGATAATGCTGATGCTTAATTGCTTATAACAAAGCTATTAAAACTGAAAAAACCAAGGGCTTTAATACTTTTAGCTCCTATATCTTGACAGAATAAGAATGGCTCACTTATAGATTTATCTTGATACTGCAGTGAAGATTGTTACTATTGGAGTGGCAAATTTGATAGGTGGACTTTTTGTCATTTGTCAAAATGTAAGTATTGTGTTGTTTACACTTGCTGACTCTTGTTCTACCTTCCTTTCTGCTTCTGCTTTAATTCTTGCTTCTTAACTATTATCAAACTTGCAGTTGGTGGACTTGAAATATAGTGTTGGAGGAGGTTCCAATTACCAAGTAGATCGATACGGAGAACTACTTGGCCAAAGAAAAAACTTCCTCCTTCATGCTACTTTTGCCATGTTGTCATATTTTGTGTTTGGACTTATCCCCCCTGTAATATATGGCTTCACATTTCGGAAGAGTGATGACAGGGACTACAAACTTATAGCAGTTGCCGCGGCTTCTCTTCTGTGTGTTATCATACTTGCTGCTGCAAAGGCTTATACACAAAGAGCAAATAAGTTCAGTAAATACTTCAAGACTATTTTGTCTTATGTTATAGCTGCAGGTATGGTCTCAGGTGTTGCTTATGCAGCAGGTCATTTGATTAAGAGGTTCATGGATGACATGGGATGGTTTGACTCAAAGCCGATTTCACAGAATCCAGCCTGGGCATCCTATTGACATCTTGTCTGTGTTGTTAAATCCTGATTTCCTTCTTCGGCGAGCTTTAGAACCACAGAGAATTTGGATGAATGAGTTTTTGTATTCTTTGTTCCTATGTGATATTCTGATGATGTTTTTGTAGCCTCCACTTGTGGTGTGAATAACTTGGTCTAAAAGACACCTCATTTTTTCCTGTTATAATAATATTTATAAAACTTACTTGGGTGGGGTATACACAGTTTGGCCATACTCACGCTCGACTCATTGGGACTTCACACTCTGTTTTGATGATTTTTCAGTATTATCTCATAATGTATCGAATTGTATTATCTTATATTGTATCAATATTAAGTTCATAAGTGGCCAGAGGTGGTGGGGATCCGTTTTATGAAAATGGTGTGCACTGTTTTGTAAGGTTAAAATATTCACTAGCCTGTTGGTGAACATTTCTCTACTCTGATGGAATATGTGGTGATGTTGAAAGTATTCTGATTGCGGTTTAAGCAAAATAAGTATGCCATAAGGTAATAGGAATTACTATGGACAGTGGAATCAGACAATCAGTTTATGACACTGACATTAAAGATATTTCAATCGGTGTACCTCGAAATTTAACAAGCTCTTCTAATTTTAAAAATTAGCAACATATAAACTAACAAAGATTTCACAAAAGGTAGATAACTCAACAGATAATAAAGAAAGAAATATTGTATTTTTTAGGCTATGTATACTTTATCTCTTCCTCTAAACGAAAAGTAGGTACTTTTTTCTACTATTAATAAGAGGCACACATGTCATGGAGGACATGTGTGCATGCAGCCATAAATTTAAGTATTCCATAGATCCTCTGCTGTACATCACAGATGATTATACTGCCTTTACTAAAATTTTCTTCTTCTCGAAATACATTTGCACATGTAGTCACAATATATAGTTACAGTGTAAGCCCGAAAAAGGAGAGCTTGCCTCGAAAGAATGATTTTATCTAAAGTTTGTAAATCAGAAATTCCATTTTGGTGATGAATTTACTGCACTTTGACGGGGTCTGGTCTGTGGCTCCATGTTGTTCCGTTTCTTCATGATTGAAGATACGGTCGGGTTAAAATAGTCATTACTCCTCTGAGAATTCGCCCCTTGGGAGTAGACTTTCCTTCCTTGCATACTGCTCCTCTGCTGTTGTTGTAGCATTGCTCTGCGAACACCCGCATTTTGTTGGGCTGTTCCCCATCTATTGTAGTTCACACAACTTTGGCTCCTCCCTACCTGTTGAAACCTTCCCTCTCTAGGACTTGGAAAATTTCGACTTTCAGCAGTTTCCGCAGAATACATTGTTATCTCTCCGTCACTACTGTATCCATTTTCCATTTCCAATATCCTTATAGGAGAAGAACTTGATTGAACTTCACTCTGGATCCCATTTACAGATCCAGTAGAAGCAATCTCAGCATCTGCCACGGGATTGGATTGCCATATGTCACCTTTTCTTACTGGATGCTCCAAGGGAGGTTTGTTGACAAAATTTTCACCAAAGCTGGAACGGATTCTTCTGGCAGGTTGCGGTGAGCCAGAAAATTTCGCAATCCTGGGTGGAAAGTTGATATCTAAAAGCTGGATGTGAGTACCTTCCTTCATCCTAACTGGTATTGAAGTTAAATTTGGTGATTCATAAATTTCAGGAGTTGGAATTCCATGTACATGAGTGACAGCATGAGGATCAGTAGTTAATGCTTCCTCTTCCATATTAGTTGCAACAGCGGAACAGCTTGGGCCAGACTGCTCTCTAGGCTTTGACAATCTGTTTGATGATGATGGCGTCCCCCCATTTTCAGCTTCAGTTGACTTAAAAACACGCCTCATCGTGAAGGAAGCACAAGAATGATCACTCTTTTGACCAGCTGACATCAACCGAATTATTGGTAACTTGGGTTTGTTGAGGTCATCAAGGTTTCCCTCCCAATGCTGGTTTAACCAGTCACATATTATGGGGATAGGTATACCAAATTGCATGGGACATTCCTTCTTCCTTGATGATGAAGAGGATGCTGAAGTGGTTGAGGATTTTGAGTTGGGAGATGTCGCAAGCTTCATAGGGTCACATACCATGAATGCAAGATTGCCATGAGCATCAAAACCAGCAGAACCTGGCCTCCAGCTTATGCCATCAGTTGACAGCTTTATAAGATTATCAGTGGCTATTATCACTTTTCCTTCACCAACGGTCAACTCCTTTTCCTCGCTATATCCTAGCAGGTAAATGACATTACCTAGCTCCAAATTAGGTTTGGAACAGGTTTTTAGGTAGTGAGGCTGCTGAAGATGTGCATTTGTGTCTCCATCCATGACATCAAGGCCAACTATTGTCAGATCTAATACAGAACTGGTTATAAAGAATCTGCAATAGAAGGGTATAAAATCAGATGCATAAAATTGAGACAGCTAGCAAAAGGCTGAACTTGTGTTACCAATGGACAAAATTATAAAAAACTACAATGCATAAAAGCATTCACTTATCAGAAAGCTAACAATTTTAAGACGTACTAAATGTAACTTATAGTCACTCAAACGTTAAGTTCTTCCCCAGATAGAATGCCCATTGATCTTCAGATAAACATCAGATTCTAGTGAACTATTTACATGATCTTCATCCTATCCTTCGAGTTTCTTCATCTCTCTGTGAAATAGATCACCACAGGCAAAAACTGTACACACGGATTTCTTAACTTTGTTTTCAGAAGATCATATGCAATATTAATACATGGTACTCTTTGTGAAGCTGCTTTATTTTCGTATTCGATGAAACCAGAGCACACACAAGCAAGACACCAATTCTGTTGCGCATACACATTGTACAACAGTCATAATTAAATTTGTCCCGCAAGACCGCGCCGGTTCAGCCGGGATGGGACCGGGCCAGGTCGACCGAGACATAAAACCAAACCGTCCCATCCCAGGTCCCCTATCCCCCTAACCTCCCAACCCACCTCACCACACGGGACCAGGACCGGCGGGACAGGTCTCGAGCCGGTACGGGGCCGGGGCCCTTTTCAGGCCTAGTCATGACCCATCTGATAACCTCCATGTTGGAACACCAATTAGCCAAAATACCAGATATCATAATACCATGAATTAAATGAGTTAACAAAATTGTCAAAACTTCTGTTGAAATGTCAGCACTAGTAACTAACAATCTAAATTTCATCAATGTGTGATTAGGTTGGAGAAAGAAATATCTATCACAAATCCAGATCTAATTTTATGATTGACTATATTTTGACAACCTTGTTAGTACGTACGTTATTTTGAAATTTCTGTGACTCTGAACAAGAAACTCCGCATAACAATCATCAGAGACACACAATAGAAACTATCTCATCCTCAAACCTTGACCAAATTTTTAAGAAACTCCCGCATCTTTTCCGTAATAGGGTCGTAGACAGCTAATTACTATCCTGTGATGCTAGTTATTCCATTTCTAATAATCAGCGATTGTGAGGTTCTTATTTATTCATTTTCCCCTTCTAGGAGGCAAATGGTACAAGCTAAATTCAATACCCAAATACCGACAAGCTTTCTGTCTTCTGCTAGTATGAAGCAATTTCATGAATTAACATCCTCACGGGCTTAACAGAAACAAAGGCATCGGGGAGATTATTGACCATCTTTCTGCTGAGTTAGATACTTAGCAACAGCTTCCATTATGGTCACAAAAGTTTGAATACTAACAAATGAAACATTAGCAGCTGCTTCTTCCTTGACCTCATACTCAATCGTGGCTTTGGTGATGCATGTTGTTTCATACTTCTCTATGACATCAAAGCGCACCTGAAAGAAGGTGAATCCGTGATCAAGAAGCCCACCTTCCACCACCAGAGCTACTTTTACCCGATTCTCATCATCCACAACAGAAAATCTTTCCTTGGAATAGGTAAACAGCGGAGTGCCAGGTGGAAAGGTTAGTTTGAGGACTGTCCCAGTACCGCCATCACCTTCAATTACATCAACCTTGTGTAGGACATGAGGGAGCTCTTTGACCACAATATTGGCCAATTGAAGCGTGCCATATACCTTCCAAGCTTCACTGGCAGGCACAGCTACTTCAATCTCTTCAGAAATCGTCCCAAACATAATTTTTGGTGGAAGGACAATAATAGTTCAAAGAGAGAAGTGTTTAACTGACTGAGTATGCTCTTTCATGTACCCCTATATATACACACACACAAATAAAGACTACTACCAGTTTTGGAGATTGAAATGGTATCAAATTCTACATCAAGACAAAGTTGCACACAAAGAGAATATAGTTTCAGAGATTCCAAACACTCTGGTAACAGCCAGCCGACCAATTATTCAATGCAGTTTTAGGTACAACCAACATTTGTTAGGGCCTAAACAACAACTACAACTAATTTTATACTAATGGAACTCCAAGTCTAGAGGTAAAACGACAAGGGAAACCTTTTATCTTTTAGCGTGTGAACAAGAAGATACAATAACTTTTACTAGACGGACCTGTGAGGGAAAAGGCAAGCGGCGACACCATTTTGGAGGCGGATCTCAGCAGCTTCAGCAACAGCAACAGAAGGGAGAATAGCATGAGTAGTGAGCAAAAGATTCCGGTGGATCAAGAAACCAGTAACACTACCAGCAATATGTACCATAGCAGGACCTTTAGTGGAAAAAATGGAAGCTTTCATTCTCTCAGACTTGCCACCTCCATTACAGAAGCACCAAGAATCTACCAAAACCCCCATTTGGTTTTTTAGGTAAAAATTCGAAATGGGGTTTTTCTTTTTCACAATAGATCCAGAATTGAAGCTAAAAATAACATATTTTCCAGCTCACAATGTGTGTTTTGTCACTCCAAGTAGCCTCACACTAGTGTACAGTCTATAGCATTATTCTGGTGTATGGTTGATAGAGAAAGATGGTAATGTATACAGAGAGGATTTTTGGTTAGTTTTGGGTAGTTGTTAAGAGAGAAAAGTGGGACAAGAAGCTTGTAAAACGCGAAAAATGGGACCTTTGTTATCCTAAATATGGGAGAAAGTGAAATGTATTGTCTGAAAGAGATGCCAAGGAAGAAGAAAATGATGACGAGACTGAAACTGGAAACACGGCTACTTCTCGCCCTTTTTTTTTTTTTTAAATTAGGGAGGATTATTGGCATATTTCTTGAATAATTTTGAGATTAAAATGGAGGTTCCATTGTATAAAACAGTTTAATCTACAAAATACAATATTCTGATTACTTATTGCATAATCATTTTCCTCTGCACTCTATTTGGATAATAGTTACGTATTATGCTATAATGTGTTATATGATAGTATGTATTATATTCCTCACATAAATATTATATATGTATAGGTTATATTATTTTTTGGTGTTACTGTGATATCTCACCTATTTGAATATTAGAATTAACTCGTGCTTTGGAATAAACTAAGACTTCTTAACATATTAGGAAGGATGTTTTGTGAGTTATTTTAATTCCACAAACTTTATATGTTAAGTCTACCAAAAAAGAAAGTTGTGAAATAAAAATTGACAAAAGTTATTGTCAATGCCAGTGAGGAATTCTCTGATATTTTAGGTTAAATGTCTCATCGATTTTCTCCCACTATATGAAGAGTTAGAATGTGCATGACCTATCAAATCGGAGGTCTACGAGTCTAGTTTTCAATGCACTAAACCGTTTGTCCATATGACTTCAGAGTAGAGAGATATTCACATTTTCGTAAGACTGCAAGCAGACACTTCGAAGTGGGTCCCCCCGTTCCTAAGTTGGTGGTCTTTATAAAAGACTACATTCTTCGCCTTTTTTTTATTATTATTAATAACAATTGAAAACCTAGAAAAACTCATAACCCACCTTCTAAATACTCCTTGGGTGCTTAGATTTTCAACCCCGTGGAGTATTTGGAAGGTAGGTTATGAGTTTTTCTGGATTTTCAACTGTTATTAATGAGAAAAGGAAAAGACGAAGAAGATGGTATAAAGGACGACCAACTTAGGAATTAGGGGAATCCCCCTTCTAGGTGTCTGCTTGTGCAGTCTCATAAAAATATGAATATTTTAGTGTGTTGAAAATTAGATTCGTAAACCTTCGATTTGATAGGTCATGGGCATTCTAACTCCTCATATACTGAGAGAAAATCGATAAGACATTTAACCCAAAATCTCAAAAAATTCCTTAACTCCATTTACAATAACTTTTACCAACTTTTATTTCACAACTTTCTTAAATTTAACACTTAGCATACGAACTTTGTGCAATCAAAATAACTCACAAAGCATCCTTCCAAAAGTATGAGTTAACTCCAACGTCCAACGGATGGGGTGTCATAATTACATAATAGGATACTAATAGAGCTACTATAAATATATAGAGTAAAAAATAAAATAGAATTATAAAATAATAAGTAAAGACAAAATGAGAGGAAAATATTAAAATAATAACATGAATCACGATCACACCAAATCAATCGTTAAAATGATTTTTTTTGTTATTACATATTGATGGATTTAAACAATGTTATACAATAAAAAATTAAAGAACAATTAAAACAAACTTTATATTTAGACTAAATAAATTATGTATTCAGAGTTTGTTTTATTGAATTATTTTGATTATCCTTTGAAATTTAAGTACTAGTATTACTTAATGATAGGATTACTATGTTTTAAGAAATTAAAAATCTCTTAACTTGTTAAAATGGACTATTATTTTTAATGTAAAAGTCAAGAAAATAAAATGAAGATTGTACATTATTATTTTATTTTATCTCTTTTGTTATAAAATCAAGCTTAGGACAATATAAATATAAAGAGAAGAAGACAAGATAAGTAGATGAAGGAGAAGACTTTTCTTTTTATTCAAGTGTATCCTACAAATGGTGAATGATATCTCTATTTATAGTGTTGAGATATCACTCAAAAGCCACCACGTTAAATGTCCAAACTAGTAGGTACATACTTACACAAAGGTTCATGTCACCTTGGAAATATGCATACATGAATACAACTAATTCATGAATAAATCAAATGGACAATCCATTATTCAATGGATTTATAACACTCCCCCTTGGATGTCCATAGATAATGTGCCTCGTTAAAACCTTACTAGAAAAAATCACGTGAGAAAAAATTCTAGTGAAGGAAAAAGAGTATACATATCTTTTGATACGCATTAGTTGTTGCCTCAGTAAAACCTTGTAGGAAAATCCAGTGGGACAAAACCTTGGTCAAGAAAAAAAGAGTGCAACGCGTATTTTACTCCCCTGATCAAACCATCACATAATTTATTGTGATGATGTCATCCAATCTTATATACCAATTTTTCAAATATTGACAATGTATTTGTGATCAAATCACATTCACGAAGATGTTGCATGATTGAACTCATTCTGATATATCGTTTTCTGGTTTCATGGATATGATGGGGCTTTGAGCTTAGCCGAATACATTCTTGAAAATCACTCTATTTGTGACCTCGTTGCTGCAAATAAATTGCTTATTCAACTTGTTCATAACAACAATCATCTTATGGACATTTTCATTTGCAGATGATTATCTTCGTACATTGTGGTTGGTATATTCTTTTTCAAAGAAAAATCACACATTTCCTGAATATGGTGTATCATTGATCTAAACCAGATACACGCTCGACTTGCTTCATGGAGGGCTATTTATTTCCGCATTGTTTGAAGAAGTGGCTACCAACGTTTGCTTCATTGATCTCCAAGATATTATTATGCCTCCACATGTAAATAAATAGCCTTTTTTAGATCGGACTTTATGCGGATCAGATAAATATTCTGCATCTGCGTAACTAATCAATTCTGACTTGGATTCATCGGAATAGAATAAACTTATGTATGTGGTTCCTCGAAGATATTCAAGTATGTTCTTAACATCATTTCAATGTCTTTTTGTTGGGGAGGAACTGAATCTTGCTAGTGAACTTACTGCAAAATAAATATCTAGTCAAGTATTGTTAGCAAGGTGCACTAGTGCCCCGATTGCACTATAAAATATGGAGTTTCATCACCAATAAGCTCTTTATCCTTCTTTTGAGATCAAAATGAATCTTTATATATGTCAAGTGATCTCATAATCATTAGGGTACTCAATGAATGTGATTTATCCATATAAAATCGCATGAAAATTTTTCTGTGTATGTTGATTGATGGACAAATATTTCATTTGTGAAATTCTCAATCTATAGGCCAAGACAAAATTGTGTCTTACCACGATCTTTTCATTTTAGATTCCCTTTTCAAACATTCAACAACTTTGAAAGCTCTTTAAGAGTGCTAAATATGTTCAAGTCATCAACATACACAACTATTATAACAAATTCAGATCCTGACCTTTTTCATAAAAATGCAAGGACAAATAAGGTCATTTTTTGTACCCTTTCTTCCTTGATTATTTCAATCCATACCATATAAGGATTCTTGAAGCTTTATTGAAAAATTTTCTTTCAAACTTTTATATGCTTCAAGGATTTTTATATAACCTTCATTGTCTAGCTAGACATGACAATTATTCATTATATGCATTCAAGTTTTCATATATTGCCAGATCAAAATAAATCGCATTGCATCCACCATAGGAGAAAACATCTCCAATAATGTCAGGACTTTCGTGAAAAATCTTTATGCCCCAAGAAACAAGCCATACTTGATATCTTACGGTTATACTATCGCATTATAATTTATTTATACCCCACTGACATTATATCTTGATTTATGAACCATCAGTCCAAAACGTCTCTTTTCTAAGTGAAACAAATTATACTTGAATTATGCATTTTATTTGGCCAATCATTTATTTGTCCACACTATGTGACAAATGTGAATTCAAGATCCTCATCACGATTTACATCATTGAGCGCTACTTTATATCAAAGATACCGTCGATGGTTATTTGATATCGATTCCAATATGACATAACTTATCGAGACCTCTTCATTTTTCTGGTACATGAACCTTTTTCAAGGTTTTATGAAGTGTTATGTCGTGGTGATCTTTTATAGAACTTGCCTCATTATCATGACATATTGATCATTTGCTCCTCTCTTCTTCAAGGAGTTTTACAGGTCTATTACACTTCAGGCGTATCATAGACTTTGTCCTTCAAGGACTTCTCATTGGAGCATTTGCAGCTGAATTATAGCATAGGATCAGTAAATTCATCTAGCAATAGATTTGCAACATTATGCAAAAGAATTACCCCTTGAACTTCAAGTTAACATTATTATTATTTTTTTAACGAGGATCTAGATAATTCATAATTCACTTCTCATGTAATTTTCGGCTATCAGTCATCTCTTCCCCTAATGTTAGAAAATCTAACATTCATCCCAACATCATTTGAGAATTCATCTTTGTTTGTGGTTGAGCAATTAAATCATAACCACACATTCAACGTTCTAGATGAAAATCATTTGGTTACTGACCCTGAACTAATTTTGATAGGGGGGCCTTTGTTGGCTTGATGTGTATAAGTGTTGCTACATGTTAAGTAAATTTATGTCATACCAAATTTCTTTTTGGGAGATTTGTTCTTATAACTAATGATTTAGCTATAATTTGAGACATACAATTTCTGCTAAACCAACCAACATTATCAATATAATTTCATACTTTAGAACATGCTCTTGATTTAACAATTCGAGCAAACGACTTTATAATAATCAATTTGTAAGTTGGTATCAAAGCACATGTGACCATCGCATAAATGTAATTATCAAAATCATATAATTGCAGACGGTCCACATGGAAGGTGAACGGCCCATAATACCTTTTTTTTGTTATACGTTCCAAAACATTAGGGGATACAATCCTAACCTTAGCTGGCACAATGATCATTTTATCATAAGAATAAGCAACACAAGAAAATTCTTGAAGAATCTTTTATTTCTTCAATATATAACCACGTAAATTCTCAATTACTTTTGCATCACATTTAAACTAGAATGGTCAATTGGTCATGCCAACTGATCTTTATTTTCGTACACTTAGGGGTCGTTTGGTACAAAGATTAATAACACAGGGATTAGTAAGATCACAAACGTCATACACAAATAAACAACTCAAATTTCAAATTTGTATTGGATTTATTCAGTACAAACAACTCTTTCTAAATAATTTGTAAGCTAATTTATTTAAATAAATTTACTAGTACAAACATAAATCATAAAATCAAGAAAATAAACAAAATAATTAAAATGATTTGAGGGATATTTTTATCTTTACATAGACTTATCCCATAGTATTATATCCTATGTTTTACTAATACCCCCAAATGAAAGTATTAGTAATATATCCTATAATACCATGTAGGAGGTTTAACTAATCCATGGATTAGTTATACATAGGCCCAAATTCCTACCAAACATAGTACTAATTACTAAATAATACCTTACCTAATACATGGACTATTTCTTCTAATGCGGCCTACCAAACGACCCCTTATAGTTTACTTTTGCATGTGATTCCGTCATCATGCTCATGTTTGTATATAACAAACAAGAGGAAAAGGAGAGTAACCTTTTACATAAATATTTATAATCCGCTTTGGCTGGAGTAATCTGAAGATATTAAATCTTTTCATACTTTATAGTCTCAATATTTCTTTTCAATTCATATGAAACTTTAAAAGTTTCTCCTGAGACTTACTACAATCCTAATATTATTCCTCTTATAATAACACAATAACTCTTTAGAGAGCTTACAATTAATTTTGTGTACTATCACATATTCCATGACGCCATTCGTATGATGAACATCTCCTTCAAGGAGAAAATTATATCATTATTGTCATGGTCAAAATCATTACAGGCAAGACATATTTCTTACTTTGCTTTTGTCGTACCATAGGTACACAACCAATGACAAATTTATATCGCCACACAATAATATTATATTGGTCATGACCACAACCTTTATAGGCAAGAATTACTTCTTTATTTTGGTCTTTCGGTAGTTCACAATAAACATACCATAATATTTATGACGTATAAAACGTACATGACCATTGACCAATCCTGCCAATTTTATTTTTTTTATTTCTTTCAAACCTCCCGTAGAGGTAAGTTGTGGCATATTTTCAAAAATACATGAATATGTTCTTTTTCATATTTTTTTTCCTTTATATTTTGACACATTCACTTTCAGAATGGTCGAGCATTCATCATGTTTATTACAAGTCACATTCTTTTTAAGGAATGAACTAATCATTTGTATGTGCTTCATAAATTTGTATTATAAGCTCATTGTCATGTCCTTAAAATTTATCATTTTTGCATGACATACCTTAACATAACTTTTGAAAAATCAAGTGTACCACCACTTTATCTTCCTTTCTTTTGATGGTATAAATCTTATCAAATTATTAGGTCGACAACAACCATAGGTTCAATGACCTTTCATTTTATTTTGATGATAAAAATTACCTTCACAGAAGGACCATTTGGAGAATCTATATTGTTCTTCCTTTTATAATTACCACAATGATGACTATTATAATTATGTCCCTCCACACCCTTATTCATACATTTAATCATGTGTCGTCTTTCAGACTAATTATTCACTGCTACCATATTGATACGATAGAATGAAACAAGTCACTGGCGGATTTCAAAGTTATCATACGTTGCTACCACATTCTTTTCAAGGAATGGAGCAAATTCAATGGGACAGATTTCAAGACTTTTCATTAAATATATACTATTTTTGTCTTAGTCATCATTTTATTATCACTATGGTGCATTGAGACTCAAACTCAATGTCTTATCCATATAAGGCGTGTTAGACCATAATTCTATGGGACTCGAACCCAATACCTTATCATCATGGTGCATCAAAACTCAAATTGATGTCTTACCCTCTTGGTGCGATAGAACATAAATCTACCGTCTTATCCTTAAATATTTTTCATTATAGTGCATCATACTTTAAAATGATGTCTTAACCCTTTGGTGCAATGAGACTTGAATTCACCGTCTAATCCTCAACTAATGACATAATAAGCCAAATTACATTAAGACTCACCCCAAGTCCTTAAAGTACATATATGAAGAAGATATATACGAAATATGATTTATAAACTATATGTTCTAATATAAAATATTCCACTTCTGCGTGACATATGAGAAACACCAACCAACCAACCAACAATAAAATGAGTATTTAAAGAAAACAAAGATAACAAAGTATAATATTGAGAGATTAAATAGTTATATAAACCTCCCGTTCATTTCGTTAACCCAAGTTCCAAAGTTAATCGTGAGTAGTGGAGGATTTCATAACCAATCTCTTGATCAACTTACCTTAAGGTCATTTCTCCATGGTAAAACATTTGTGTTGATAACATGTTATAAAACTAAGCTCAGAACAATATAACTATAATGAGAAGAAGACAAGATAAGTAGATGACGGAGATGACTTATCTTCTTATTCAAGTGTATCCTACAACTGGTGAATGATATCTCTATTTATAGTGTATAGTGTTGAGATATCACCCAAAGACCATCATGTTAAATGCCCAAATTAGTAGGTACATAGTTATCAACAAAAGTTCATGTCACCTTGGAAATATACATACATGAATACAACTAATTCATGAATAAATCAAATGGACAATCCACTATTTAATGGATTTATAACATCTTTCTATTTGTCTCTTCAATTTTGTACATTTTTATTACTTTAGGAATTAAATAAACGGAAAATGGTCAAATATACCCCTGTACAATTAGAAATAGTTTAAAGAGAGAAAAGGACAAATATACCCTCGAACTATCGTAAATGGTATGCATATACCCTTCGTCATACTTTTGGGACATTAGTGCCCTTGCCGTCCAAAAACTAGAGTATATATGCCCTTCACTCTAATGGAAGACTAAATAGGAACACGTGGCACAATCTTATCCGTTGATCCGATATTTAATAAATGTTAGATCGGTGGATAAGATTATGACACATGTATATCCGTTAGTATAAAGGGTCAATATGCTCTAGTTTTTGGACGGCAGGGGCACCAATGTCCCAAAAGTATGACAGAAGGTATCTGTATACCATTTACGATAGTTCGGGGGTATATTTTTCCTTTTTCCCTAGTTTAAATATCCCTTGTTACACTTTCGGTCAAATATTCCCCTCCCGTTATACTTTTTGTTCAAATATACCCATTCATCATACTTTGGCACAAACTTACCCTTAATTTTGACGAAATGTCACGACCTAGGGGTACACCCTATAATGTAACATGGCGTACTTAACCCCGAAGGGGTACATACAAGCCCTTAGCATATCATAACATAAGATACTAAAAAAGTACGGAAATTTTAAAAACTTTATCCATACAATTGAAATCTTTTATAAAAGCAAGTGGAAGTCTTACTACACTTTGTTTCAAACCATCTAATGCTCAACCTTGAATAAAACCTTTGGGTCACACAGCCTATACAATAGTCTCAAAACATGAAAATAAAAGACATAAAGGAAATAGTGGCTTTGTCCTCAAAGCTATGCGGACTCACCAAATCTTCAACTCCTTGCTCCTTAGAAACCTATCATCAAGAATGAAACTCAAATCACCGAACCCTACATTTGATAAGAATGTAGGCAAAGTATGCGTTAGTACAAAATGTACTAAATATGTTAGCTATCATAACATCATAAGAGCATAACAAAAGGATTAGTCAATAAGAGACATACTATAATCATAAGAGACAACAACAAGGTCATAAGCATAATCTCCAACATAGACATAATGTAATCATTAGTCATCATAAAACATAGTCCATATACATAGTCAATACTAAAACCTTCATACCATAAGAAAACCACTTCATAAGTAACCTCCAAGTATACTTGTGCAATGCATGGATATGATCCCATAAGCTCATACATGCTAAGTATCCCTTTTGGTCATCATATTCATACTTGCCATCCTAGGATCTCATCTTTAACTTATTCTCATAACCAAGGGAATCTCTCACCTTTAGTCAATCATATTATAACATAGAGGGCAACTATAGCACAATCTCATCTAAGCATACATCATACAAGAGAAACACTTCATGAGTCAACTCAAGGCAAGTTTGTGTCATGCATGAACAAGACCCCATAATCCTACCCATGCTAAGCTAGACACTTTAGGTTCTTCATTCATGTTTATCATTTCTTATTCTCATAGACAAGGGGAATCACCTCTATTCATGTATGTATTGGAGGGGCCTACCAAGCTACAATCCAAACTAGTCATGCTCATGTTCATAAATGCAAGGGGAATCACCTCAAGGCATACATGTTTAGCTCATCATAAAGGACAAGGGGAATCACCTCAAGCCATACATATCATGGAATCATCAAGACAAGGGTAATCACCTCTACTCATACATATTACATACATATTAACGAATCATAGGTATTCGCCTCTATGTTCATTTTAATGTGATATAGGTATTCGCCTCCATATTCATTTTATTGTGTAATGTAGGTATTCGGCTCCACATCATCACATAAGGATAATAGGTAATCGCTTCCATGATCAACATAAAGGCTAATGGGTAATCATTGCTTGCCTTGGGAGTCATACATACATAAAGGGTACTCACCTCACACTCCCCATATCATGACATGGGTAATCACCTCATGTTTAACTAATTAGGAATAAGGGAACTCACCTCACATTCCTATTTAGGGGAATCACCACAACCCTCATCACATTTCATAGTCCTAGGACTTAGATTCATTTTAGGTGAGAAAACCTTTCAACCTAGAATCATTCTATGTGAGAGAACCTTCCATGTCATATCATATTCATGCATAACATCATATCTAGAATTCTACATTAGACATGGATATCATCATAACTCAAGCGATTCTATCATTTCCTACCATCTATCATTAATAAGGTGAATTAGATAGGTAAAGATCTTTCATCACAATTTTATTCATTAGCCTTATATTCTCATATAGATTTTACTCTTAAAGCCTAAACCTACATAATCATCATATTAGCTTTAATCAAAGCCCTAGTGATCAACATTCATGACTACAAGCCTTACTTCTTACAATCATCATACATACCAAGATTTCAAGGTATTCAAATCACATTCTTCATTATTAGGTGATTCTAGTCATATAATTCATCCAAAAGGTTCAACTTCAAGCTTTACAAGTCATTGTCCATAGTATAATATTTAATCTAATTCAATTTATGTCTATATGTTCCTATTCTTGAACAATTACTACTCATAACATCAATTCTAGAAGATTCCCTATGAATCGTCAATTTCACCTTTCATGGCATAAACCCACATAATATCAATTTCATCAATTAGGATAGGGTTAACCATGGAAAATATATAATATCTTCATAATAACATAATTCAATACTAGATCAATTATAAACAAGTACTATCCACTCAATTGGAATCATACTCAACACTACCCACAACATAGGAAGAAACCCTAGCTAGAATTGGGGTTTATCTTCACAATTGGGGGAAATCTAGGGGGATCTATGGATGGAAGAATCAATAGATGAATAATCTAACATACCTTGATTATAAAGCCCTCATAATGCTTGCAACAATGGAGGATTTAACCTAGATTGCTTCTCTTCTTCTTCTTCTTCTTTACTTTCTAGAGAGAGAATTTCTTGGAGGAAATTGAGTTTGTTTGGGGTCTTGGAAGAATGACTTGATTGATTTAGTTTAGGGTTCTATTAGGTTTATATAGGTGGCCTAATTAATAATAAAATGACCCTACTTAATAACTAATTAATTCTAGAACCTTCCCTTAATCCCCTAACCTAAACAACTAGACTTCAAGGTTGCCCCACCCACGAGACCTCGACCCATGGACCGTGGGTGAGTCCATGGGGGGTGCTGCACCTCCGTAGGTGGAGTACTGGAGCTTGGTTCTGTAGGCTTGACCAACGACCCTCCCCAAGGGGCGTGGGTGGAACCATGAGGCGTGAGTCTCCATTGTGGGTCACTTCCTTGAGGCAAATTTAGGGGCTGTTTTGGGGTCCTCCTCAAGGACCCCTTCGGTTGGTCTTTGGGGAGTCTTACCTTGAAGTTTAACCCCTAGACCCCTCATTCCAAGTACGGGAAGTCATTTTATGATTCTACCCCTCACATCAAACTCTAGAACCCTTATGAAAAGCTCTAGTTTAGCCTACTAGTTTTCCGGGTGTTACACAAAATTACACATGTCAAGTTCAAAATGAAATGACCCGGCCCCAATTCTAAATACCTAATTTTTTTTTGTTGAAACCCACCCACCCGTTTAACTGGATCCAATCCATTTTATATTCATTTCCTCTTTTTTCAATACTCAAACATTCAGAAAGGGCGTTTATTTTCATTAGCTAGATTTATTCCTTCATATTTTGATCTTGCCATGATCAGAACATTAACCTTAAACAATAACAAAGTAAAATTTTAAGGAAAATGAGCAGGTATCATGGGTAAGCACACCAGTAGAGCTCTTTCAGAGCATCTCAAGAGTAAACTTTATTTGTGTATAACGTTTTCACTTTCAGGTGTCATGGGTAAGCACACCAGTAAAGCTCTTTCAGAGCTTCTCAAGAGTAAATTTTATTTGTGTATAATGTTTTCACATTCAAATTTCACTAAAAGTGATTATATGAATAACTATATGACAATCTCCAAATTCAGGATCATCTTTGTTACTGTCTAACAAACAAAGAATCAGATGAAAAAAGTAGTGCAAAATCTGAAAAAGAAAATGAAACCCACTGTAAAATTGTAAAAGTACAAGCTTTTAAAGGTTTGGGTATTGAAAAAAAAGAAGGGAAAGGCATAAATTCACCCCCGAACTTGTTTCGAAAAGTCAGTTACACACCTAAACTAATATAGTGATGTCACTCCCCGAGCTTACACCCTGGGCGGGACTGGCACTCGAGAACCATTACTGGCCCCAAGCGAACCTTTGGCCTGACTTACTTACTCAGCAGAAGACTTAAACATAAGAAACATAACTCATGAAATAACTTAAGAGATAATAACTTAACCAAAATGGCAACTCAAGTCTAAACCGTATACAACTGAAATGAATAAGACTAAAGAACTATACGATCCGTCTATGAAGCCTCTAAAACAAAGAGGGATGTCGGGACAAGACCCCTGATCATCCTAACAACTGAAATACTAGAAAGCAATTTAAAAAGGAGCCCTCCTGAAAGCAAGGAGGCTCACCAACAAACTCCGAGTGCTCAACTGGATCAACGGGGCCTTGAATGCTAATCCTGATTACATGTGTCTGCATCATAACAACGATGCAGGCCAAATGGCATCAGTACATTGAATGTACGAGTATGCGAGGCAAATACTAAAACATAACATAAGCTTGAAAAGAATCTAAAAGAAACACTTACCTTGGCTTTACTCAGCTCATGAATAACTTAACTCAATATAAAGCAATAAAACACATGCGATATATGGAAAACTTTTAAATAGTAGAAAACAACTTAGTTCGTTAAAGAAAATGCAATAAAAAAACTCAATTTTACTCATATAATAAAGTAATATAGTTTCTTTGGGAGTTTCTCTAACCAACAACCACCACTATGAGCCTAAGTGGTCATACAACGTCTTGCACACGCTGTCAGAACTGTCCTATACTTTGTCATCATACAAAACACCTTAACTAAGTGGATCCACTTGTCTATGCTTAAAAGCACTTAGGAGTCATCTAAAAAGTATGATCCTTTACTACCCATGATGGCGACATGATTTATGGAGACTTGAGTTATTATGAACTCGCGTCCCCATATCGGTACTCAATACTACTCGCAAAATATACTTAGCTTATATGTTTTTAAAGCAAAACTTCTTTCTTTGGTTTGAGATAATTACTCAAAACATAGCTTCAAAGCTGATACAACATAGATAACATGGATCGCGTAAAAGCATTAGAGGAGCTTGATGGACACAAAATCAAGAATTACAATGTGTGAAAGGTCCATCTAAGCGAAGAGAAAGAAGAAAGAGTCCATTTGTGCAAATGGTCATCTCATAATTTCAAGAATTCACAAAATAAGACGACCAAACAAGGCCCTTACCTCATTAAGGGTAACATTGTCAAAGAAGTGTCTTATTTATTTTATTTTCAAGAATTCACAAAAGAAGACAACCAAACAAGGTCCTTACCTCATTAAGGGTAAAATTGTCAAAGAAGTGTCTTCTTTATTTTATTAGTATAAATAGTAGTCTCTTTTATTTTGGAAGACCGAGAATACATGGATTTTGAATGTTAAATGAACAAACTCTTTTCAAGAGTGTAGTTTAAGGGTGGAATCCCTTTTAGGTTAGCCTAGCTTAGTGTAGCTTAATCTAGATTAGTGATGGGTGGATTCTCATTGTTGATTTAGGTTTTTCTTAACCTTGATTTCACTTGAGATTGTTCATTTGTGGTTTTCAATTTGAGTTTTTTCTTTTTGAATCCAAATTTCTCTTCTTCATTGGTTGATTGTTTATTCAATTAGCCTTTCTTTCTTCTCTTTTCATCTCTTATTTCTCATCTATCTTACTTTTGTGTTGTTTCATTCCGCATTTGATTTCAATTGGTTTCATCCCCAATTGGAATCCTTATCATTTGCATCAAGAGCCTAGGTTTAGATTTGTTCCTACAAATCTAGTCTTGGTTTGCAAAAACAAAAAAAAAGTCCAAAAATCGTCAAAAAAAAATCTGATTTTTTTTTGTTTTGATTTGTTGTTTTTGACAATTTCCTTGATGTCTATACTTGTTTGTATGACCCCATTATGTGGACCTATTATCATTTTGACCCCGGTGAGCGTTTGAGAGTATTTGAGCTTGTAGCAATGTCATATTTTGGGTGGTATTATCCTTTTGATGTTAGGAATAGCCAATTTCCTTGTTCTCCATCTACGGGCTTAATAGTCCTGATAATAGAGGATACTTGGTTGTTCCTTGAGATTGAGTCTCCTTTGTGTAATGCTTATATTTGTTGTTTGTCCTTTCCATGGTTTTGCAAGGTTTGGATTCAATGACAAATCATTTTCAAAAAGGGGAGAATGATAACAACATGGATATCATGGATCACGTAAAAGCATTAGAGGAGATTGATGGACACAAAATCAAGAAGTACAATGTGTGGAAGGTCCATCTAAGTGAAGAAAAAGAAGAAAAAGGCCATTTGTGCAAATGGTCATCTCATAATTTCAAGAATTCACAAAATAAGACAACCAAACAAGGCCCTTACCTCATTAAGGGTAACATTGTCAAAGAAGTGTCTTCTTTATTTTATTTTCAAGAATTCACAAAAGAAGACAACCAAACAAGGTCCTTACCTCATTAAGGGTAAAATTGTCAAAGAAGTGTCTTCTTTATTTTATTAGTATAAATAGTAGTCTCTTTTATTTTGGAAGATCGAGAATATATGGATTTTGAATGTTAAATGAACAAACTCTTCTCAAGAGTGTAGTTTAAGGGTGGAATCCCTTTTAGGTATGCCTAGCTTAGTGTAGCTTAATCTAGATTAGTGATGGGTGTATTCTCATTGTTGATTTAGGTTTTTCTTAACCTTGATTTCACTTGAGATTGCTCATTTGTGGTTTTCAATTTGAGTTGTTTCTTTTCGAATTCAAGTTTCTCTTCTTCATTGGTTGATTGTTTATTCAATTAGCCTTTCTTTCTTCTCTTCTCATCTCTTATTTCTCATCTATCTTACTTTTGTGTTGTTTCATTCCGTATTTGATTTCAATTGGTTTCATCCCCAATTGGAATCATTATCCAAAGCTCTCTTAGAATCATTGTTCCCTTTCTTGCTCAAATGTGAAAACATTTCTAACTTTTGGGAATACTTAGTTCCCGTATAATCTTTGATGAAATGAACTTTATTCTTAACTCTTTAGTCAACTCGAAAATTAAGTCTTAAGACAAAGTTAAAACATTTGCGAAAGACTTTTGAAAACTTTATGAACTTCTCTTGACTTGCTTCTTAACTTTTAGACTTGACTCTTAACTTTCCTTGAATTGAATTATGGATTCAAGGTTCATGATCTCATGTTTATGGATGATTTCATCATGTTTAGACGTACCTTAGAGTGTTGAAATCAACTAGAAAACATAGGTATGTTGCTAAGGAACTAGTACGGAAAGATGGGGGAAGAATGGGAAGAACTGGTGTCCCTGGCGCTTTGAGAGACGCGAGGTGCCAGAGGGTGAAATTCATAGAATGACTTGGGGTGCTCTGGCTGGTGTGGCGCCTTAGAGGTGAACATTCAGAGACCCCTTCGTAGGGCTCTGAGAGGGGCGGCGCCTCAGGCCCCCTCTCCAGGTGCATCCGACTTTTCTCCTTAGTTTTTCAACTCTAAACCCCTTATTTCAACTTAGTTCTTTCCCCAAACACTTAGTATCAATTATACCCTCAATTTATACAAGATTCAACTCGAAAACACACCCAAAAACAAGAATCAAACTCAAGAAAACTTCAACAACACAACCCACAAGAATTCAAATAAATTGTAACGACCCTTAAAATAAAGTAGGATAAAGTAGAGCCTCACATGAGTTTTATGCATTAATAACTTGTCAAAATAATGAAGAATAGCCTTGTAAGTCAGTTTTAAAGAGTTTGGCAGTCAAACGTCAAGGGATGACCAAGACGTTCGGAAACTAGTCTTTACGTGTTGGTGTGTTCTAATATGTTGTTCATGTTTTTATGTATTTTTTGGAGTCTAAAATCAGTGGAAGTGACCCTAGTGTCTTAATAAATATTTTTAGGGTCAAAACGTTCGGATACGACTCCCCAGGGGCCACCCTAAGGGTCCTCGAGGAGGACCCCAACCTTGGCCAAGCAAGCTGCCAAGGCAGCTTGAAGTTGTGCATGAAGGGAGTGACTCCGCGTTGCGGACCTGCTACACCAAGGGCCAAAAAGTTTGGTCCGCGTCGCGGACACATCGCAGACTCTACTGTCTCATAATTTAATTTTCAGAAACTTGTGGGAACATCTCCGCGTCGCGAACTTGTTTCCCGACGAAATTTGCGAAAATAAAACTCAAGTTTGACTTGTTTAAAAAGGTCCAACTAAGTGAGGGGTACTTTGGGGAATTATTATAAATAATTATTCTACCTATTTTAGGGTATTTTAAGTTGGTTTAAACCCCAAAACCTAAAATTAGACCCCATTCTTCAAATTGACCCTTCCCTCTCAAAATAGATTCTCTTAAAAACCCTATTGAAGACCTTGATGAAGCTCAAGCTAGAAGATGGGTTTCCAACTGATTTCTTCTTCAATTTCATGGCTCTTCAATAATTAAGGTATGGTGACTCTTGATTCTTGAATAACCTCTCATTCAAGGAGTTCTATCAAAGATTTTCAAAAGTGATTCAAAGACCAAAATTCCCAATTTTCAATCTAAACATGGGTTCCTTGTCAAACGATTTTCTAAATCATTCTATTGATGAATTAATGTGGAATTAATGTTTTTAAGATAACTTTCAAAGGAATTCTTAAAGAACCCATGATCCCCAAATTCTAAAAATTAGCCTATGATGTGGGTCTTTGTGAATATGATCTCTATTGGTGAAATTATATTTAGATTAGATTGTATTGATGTTTCTTATGATTATCTATACTTATTCATGTTGAATTGTTGGTATATTGATGAGTTGAGGATTATGGCCTTATGGGCAAAGTTATGGGTTGATCCCTTTGTTTATGGAATTGTACTTGGACTATGTTTATGATATTGAATTACATTGTTGATTCCTATTGCTACCTATGTCAATTGAATATGAATTGTTGAGGATTGATCCATGGTGATCATGGCTTGGAGAACTGGTAAGTTGACCTAACTTCTAGTCTATAGTATGAGAATTGATGTTGTGTGGTTTGATCCACTTATGGTGGAGGTGTTCACTTCTTGTCTATCTATGCATGTTGAGATCATGACCTTGAAGGTAATAGATGTGAAGTGAATTGTTGATTATGATGCATATGTTTATGAAGTTATGCTATGAAGGTTATGTATGAAATCCTCAATGCTAGCATGATGTTTAAAGTGTGTTGATGATGAGGAGTATAATGTGAATGATAATGTTAGGGATAAGGTGTGGTCTACATGATTGATTATGTTAGGTACTATTGTGGAATGACCCCTACCTATATGACCCCTATATGAATGTTTGATCATATACATGTTAGGAGTACATATTCAATGTTGAATGTGTCCTTGTCTCCTATGATGAAGTGTGGGTGTGTGTTCTAGAATCTCTAAGGGCTTTATATGTGAATTGCTCATGATTTAGGGACATTGTGAATGTGTGGTGATCCCTTGAAGGAAAGTGCACTCAATATCAATATTATTGCTATTATGTCACTATGAGGACCAATATGCACACACACACTCTACATGTATAGCTATGAATATGATGTGTTATGGTGTCTATTGAAAGGTTAACTCTTATATGCACCCTTACATCTTATTATGCATGCAAAGTGTATGATTAGCAAGGTATGAATATGTGTTGTATAAAGGTGTTTATGTGAAAGGCTTTCTCACATATGTACACACACATGAATGAATGAATAAGGTTTATGATAATCTAGTGAAAGTGAGTCTCTTGAAAGGTTTCCTCAATTGTACTCTAAACTAGACTATGTTATGAATATGGTATGATTATGTGAAAGGTCATTCTCACATAATGTAGGTTCTATGATGAAAGGTCATTATTATCTTAGAAACCTTTGAGCTATATGATATGAAGGATTAAGTCCCTAAAGCCTATTTTATGAACTAATGTTAAATAAAGGCTTAAAGATGTTTAAAAAGGGAGTTGGAGCTTAGCACCGAGTGAACATGAAAAATGAGAGTGAGGGCTTCACGTTTAGCAAGTCCGGGTTCCCACAAGAGAACCTTCACATTTAGCAAGTCCGGGTTCCCAACATAGATGTTGTCTCATGAGATGGAAACCTCCACGCTTAGTAAGTCAAGGTTTTCTAGTAGCAATCTCCTTGTTCCATAACTACGTGCCCCCGTAGGTATTAGCTTAGTGGATCCACTAGATAACTATTATGTATGTAGGTCCTACTTTGGCAAGTAGTACCCTCTCTTTTCGGTGTGGGAGTAGAACACCGGATTCCATGTAGCTCACATGGTCTATGTCAGTTGTGGCAATGTTTCCCGAAAGTTAAGAAATGAACTAAGGTAAGAATATGAACTCTAGTCATGATTTCTTGAAGAGTTACTTAGTGTAGGTAGGACTATGGACCCTACTTATGCATTGCACAAGTGTACTCTAAGGGAGGTTATGATTAGGCTCTTTATGTAATAAAGACTATGGTCTATGTATGTTAATATAAAAGCATGTTAAGGTTGACTTTACTTATGTCAAGACATGAAGTATGTTTATGCATGTGAATTACACTTATGACTTCTTAATGGGTTTGCTTAGTATATGTGGGGGTATGGGACTCCATGTGTACATTGCACAAGTGAGCTTGTGAAGGGGTTGTGAGAGTGGTTTACCTATGATATGAACTAAATGGGTTATGACTAATGATGTAGTAAAGGAATGAGTCCTTATATGATGTTATGAAGTATGTTGGTCTTATGTCTAATGTTAAATGAAGATGTTATGACTTGTTGAATATGATGTGCCTAGTCTATGGTGGCTTCCTAGGAACACTTGGTGGGAGTAGTATTATGGGATGCTACTTGCACATTGCACTAGTGTGACTTGGAGGTTGTCCTAGGTGATGGTTCCTATGTGAAGACTATGTCTTATGGTGTGATTATGACTCTATGAATATATGTAAGTTCACCTTTGGTAACCTTAAGGTGATACATTGCACCAAGTATTCCCTAAGGGTTGCTTAGGAAAGGAGTTAAGATAAAGAGAAAGGTAATGTATTGTATGTATTGAATGTGCTTAAAATGTTATAAGTGGCTCTATGTGCTATTATGAATGGCTTCCATGTGTATGATGATGTATGTGGTTTATATTGTGCCTAATGTACTAAATGCTCTTGAAGTTTCTCTAAAAAGACATGATGCATAGTTTCCAACTAAATGTCCTTTTAAGATCATGTTTTGCATGGTTATCATACTTAGTGCATTCTTGTACTAACATCATTCTTCTTCATCTTTTTACACCAAGTGTAGGTGGTGGTGGCTAAAAGGTCTTTCCTAGAAGTGATGAGCTTGACTTACTATTCCCAAGTTCGGGTGTGTCCTTAAAGATTCAAGGACCTTTATGTTAAAAAGTTTCCTTAAGTTCTATGTACTAGATAGTAGTTTCTTTTGTATTGTAAGGGTTGTGTCCCTCTTGTGTTGTAGTCATGTTTTAAGATGGCTACCTTGAGACGTAGTACTCCGATTTTGTATTAAAGGTTTAAATGAGGTGACTTTTAAGTCTTGTGTTATATTATGGAAAAGTTTTAAATTTTTCGCTATTTTTCTATGATAAATGATATGACGAATGCTAAGGGCTTGTATAAGACCTCCGAGAGGTCGAATACGCCGGTAACGACTAAGGGGTGCTCTCGGGTCGTTACACGAATTTCATCAAGAACTCATAGGATTTACCTTCAAATCAATTATACTTCGCTGAATTGAATCATGATTGGTGCATGGGTGAACTAACCCAACTCTATATGATATCACATACCTCGTAGGGATCACCCCTTGATGAAATCCACACGCAAACCTCCAAGAAATCGACTAATCTTGAACTTTCTTCTCTTTTCTCCTCTTCTCTCTTTTCTCCAAGCCCTAGTGTGAATTTCTAATTGACTAAACTGATCAAATTCTAATTAGACCCCAAAGAAACTCCTAAAAATGAATTAAAATAATAGGATAAGGAAATGACTAAAATACCCTTCCAAAATTTGGTTTTAGACTTTCCTTATTTGAACAGCCCAACTTCAAATGGGAATATCTCATTCATACCAACTCGAAATCGCGCAAACTTAGCGGCGTTGAAAAGATTTTTCCAAGATATTTCTTATGTTATCTGGAAACACACCTAACACATTCTGAGCTAGGAGTTATGGTCGTTTGAAGTTGACCAAAAACTCAAACTTAACATACTTAATAATTTTCCAGATTTTTTTGTTCTTTCCAAAAAATGACTATTTCCAATTTTAACTTCTTTCAAGTTCTTTCAATTAGCGAGATGTTACAAGTGACCTATTACACACCTCTGCTACTAAATAGTGAATTTTGTTACCCCTAAGACTTGTAGCACCACTCTCACAATGGGAGGTGTACCACACTTGCGCCACATCAATGCCATGTCACTGCCACATCAGATGTCATGTCAAATTTTGATTAAAATTCTCCATATCATTCAATTGTTTCTTCTTCAATGAACACCACCATGAAACCACTACCATTGCCGCCATATTACTATTAAATCTATATATTTCACCATGAAAATCAAAATAGTCACCATAAATTTCACCACCTATGATCAAATCCACCATCGAAATCATACTATCACCATTATCCCCACAAAAATTAGAAAGATCCACAATAAAATTTGATACCCATAAACAAACTCATCACCAAAATTACATCATTACCGTCAAAAGGTACAAACCCACCACCAAATATCACTACCACCATTGTCAATATCGATTTTTTCTTCTCCACGATCTTCAATTCCCACTTCTTTGTCACCTCATGCCAACAAATCCATCATTATATTTTATTTTTTAAACTTAATCATCAATTTTATCAACCACCAACAAAGTCGAAAAGAAAAATCAAATATAATGAAAATGGTGAAATTGATTAAGCATTAAAATAGGATATGATAGGGGGAGAGGATTTTGGTGGAGGTATAGTGGGGTGGATGAAAAATGGGTGGATTAAAATTGGGTATGAAAAATGATGGAAAAAAATAAAGAAGAAGAAGAAGAAGATGGTTGCATGTGAAGAAGAAGAAAAGGTGTTGGGTGGGGGCTGGAGGGTGGCGGTAGGGCGATAGTAAAAAGAAGATTTTAATTTATTTTTTTAACTTTATTTACTGTCAAAAGCGCTTTTTTTATTTTTTTATTTTTTGCCACGTCAGTTTTAGGGGGTAAAAAATTATTTTGAAATAGTAAAGGTGTGTAATAGGTCGTCATGATAGTTTAAGCGTGTAACTGACTTTTCGAGACAAGTTCAAGAGTGAATTTATGCCTTTTCCCAAAAAAGAAAGAAGATGAAAATAAAATGGATTGAATCCTTAAACGGGTGGGTTTCTACCAAAAAAAATTGGATATTTAGAACTGGGGTAGGTCATTTCATTTTGGACATGATATGTGTTTTTCTATTAAAATTAAGGATAAATTTGTGTCAAAATATGAGAAGAGGGGTATATTTGAACCAAAAGTATAACTGGAGGGGTATATTTAGCCCGAAAGTATAATAAGGAGTATATTTAAACTATTTCTAATAATACAAAGGTATATTTAATCGTTTTCCGTTAAATAAATATCTTGTTAAACATAGGTTTTAAAATTTTAATTGATCAAATATTATTTTGAATGTACTTATTGAATATCCTACTATTTTTGGGGGATGAATAAAGTCTAATAGCTTTTGCCGTTTATTGGTCAAAAATTTAATTTTTGATTTGTTTCCAATTCGAGAAATAATTCCTATTGACTGATCAAATTCATTGAGTTTGTAATTACTCAAAATGTATAGAATGATTTTGGCAAAAGTGCTCATTACCCCCCTGAACTTGAACCTTTTTATTTAGTGTACATCTAAACTATATTTCGTTTTAATTACCTCCGAACTTGTTTATTCCTCCATCGTGTACACCTTTATTGTCCACCTACTCCAATCGTGACTACACGCGCGTGACAGGTTGACAAAAGTGGTGATGTGGATTTCCAGGTGGATAAATAATAGCCACCTAGATAAATAAATATGGCAAAAAAAAATAGCAAACCTTCTTACCTAAAACTTCCGGACTAAGCTTCTCACTAAGCTCAAAACTTCTCACTACTAAAGAAATGTCAAAAAATGACGGCCAAAAGTGACGGACTGCATCGCTTTGACGTAGTCACCTCCGTCGCTTTTTAGCCCAACGCTTTTCAAAAAGCGACGGGCTGCGTCGCGTTGCTTTTTGACTTTTTTTTTTAACAAAAGCGACAGACTCCATCGCTTTATTTTAATTCTGGAAATTTTATTTTTGAAAATCCCAGAAAAGCGACTGAGTAAAGGACCCTATCCGTCGCTTTTTTGAGATTTTAAAAAAATAAATCCCAAAAAAGCGACGGATAAAACCACGTTGTCCGTCGATTTTCTGGGATTTTAAAAAAAATAAAACTCAGAAAAGAGACAGACAATACCACGCTGTCCATCGCTTTTCTGGGATTTTAACAAAAATAAAACCCAAAAAAGCGATGGACAAAACCACGCTGTCCGTCGTTTTTCCTGCAATATTTTTGAAAGCAGAAACTGGCAGTTTTTGTTGCCCACCTGCAAATGCAATTCAATTCAATCCTACACTATTCAGCCCAATCAAACACACACAATTATAAACAATCTAAACAAATCATAAAACAACAAACTTAAAATAACATTAAAAAGTATCTAAATCACAAATTAAAGACTTATAAAGTCTTTCAAATTTCGTTTCAAAATTACAAAAAGTTCATAAATGTCTAGAGATCTAAACTAGGGAGTGGGTTCTACATAATCATCATCATCATCACGCTCATCGTCAGTGTCATCGGGCCGAAGTAGTAGGTCGACGAGCAAGGTTCATCACTTGTTCTTTGATTTGATGAACGGTCTCACTTATGCTTTCTTGTTCAACTACTCTTATCTGCTCTGAATATGTCAGTGCCGCTATAAGCTTAGTTATTTGAGCCGACCTAGCAGCAATCTGAACACCGTCAAGTGTCTCGGCTTGACGTGACGATCCAATTCCTTCTAAGCCTGACTGGAGTTGTCTTACATCGTTTCGAGATCCTAGACCATAGACTCTACCCTTGTGTGTCCCCCCTACCACTTTTTCTTTCCAAATCTGGGTGGAAAGTTCAAGTGTCAATTGGACCGAACTATCTAAATTCTCAGCGACGTACTGATGAAAGTCATTCTGCATATTAATTATATAAATTGACATCAGTATATATACATATCATAAATATATTCACTATTAATATATATATTATTTATATTAAATAACTTACAAAAGTTCGTTCGACCCTTTCCTCCACCTACACATGATCTCATTTTCTTTTTTCCTAACATGAGTCTTCTTGAAAACCTCCAGTTCAATGGGAGTGTGTCCCAATTCTTTTTTCTATAAATAAAAACTGAAATTTATAACTATATATATGAATCAACTAATTATCTATTTAGAAGTTTGAATTAGAACTTACCACCAAGTAAACCACATTATTTATTTTAACTTATTTAAACAACTTAACAACTTTTTAACTTGAACTAGTCTAGTTTTGAATTAATTCCAACAACTAAATCCATCAACAAAACCACATTATTTAATATAACTTATTTAAACAACTTAACAACTTTATAACTTTAACTAGTTTAGTATTGACTTAATTCCAACAACTAAATCCACCAACTAAATCACATTATTTATTTTAACTTATTTAAACAACATAACAACTTTAACTAGTTTAGTTTTGACATAATACAACAACTAAATTCACCACCTAAACCACATTATTTATTTTAACTTATTTAAACAACTTAGCAACTTTTTAACTTGAACTAGTTTAGTTTTGAATTAATTCCAACAACTAAATCCATCAACAAAACCACATTAGTTAATTTAACTTATTTAAAGAATTTAACAACTTTATAACTTGAACAACTTAACAACTTTTTAAAGCTAAGTGTCAACACTAGATGGACACAAATCGATCTTGCAAGAAAATCAATTTTGTCATCAATAGGATCAATTAGTGTTGGTACTTATGCTTAACAAACACATTATTCCTAAATTAAAGCTTAATATCAACACTAGATGAACACAAATCGATCTTGCAAGAAAATCAATTTTGTCATCAATAGAATCAACTAGTGTTGGTACTTATGCTTAACAAATATATTATTTCTAAATTTAAAGCTAAGTGTCAACACTAGATGGACACAAATCAATCTTGCAAGAGAATCAATTTTGTCATCAATAGAATCAACTAGTGTTGGTACTTATGCTTAACAAACACATTATTCCTAAATTAAAGCTTAATATCAACACTAGATGGACACAAATCGATCTTGCAAGAAAATCAATTTTGTCATCAATAGGATCAACTAGTGTTGGTACTTATGCTTAACAAATATATTATTTCTAAATTTAAAGCTAAGTGTCAACACTAGATGGACACAAATCAATCTTGCAAGAAAATCAATTTTGTCATCAATAGGATCAACTAGTGTTGGTACTTATGCTTAACAAACACATTATTCCTAAATTAAAGCTTAATATCAACACTAGATGGACACAAATCGATCTTGCAAGAAAATCAATTTTGTCATCAATAGGATCAACTAGTGTTGGTACTTATGCTTAACAAATATATTATTTCTAAATTTAAAGTTAAGTGTCAACACTAGATGGACACAAATCAATCTTGCAAGAAAATCATTTTTGTCATCAATAGGATCAACTAGTGTTGGTACTTATGCTTAACAAACACTCGATGGACACAAAAAAATTATCACAAAATTAGAGCTAAGTATTAATACTAAATGGACACAAACACATCATTGAAAACAATTGTACTCGAACTTAAGAAATTTAGAAGCACCAACCTTATCTCCAACTTTGATGAAATAAGCAATATAGTCTTGTATCAACTTTTTTAGATGTTGAGCTTCCTCAGTTGCCTAGCACGAAAAGTTCTTAAATTAGTTAAATATAAACTTCAAATTCAAGAATATTAGTTTTTATATATATATATAAAACTAATATTCTTGAATTTGAAGTTTATATTTAACTAATTTTAATAAGTTCAAGTTTCAATTCAAGTTCATATCTAATTTCTAAACTTAATTAGTTATATATTCAAGCTAATCAGTTCCAAGTTCATATTCCTAATTAAGTTCAATTTATAGTAAATTCAAGTTATAATTAATTATAAGTTCTAATTAAGTTGTAATTCAAATCCCTAAAATTCCAAATTCAAACTAGCTAGCTAGTGTCCCAAATTCAAACTATTAATTAGTCCTAAAATATCAAATATAATTCAAACTATTAGTCCTAAATTCCAAATTCAAACTAGTCTTAAAATCACAAATTGAAAGTACTCCTAGAATTCAAAAATCAAACTATAGTGCTAAAATTCCAAATTCAAACTATTAGTAGTCCTAAGATCTCAATAATAATTCAAACTAGTCCTAAATTCAAAATTCAAACTAGTCTTAAAATCACAAATTCAAACTAGTCCTAAAATCCCAAAATCTAACTAGTGCTAAAATCCTAAATTCAAACAACTCCTTAAATACCCTAATTCAATCTAATCTTACAATTCCAAAATCAAACTAATTAAAACAAGAAATACCGAATTTCAAACAAATTCTAAGATACACTAATTCAAACTAACCCCAACATTAAAATTTTCTCAGAATATGCAATAATGATGAAACGAGATCAAACAGAACATAAAAGCTCAAGTTCTCGGTATATTCATCTCATAGGTGCCAGAGATGTAATGAAAAGCTCAAAAAAACTTTTAGATTAAAACTTACTAGGACGGATCTGTTGAGATCCGTTTTTGAACTCGAATTTCGGCGAAAATGAGAGGAATGGAGATGCGAGGATCTCGCTGGTTCGTTGTTGCTGGTTTGCTGTTGTTTCGCCGGTAGCTCGTCGGAGCTGGCTCTCGCGCTGGTTGCTGTTGGACGGAGATGTTGTTGCTCTCTTCGCCGGCTGCTAATGTTAATTGTTTGGAGCTCACTGGTCGGAGCAGTTGAGAGAGAGAGAGAGCAGCGAGCTTTCGCTGATTGGAGAGACGAGAGGGAGGCGGCGATTTGTCTCGCCATTCTCGCCGGATAGAAGAGACGGGAGGGAGCAAGAAGAGAAGAGATGAAAAGAAGAGCGCGACGGGAGGAGCGAGAGGGAGAGCTCACCGGCGATGGTGGAGCTCTCGCCGGTTCTCTCTGATGGAGGGGGCTGCGGCGCTGCTATAGAGAAGAAAATAATGAGTTTTCAAAAAAGGGTTTGGTCTTTTTTAGGTCAAAAATAGGAAGGTTAGGTAGATTTAATCTGAGCCATTGGATTAGTTATGATGAGCGGCTAGGATTTGATCTAGGATTCACTTAAGGATGGACGGTTCGGATTTAAACTAATGTTTCTAGATTTGGACAAAAAGGGTTATAATTGCAATGAATAAATGGCTAAAATTGTAACTAAAATTGATATACGAGGCTATAATTGAAAAACGAAATTGGATTGAGGTGGTTAGAATTGCAATGAATTGGATAAGGAAAAAGCTAGAATTGAAAGAAATTAGACCAAAATGGGCTAAAAATTAAATGATTTCGAGAAAAATTAAAGAAATGTTATCCAATTAAACTACTACAAATATTATAACATTTATATAATAAAAATCACTTAAATTTTAAAATATTTGAATAAAATAATTATTTCGAGTTTTACTTATAATTTTAAAAATATTTTAATATTATTTACGATAATTTTATAAAGCATGCATACTAAAATATATAATTTTTAGACAAAATCGATTAAAAATTTAAACTCGGAATATTTTTTTAAATTCGTATTTATCCGAATAGTACTTCCCAAAGGGTTTTAGGTCGGTCAAAATTGGGTGTCAACATACCAACATCGTGAAGTTGATATTATTTAAATAAAATAATTATTTAAATATATCGACCTCTTTAGGTCGGTATTTATTAATTTATTTTAATATAAACTCACCTCTTGAGGTTGATTTTATAAATTAAAATTGCATATATATATATATATATATATATATATATATATATATATAAAATTTAACTACACATCAACAGAAGTTTAATTTAATAAATTTAATTCATCGATCAAGTTAATTTTATAAATTTAAATTATATACCTTCTAATTGTATAAATTTAATTTTATTGATCAACAAACGTTTATCAATATCAAATTTAATATATAAATCTCCTTGAATTGATCATCGGTATTTCTTTAATTGATAATGTATTTCATATCTGAACCACTAGTATATAAGACTTGATTTGTTAAACTACTCGAGGAATATATAATTAATCAACGTATTTCATACTCCGATGAAGTATCCTTTACATGTCATCATAATTAGGAGGTGATCACTACACTTGACATTCATTCAAGATCAAACGTATATAATAATACTATCTCGCATTCATACTCAAATGGATTATATGTTAGCTCTTCACCTCTACTACATCATGACATGAGATATTAAGTTCATGATTAGACGACGGACTGATATAATTTGTATATTACTCTATAAATATAAGTATAGTTATCTCCTAATTCATATCAACGTAGTTTCATATATACTCTAAATATGGATTATAGATAAAAAAAATTATTTATTCCATGAACTCTAACTTTTTATTTATAAAAATATACAAAATTGTTACACTTTTTGAACAATTAATTGTAGGTGTAAAATAAAATTTAATATTGTGCACAATATCAAAATTATGATTAATAGGAATATTTTAAACAAACCGACCTCCGGATGTCGCTTTTATTAAAAGTAATTAGATAGAATAAAAAATAATGACCTCAGGAGGTCGGTATCACATTAAATTTTAAGATAAATAAAAAGTAATCATGTTAATTAAATAATATTGACATCGGGAGGTCGGTATTTTATATTAAATTATTTTTTAAATTATATAAAACCGTCATTCGGAGGACGATTTATTTAAAGTTAATTGAAAATATTAATTTATTACATACTATTTAATTTTACCGACATTCGGAAGTCAGTATTATAATTTTTTTAATTTTATTTTACACAAAACCATCCTCCAGAAGACGATTTAAATAAAATTAAATCAAAATATTTCTCAATTTTGTTTTTTATATGGAGAAATGGGGAAAATCGCGTCTGCTAGTGCAGATATTTTTAAAAAAGTGACGGACATCGTCTCTATGTCCGTCACTTTTAAAAAAAAATGTTTGACCAACATTTTGACCAAAAAGCGACGAACTAAGAGACACTGTCCGTCGTTTTCTTAAAATATTTGACCAGATATTTTGACCAAGAAGCGACGGACATAAAGATGTTGTATGTCGCTAATTTAAAAAATAATTAAACAATTAAAATTAATAAAAAGCAACGGATGGCATGACTTTTTTTAAATTAATAAATAATTATTTTTAATAAAAAGCGACGGACTGCGTCGCTATCTATATAAAATAATTAATTAGCAAAAATCCGCGAAAAAAACGACGGACTAAGTGATGCCGTCCCTCACTTTTAAAAAAAATAAAAATTATTTTATTTTTCGTCGTTTTTTAGCATTTTTTTAGTAGTGTCTCCCTTAGCTCTATGAATTTGTAATCGACGACGTGAAGTTCTTGCATATTTCAAAGCTTTTGGCTCTCTAAGACGTGAAGTTGGTCGATTTCGCGGAGTACAAGGCAGATTTCGCAGAACTCTTTCTGAATTTGGGTCTTCTTAGACATGAAGTTGGTCGATTAAAATCAAAAAGAGAGAAAAAATTTGAAATTTGAAAAAGAGAGAAAAATATTTATAGATTAGAGAGAGAAAGTTCTGAAAAGATGCCAAAAATTAAAGAAAAATGGAGATTTTATGTTTTTTTACCGTTGCAGCTTTCTGATGTGGCAAAAATTTATTTCCTCACGCGCCTGCTAGAGTTTGTTGTCAATTTCTACGTCAGATGGACAATAAAGATGCACGCAATGGAGGAATAAACAAGTTTGAGGTAATTAAAACAGAATATAGTTTAAGTGTATACTGAATAAAAAGCTTCAAGTTCAGGGGGTAATGAACAGAAAAATTATTGATGAATAAATGAGAAATAAGTCGAAAGTGTTAACCAAACATTAATGCCTTGTTTAATCAAGTACAAAACGATTATTTATCATTTTAGTAAAATAGGTCCAGACATCCTTTAAAGGGAACCCACTTTCTATTCATACTATTAAGGGAAAGATTCGTTAAAATAACAAATTACTCCCTCAGTTTTTTTTACTTGTTTAATTTTAACTTTTTACTTATCCAATTTTGACAAATCAAGAAAAAATAATAGTTTTTACCTATTACATCCTCAATTTATTTAGAGAGACAATATTTTTTAAAAAGGTAGAATATTTTTAATGAGTAAATTGATTTTGAAATTCTATCAATTAATAGGGGTACAATGGTAAATTTACTATATCAATTATTATTTTCTTGATAGGTATATCAAGTCAAAAATAAACAAATAAATAGAAACAGAGGAAGTACTAATAATTGAATTTTTTAAGAAGGGAAAGGATCAAAAATATTTTTTATCTTTTTTAAAATAGGTTAGATTTGTCCGTTGTTACGTCTTTTTCCAAAAAAAATATCCCTGTCAATTATGTTTTTTGCCTTAAAAAAGTCTTCCAGCCAGCTAGATAGCTCAAAAACTCATTCCTACCAACGGTTGCTTCAAAATAAGGAAATAATGAGTCAATTTTGCTTGAAATATTCGAAATGAGATAGGTTTATCCCTTCATTGAAAGTTCAAACAAATCTCTTAATTGTAAATTCTTGAGCGAAAACTTATAATTTGAAATTATGAGATTACTTTGATTTGCTTAAATGATATTTTTTATACAATACCAGTTTTTATATAATATAAAAGGTTTACTTATTAGCATTAATTTTTCATCTAAATATTCATTCCTCTGTTTTCTTTTTAAATAGTTATACCGGTCATTAACTGAAATTGATGAGTTCAAGTTACAATAAGTAATATAGTGTATCAAGACATAATTAAATTTAATTTTGTTATAAAATCAAGCTCAGAATAATATAATATAAAGAGAAGAAGACAAGATATGGAGATGAAGAAGAGGAATTTTCTTCTTATTCAAGTGTATCTTACATGGAGAATGATATCTCTATTTATAAGTAGAGAAATCACTTCAAAAGCCACTTTGATGAATGCCAAATTAATAGATACATCATTATCTCAAAAGTGTTCATATCACCTTGGGAATACACATTCATGATAAGGATAAGTTCATGAATAAACTTAATGGACAATCCACTTAGTTCAATGGATTTATAACACTCCTTATTGGATGTCCATAGATAATATGCCTCGTTAAAATCTTACTAGGAAAAAACCTTGTGGGAAAAAATTATAGTGAAGGAAAAAGAGTACACATATCTTTTGATACACATTATTTAATGTCTCATTAAAAACCTTGCCAGGAAAACCCAGTGGGACAAAACCTCGGTCAAGAAAAAAAAAGTGCAACACTTATAATACTCCCCTGATTAAAACATCACTTAATTTCTTGTGATGATGTCATTCAATCTTATTTACCAACTTCTCAAATATTGCAGTGTCTTTGTGATCAAATCACACTCACGAAGATGTTGCATGATTGTACTCATCCAGATATATCATTTTCTGGTTTCATGGATATGATGAGGCTTTGAGCTTAGCCGAATACATTCTTGAAAATCACTCTATTCATGACCTCGTTGTTGCAAGTAAATTACTCATTCAACTTGTTCATAGCAACAATCATCTTGTGGACACTTTCATTTGCAGTTGATTATCTTGTAGAATAACTTCAAATAAATGTCTTTGATATTATTTCAACGTCTTCTCGTTGGGGAGGAGAAGAATCTTGCCAGTAAATTTATTGTAAAACAGATATCAAGTCGAGTATTGTTAGCTAGATGCATTAGTGCTCTGATTGCACTAAGATATGGAGTTTCATCACCAAGAAGCTCTCCATCATTCTTTTGAGATCAAAGTGAATATTTATTTATGTCAAGTGATCTCAGTCATTGGGGTACTCAATGAATGTGATTTATTCATATAGAATTGCATCAAAACTTTTATGTGTATGTTGATTGATGGACAAATATTTCATTCGTCAAATTCTCAATCTGTAGGTTAAGACAAAATTTTGTCTTTTCAGGATCTTTTCATTTTAGATTCCCTTCTCAAACACTCAATAGTTTTTGAAAGCTCTTTAAGAGTGCTAATAATGTTCAAGTCATCAACATACACAAGAAATTTAGATCCTGACCTTTTCATAAAAATGCAAGGACAATTAGGGTCTTTTTTTTTCTCTTGTACCCTTTCTTCCTTGATTATTTCAATCCATATAAGGATTCTTGAAGGTTTATTGAAAAGGTTTCTTTCAAACTTTTATATGTTTTAGACACCTTAATTACTTCAAGGATTTTCATATAACCTTCAGTATTGTCTAGCTAGACATAATAATTATTCATTATATGCATTCAAGTTTTCATATATTGTCAGATCAAAACAAATCTCATTGCATCCACCATAGGAGAAAACATCTCCAATAATGTCAAAATTTTTGCGACAAACTTTTATGCCTCAAGGCACAAGCCGTACTTGATATCTTACGGTTATACCATCGCATAATAATTTATTTGTACTCCACTGACATTACACCTTGATTTATGGACTATCAATCTAAAACATCACTTTTCTAAGAGAAACAAAATATACTTGAATTATGCATTTTACTTGGCCAATTATTTATCTGTCCACACCATATGACAGATTTGAATTCAAAATCCTCGTCACAATTTATATCATTGAGCGCTACTTCATATCAAATATACCGTCGACAATTATTTGATATCGATTTCAATATGATATAACTTATCGAGATCTCTTCATTTTTCATCATTTTCATGTACCTGAACCTTTTCCAAGGTTTTATGAAGTGTTATGTCATTGTGATCTTTTATAGCAATTGCCTCATGACCATATTGATCATTTGCTCCTCTCCTTCTTCAAGGAATTTTACATTTGGAATCGATTGGTCTATTACGCTTTAGGCGTATTATAGACTTTGTCCTTCAAGGACTTCTCATTGGAGCATTTGTAGCTGAATTATAACATAGAGTCAACAAATTCATCTGGCAATTAATTTGAAACATTACGCAAATGAATTATCTCTTGAACTTTAAGTTCACATTTTCTTTTACGAGGATCTATATAATTCATCTCATTTCAGTTATCAATCATCTCTCCCCCTAATGTTAGAAAATATAACATTCGCCCAACCTCACTTGGGGAATCCATCTTTGTGCGTGGTGGAGCAATTAAATCAGATATCGCACAATTAAACTTTAGATGGAAATTATTTGGTTCTGATCCTGAACCAATTAAGATGGGGAAACCTTGTTGGCTTGATGCATACATGTGTTGCTACATGTGAAATAAACTCATCTCATATCAAATTTTATTGGGAGTGTTGTTCTCATACCTATGGTTTAGATATAATTTGAGGCATACAATTTCTGCTAAACCAACCAGCATTATCAATATAATTTCATATTTCGAAACTATGCTCTTAATTTAACAATTCGAGCAAACAACCTTACAAACACCAATTGTAAGTTGACAACAAAGCACATGTGACTATCACATAGATGCATCTATCATATAGTTGCAAATGATCTGCATGGCAGGTGAATGGGCTCATATTCACATCTTTATATGTTCCAAATAATTTCAGAGAGTACAGTCTCAACCTTAGCTAGTACAGTGATAATTTTACTATGAGAATAAACAACACAAGAGAATTTTTGAAGAATATTTTATTTCTTCAGTATATAACTATGTGAATTCTTAATTAGTTTTGCATCATATTTTAATCGAAATGGCCAACCAATCATGCCAACTGATCTTTATTCCAGTACACTTATAGTTTACTTTTACATGTGATTTCATCAGCCTGTCCATGTCTGTGTGCAACAAACAAGAGGAAAACTGGATAATCTTTTACATAAATATTTATAACCCGCTTCGTTTATAGTAATCTAAAGATATTAAATCGTTTCATAATTTGTAGTCTTAATATTTTTTTTCAATTCATCCGAAACTTAAAAAGTTTTGAGACTTACTACAACCCCGATATTATTTCTCTGGTAATAACACAACTCGTTAGAGCTTGCAATTAATTTTGTGTACTATCACATATTCCATGACACCATCCATATGGTGAACATCTTCTTCAAGGAGAAAATTATATTATTATTGTCATGGTCAAAATTATATCGAGCAAGACATGTTTCTTGTTTTACTTTTGTCGTACCATAGGTACACAACCAATGAAAATTTGTATTGCCACACAATAATATTATTTTGGTCATGGCCACAACCTTTATAGGCAAGAATTATTTCTTTCTTTTTCCCTTTCGGTAGTTCACAATAAACTTACTGTAATATTATGACGTATAAACGTACACGATCATTGACCATTCCTACCAAATAAAATTTATTTATTTCTCTCAAACCTCTTGTAGAGGTGAGTTGTGGCATATTTTCAACCATACATGAATATGTTCTAATTCATATTTTTCTTCATATTTTGACACATTCACTGGGCAAACATTCATGATGCTTATTACAAGTCACAATCTTTTCATGAGTTAACTATAAATATTTATATATGTCATATCTTTATATTTGACATATTTATATGATCCACCTCAACATCACTTTGAAAGATAAAGTGCACTACCACTTTATACTCTTTTATTTTGATGAAGGATTTATAAAACTTATCAAATAAGGTCGCATGACAACCGCATGTCCAATAGCCTTTCATACCGTTTTGATGATAAAATTATTTTCACAGTTTGAAGGACTATTTGAAGAACTCATATTATTAATCCTTTCATAATTACCACAATAATGACTATTATAATTATGTCCCTCCACACCCTTATTCATACATTCAATCATTTATCGTCTTTCAAACTTATTATTCATTGCTACCACATTCATACGATAGAATGGAGCAAATCAACTGGCACATTCCAAAGTTATCATACATTGCTACCACATTCGTTTCAAGGAATGGAGAAAATTCAATATGATGAATTTTAAGACTTTTCATCAAAATATATTATTTTTGCGTTAGTCATCATTTTATCATCACTATGGTGCATTTAGACTCAAACTCAATGTCTTATCTGTTGAATATTGTTGTTTGAGAACGACATGCACAATCGATTTCTCACAACTTGAATTTTATTATATCAAAGTAAGGACCCGCTTCGGTCTTACAATCTTGATCACACTTGTTGCTTGCTTCAGCAACACTCTTTACTTGAGCACACACTGGTTTGCTCTCTTGCTTTCTTACTTACTTGCTTTGTTACTTGGTTGGTTGCATACAACTCAAATGGACCACCTCTATTTATAGGAGGTGATGGAACAATCTGGCTAAACATATTTCTACTCTATTCTAGAATATTCTTCAAACTACTTAATTCTAGAACTACCCTATCTAGAACATTTCTAGACTATTCTCTCTAAAATACTCATTCTAGATACCTTCCTTCAATTCTCTATAACTCCGAAATATTCTAGATTTTTCTTGACTTATCTTAAGTAAATAATTAAGTTGGTGATGAATTCTTAACACTCCCCCTCAACACCAACTTAATTTTTCCTTTGGTCCGTTGTGAGCGATTCTTGCTCTATAAGCATCATGACGTCCATGCCATTTGAGGAGCTCCTCCTTCATCGGATTATTCTGATCCCTACTCTTTGAAGTTTCTTCAAAGGTAGTATTATCTTTGTTGTTAACCACCTCTACTAATGTTGCATCTACATACTTGGCATTTGAGCATTTCAATCGTGTCTTCCTTCTTAGTTGAGGTTGCAGAGCTTCTTTGACTCTGTCTTGCAACAATTGTAGAGTTTCATGTACTCTTGTTTTCCATGAATTCTTATTTTCTCCTTTTGAAAATATCTCCTTGGTACTCCCTCCGTCCCTATTTAGTTGTCCATATTTCCTTTTTTAGTTGTCCCTATTTAGTTGTCCATTTTGACAAATCAAGAAAGGACAACAAATTTTTTCCTATTATACCCTTATTTACACTTCTTGAAAATTGTAAAAGTGTATGTTGTTTCCCTCCAATTTATTTCACTTGAATTCAAAGAAGTGGTTGTAATTTTGAAGTGAAAGGTTGTCATAAGGGTAAAATTATAACTTCACTGTGCTAATCATTGTTGCCTTAATCTGTGTGTCATTTCTAAAGTGGACAACTAAAAAGGGACAGAGGGAGTATGTGAGTTATATTTTTCACATACCTCTTGTTTTTGTTCAACCTCACTTCTTTGTCCTTCTTCTTCAAGTTTATATTGTAGCTCTTGCTCTAATTTCCTTGAATATGGCAAGGAGACTTCGTTGTACCACCATGCTGGTGCTTCATCAAGTACCACATAAGTTGTCTCGGTTGGCATAACGTATATTGATTCTAACCTTCTCCCTTCCATTATTGGTGTGGTTGTAACTTTTAAGTTTCGATATATTTTTACATCATTTGGCCCAAACAAGACATAGTTACCAAAATTTGTTAGTTGCGATACAAATAATAAGTTCTTCTTCATACCTGGAACATGGTAGACATTTTGAAGTTCCACTTGTCTTGAGCTGTGATGAGGCATGAACACCGTCTTGCCAATATGAGTTATTGGCATTTTTTAATTATGCAGTCACCACTACTCAACCACATTTATATTCACTTATGTTGATGAGCTTTTTCTCATCACCAGTTATGTGATTGGAACATCCTGAATCACCGATCCAATCAGGTCTATAATCTACCAGTTTCTCACTTACAGTTGTAAATGTGATCTCCTTTTCTTTGTTAGAGTGACAGGGGACAAGCTTCTCCTGTTGATTGTTTTCTTCAACTGTATAAAAAGTCTCAAAGTCCCATTCTTCTTCTTCTTCATCTTGTTGGTTTTGTGAAGAAATAGCTACATTACCTTCTACTTTCTTGTACCAGCAGTCCCTGGAGTAGTGTCTTTTCTTTCCACAATTGTAGCACTTCTTCATTTGCCAGTTGTTAAAGCCTTTCGCCTACTTGTTTTGTCGTTGACTTCTTTGATGCTGATTCTTTTGGTCTCCCCTTGGCCGTGAGCTTCTCTCCACTTATCTTTTTTTATAGTCATGTATTTTGCTGAAGAGTGCCTTTTCTTCATCATTTATAGTGAGACTTGATAATGGCTTATCCAAATCTTCTTCATTTGCCAACAGTTTTTCCAACTCAGATAAAGTTGGTCATGTGGCCCATTTGTGTGTGGCTGTAATTATGCCTTTGTACTCTGGTCTTAGACAATGAACAATGATTCTCCTCATTCTTGTCTCTGTGATAGCATTCTCAAGATCTAATTTTGATATTTCATCAGATAAAGATTTTGCCTTTGAGAAGTATTGGCTGATTGTCATATTTCGTTTGGACATCGACAAAAGCTCATTTTCAAGCCTTTGTAATTTCGCATCATTCTTCTTTGTAAAAATTGTTGCCAAGGTGTCCCAAACTTCTTTGGGTGTCTTGGCATTCTTAATTCGTTGCAATAACTCATCCTCAATTGTTACAGAGAGAACAGACATGGCTTTTCCAGCTTTGACCTTCCACCTTTTTGCTGCTTTAACATCTGTTGGTGATGTGGTGTTTGATCCACCAATGATATCTCATAATTTTTTGCCGAGAAAGTAATATTGCATTCTCGTGCTCTATGATCCGTAGTCGCTTGTGTTGAGCTTCTCAACACTATTGAGAGTACTTGCAAAATCCGCCATTGATTAGTGCCTCGCGATTTGTAGCCTCCGGAAGTAGCTTGTATGATCTCCTTTCCTTTGAGTTGCTACCTCTCTTTATCCACCAGGCTCTGATACCACTTATTGGATATTGTTTGGAGGGAGACGGGCACTATCGATTTCTCACAACTTGAATTTTATTATATCAAAGTAATGACCCACTTTGATTTTACAATCTTGATCACACGTATTGCTTGCTTCAGCAACACTCTTTACTTGAGCACACACTTATGTGCTCTCTTGCTTTCTTACTTACTTGCTTTGTTACTTGGTTGGTTGCATACAACTCAAATGGACCACCTCTATTTATAGGAGGTGATGGAACAATCTAGCTAAATATATTTTTCTGCTCTATTCTAGAATATTCCTCCAACTCTTAATTCTAGAACATATCTAAACTATTCTCTCTAAAATACTCATTCTAGAGATCTTTCTTCAATTCTCTATAACTCCGGAATATTCTAGATTTTTCTTGACTTATCTTAAGTAAATAATTAAGTTGGTGATGAATTCTTAACATTATCCATATAAGGCGCGTTGGGTCATGATTCTATGAGATTAGAACCCAACTCCTTATCATCATGGTGCATCAAATCTTAAATTGATGTCTTACCCTCTTGTTGCGATAGAACTTGAATCTAACGTCTTATCCTCAAATATTTTTTTAATTATGTGCATCCGGACTTAATTTAACCTGATGTCTTACCTTTTTGGTGTGATGAGACTTGAATCCTTCGTCTTACTCTCAAATAGTGATATATAATTATCAAAAGTAAAATAAGGCTTTACTCTTCAATATTTTAAATATATAACCATCGCCACTAATTATAGACTTTAAGCAAATTCAATCAGAATAAAACTTTGAAGTATTGAATTTCAAAGAACAATAAAATTACAAGACATGAGAAGTCTCACCTCCACGACAAACATAGCATCAATCTTAAGAGTAGAGAGATGTCCCTTTAGATATCACCAATCAAGCTTTGACAAAAAAAAATTTCTTTCGATATAGCAGATTAGTTTATCCAAATCAAAGGGAAAATTCACATACTAAGACAACATTAAATAAATGAAACCATGAGAAAATGAGTAATATTTAATTATTAGAATATAATTGAAATATATGTTATATGCATACTCGTATACTTTGTGCATAAATATCTCTTTTCAATAGTTGGACAAATAGAGGCATCAACCAAATAAACACAACCTTAACGCTTTGCAGTATCAGTAACTTACCTTGTTCCAACAAACAGATAAACACAACACAGAGAAATGAATTTAATTAGAACCTCGTATTAATAACGTGTTATAAAATCAAGCTCAGAATAATATAATATAAAGAGAAGAAGACAAGATATGGAGATGAAGAAGAGGAATTTTTTTCTTATTCAAGTGTATCTAACATGGAGAATGATATCTCTATTTATAAGTAGATAAATCACTTCAAAGGCCACTTTGATGAATCTCAAATTAATAGATACATCATTATCTCAAAAGGGTTCATATCACCTTGGGAATACACGTTCATGATAAGGATAAGTTCATGAATAAACTTAATGGACAATCCACTTAGTTCAATGGATTTATAACAAATTTCCTTTTTTATATCATTCGTAGAATTAAGTCTACTAAATTCATTTTTATTAATATAGAAAAAGTAAAATTATTATTTAAGAAAAGCTATTTCATAAAATATTAAAAAATAATAACGCATATCTAATGTGTAAGGAACCATAAAAAGAGGTTATATGTGTTGTATTTTATTTGTTAAAAATAAAATTATTTATATCACTTACCTTTTTTGTGTTGCTATTTTATTTCTCATACATTAACACCCCACACCTCCCCAACCAAGATTTTTCTTTTAGGAAAAAACAAAATAGAACAAGGCATAAAATTATCCTTAAAATGAAATTGATTCATTTTTTCTTGTTTTAAAATACTCATTAGTATAAAGGATATTTTTAAATTATTTGCTGATTGAATGAGATTTTTCAATCAAAATATAATAACAAAGATATTTTTGTCAAAAACACAATAGAGGATAAATATAATCTATCTCAAATAATTAAAGAGTATTTTGGCTCTTTTTAATTTTTTAAATGATTAAAATTTCAATCTCACCTTTAGATTAGTAAATACAATCTCAAAACTTCTTCATTTTTTTGTGTGTTTCTCACATGGTGTTCGATATTTGTATTAGGGTGGTTTGAGGCGGGTGACGTGTAGCCTTTAGGCGTTGACTTGGTAAGCGAAGTCCAAGAAAGGATGAGGGGTATCCAAATCAAGTTGTCAACATCTCAGAGCAGGCAAAAAGAGTATACAAATCACAAGGTCAGGGACATGACATTTCAGGTTGGTGAATACGTTCTGTTGAAATGAAAGAAGTGACAAAGTTTGGCAAGAAGGGTAAGCTTAGCCCCTAGTATATTAGTCTATTTGAGGTTTTCGAAAGAGTGGGTCTCGTAACTTATAAGCTAGCATTGCCGCCCAATTTGTCCAGAGTCTATGCAGTTTTCTACATATCCAATTATCCATACCGAAGAGATAACATGGGGATGGGGAGTACATTATCAAGTGGGATCTGATCTAGCTAGTAGGGATCTTCAATACGAGGAGGAGCCGATTTCTATTCTTAATCGAGATGTTCAAAAATTAAGAACAAGGGAATTCAGATCGGTGAAGGTTCAATGGAAGCATCATCCTGTGAAAGAAGGTTTTTGGGAAACCGAGAAGGACTAAGTACACTCACTTTTTTGAGGATTCAAGTACTACTTTCTTCTTGATTTAATTCATCTTTACTTGTTTGATCGTTCGCGGTTAAACGATGGGTAAATTAGTAACTATTGTACGATCCTTCCTATCATTACAGGTGAACAAATCATAAAATAAATGGAGTGAGAACACTTTGGGGTGGGGAGTTGAAAATTTCAGGCTAGCATGCACTTGGATGAAATCTGAGTGAGATGAAGTCTAGGACAATTCGGGAAAAGGATTGAGTAAAACGTCTAAGTAGACTTTATTTACCTTTTTGCTAAGACGTTAAGGACTTCATAGAACTTTTTAGAATTTAATTTGGGAGAGTAGATGTCACGACCCGAGAGTACCCCCTAGTCGTAACATGGCGTATTCGACCCCGAAGGGGCCTTATACGAGCCACATAGTCATTCATTGCATTCAATAATGAAAATAGTGCGGAATAAAAAAAAACTTATTTACATCCACACATTTAAACTTCTTAAAACAACTTTAAAAACACACAGCGGAAGTCTAAGTCTCACATGGCCATCTTAGACACAGTCGCAAAACATAAGTAGGGACACGGCCCTTTACAATCAAAAGAAGTCTATTAAGTCTATTACATGAACAAAAGGACTTAAAAGTCTTATCCTCGAATCCATGAGGACATACCAAGTCTTGGAGGAAAGCAATCCAACACTTCAAACTAGCTAGGAGTGATCACTTGCCGGAACCTACACTTATAGAAAATAGAGAAATATGGAATTAGCACAAGTAAGTACTAAGTATGATGACCATGCAAAACATGCTTTAAAAAGGGACATTTTAGTTAGAAACCATGCATTATGCCACCTTTTTGAAATATCATGAACAATAGTATAAAAGACATACAAGACAAGCATAACATCAAGTAAGTCATAATATCACCTTTTAACAATATCAACATGAAAACCTTTACCTTGGACCTTCACCTCAAGAAACCCTTATGCTATACCTCGTGCAATGTATGGATGACGTCCCATACCACCATCCATACTAAGGCACCACATTTAGGTCACTTAAAGTAACTTATCATTCCTTCTTTCACCTTTGCACAATATTCATACATAAGAGGTATATCATTAATTAAGACATGACAAGGGAAAATAACTCATAATATAACCCAAGTATAGCATGCATCTCATATTAAACATTCGAGAGCCAACATTCTTTAATAACCTCATTTAGGGCACATTTGTGTCACATACATTAGGATTTAGAGAAACTCACTATGACCCTCTCCAAGCCTACTCGTGCAATGTATAGGTAGCATCCCATACTACTACCTACACTTTGTAGAGCTTATCAAGAAACCATAATAAAATCTCACATGATGGGAAGTAAGCGTTTAACCGACATAGACCATGAGAGCTTGTCATGGAATCCGGTGTCATGAGTCCCCACACCGAAAAGAGGTGGTCTACTTGCCTAAAGAAGACCGGTATATAGCTTAATGGATCCACTAGCTTCCTATGCGGGCACATAGTTTATGGGATAAGGTAGACGATCATTGAAACTCATGCCTAACTGTCGGGGGAGTTTCCATCTAACCAAATCCGCTCGGTGCTTAGCCTACATTCCCATAGAATAGTTCATTACTTTGACATCATCACACATGAAAGGGTGCCATAAGCCTACCGATTCAAGGTACATTATTTAACACATGAAAGGGTGCCATAAGCCTACCGATTCAAGGTACATTTAGGAAAGCTCATTAACTCCTCTTGAAAGGGTGCCATGGGCCTACCGATTCAAGTCTCATCATTAACCTTTATGGAAAGGTGCCATAGGCCTACCGAATCCAAGGTTCATTACTTATCATTAATGGAAGGGTGCCATTAGCCTACCGATCCAAGGTTCATTATAAGCATGTGTGGAAGGGTGCCATAAGCCTACCGATCCAAGGATTCAACAATCAACAATATAATCATTTATACAAGAAAATGATGCATAAGCCCTACCAATTCAAGGTATACTTTACATTGAAGAATTCTTCATATTCTATCATCAACATTCATGAGTGTCAAATTGAGAAATAATCTTTCAATAGTAACACATTTACATTCATAACATGATCACATTATCTTCATTGAACTCTCATTCATACAATGTCATGATAACACTTCAATTTCTTATACTATGCCTTCAAGGCCATGGTCACAATGTAACAAACAAGTAAACAATTCTAAGTCAACATTAGCTCCTCATGTCTTGCCTTTAAGGCCATGGTCACAATACATTCCATAATTAAACACCTCCACTATAAGTGGATCAAACCAAGCAAGAACAATTTTATCCCTAATATGAGATTAAGCCAACTTACCATCCTCCAAAGCCATAATAACCATTACTCAATTCCCAACAATTCTATCACCACAAGGTGATTCACCCATAATTTGCCCATAAGGCCACAATCCTCAATTCATCCCTATACCAACAATTCATCAACATTAAATCATAGGCATTAAACCCACTTCATAAGCAAATTCAAGTCTTTTAATGAAAACATGGGTTCTTGAAGAAGTTTCATATAAAATCATCTTAAAATCATAAATACAACTTCAATTCACCAATATAATGACTTTGAAAACATTTTACCCATGAACCCATAACTAGAATAGAAAATAGAAGTTTTGTTCTTTGAAGACTTTTGAAACCCTTTTTAATGGACTCCTTGAAGGAAAGATAATCAAGGATCAAGGGTCACCATACCTTTGCTATGATTCCCCAAGAAAATTGATGAAGAAAGCCTTGAATCCAAGCCCTAGCTCCAAGTTCTTCTTCTTCTTAATGGAGGATTGTAGAGAGGGAAATGTTTTTTTTTTAGGGATGGGAATTGGATTATGGTATCTAGGAAATAATATAAGTCCTTTGAAAAACAGGGTCCAACACTTAGAAATATTTTCAGGCGGGTGAACAGTAATGAACAGTAACATTAGCTACTGGAATTTGCATTTTCTGCCGGACAGACTTTACGAAAATGGGGATAACTTCTTCGTCCGAACTCCGAATGAGGTGAAACGAAGTGCGTTAGATAGATAGCTCAAAGGAATTTCCATGGATATATTATTGGCCACCAAATAATTTGTGTGCTAGGAGATATGACCCTCCAAAGTAGACCCTCGAAAAAGGCTTCACTTGGAAATTTCGGATTTTGATACGGTTGCTCTAAAATTTGGGTTAGACCCATTTCCCACTCAATTTGACCCCCTAAACAAGAATATGAAGTCGGATTTTCGAAAAACGAAACGGATCTTTTAATATACCGCTAAACAAGTTTCCGGTAACTTCCGAAGCACATTTTTAAGAACTTTTGGGTCAAATTCAAATATAATCATTTCATTAAGTTCTCGACTCCAAACTCACATGTGAGGCTCTAGTTTCACTCTATCATTTTCCGAGTCGTTACAGTAGAACTCCTGATATCAAACTTGGTGTAAAAAGGTTGGCCTAAAACATCATGATTTGAAGGTGTATTGTGAAATAGACTGAAATGGGAGGAATTCAAAGGTTATGTCATGTGTTAGCCGCTATAGCGGATGACATACCGTTGTAGCCGTCGTAGAAATTTCTGATATAGCAGACATTTCCATTACGAAGACACCATTATAGCAGGATTGGACCGCTACGGCGGGGTAAGTTGTTGTAAATGTAGAAATTTCTCCAAAAATATTTATTCTCGCTCAAGAACGTTTTTGTGAAAGAAAAGGGCGATTTGGATGAGTTTTCAACGGTTTTAAACCAAGTTTCTTCGTAAAGGTAAGTTGTTTGTTCCCTTAATCTGGTACCTTGATGTCTAGGCCTTAGAATCTATAATTATGAGCTTTGGGAAGGGTTTGAATTGACCTAGGGCGGAAAAATCAGTATAGCCAGGATTGTTGGATGTAGAAACCCTTAAACTTTGGTTATAAACGTTTATTCATGATTATATAACTGTAATTTCCTAGTGTAACCATAAAATTGATAGTTCTAGGTGAATTAGTGATGTCCAAGTCTTGGGTTGGGTGGGATGGTCATGAGGTTGACATGAGATTTGAGATTAAGATATAATTCGAAGATATTTAAGCCATTTTGGGTTGATTTTGTGTTGTGTAATTGTTTCTACATCGAAAGCAAACTAAAGCTTCATTACACGGGAAATGCTCAGGTTCAGTAGAGCATTCAGACTTGATTCGAGGTAGGTGATGGTTGAGTTGTTTCCCAATTTACGTTATGTGTGCATGTCAACTATTTCATTAGTATTGCTTATACAATATGTGATTAGGGAGTAAAAGGGAACTAATGTGAAATGATATCTTGTTATTAATCTTATGTAATGAATTTGTCTAAATTGTTTATGGTCTTACAAGTGTGGTTATATTTATTGTAGTTGTTATTGCGTTATAGTTGTGATTACCGGTTGACTCAGGTACCACACCTATATATATATATATATGTGTATTGATTGGTTCAACTACCACGCTTGGTACATGTTACATATTGATTGGCTCGGGTACCATACCTAATACATTTTGATTATTTTCTGTGTGTTGGTTCCATGAGTGAACTGAATTTTTTCATTGTGTTGATGTTGGATATGTTTCACATAGATGCTAAGTCAGGTTGAGGACTAAAATCTTGTGTATGTTTACTGACTAGAGTTATATATGTGTTATCGTGTTTTACTAAGTTACAATTGTTTGTTCATATTTTCGTAAATTTGGAGCTGATCGATGATCAATACAATATACTACTGTTTTTGTGTACTGATATTGTACTTGCTTTTGTTTTGTTGAGTACAAGGCATATTCCAGCGCCTGCTATGCGACCTCAGCTGTGATACACACATTTTTTTCGAATCTAAGGGTGAGTTGCTTCTTTCAGACTGTCATGAATTCATCAATTCTCTCTAGTCCGTCGTTTGAACTTTGACTTCTTTTATTTTGGGATTGCATCCCCATAGTTTTAGACTTCGTTAGATATGTTGGTACACGATTTTCAAATTCTAGGAGACTATTCTCGTATGTTTTTTTTGTTAACTATTATAAAAAATTTCTTTAATTAATGAGACTGTTACCTTTAATAGTTTAGTTGATTGCATATTGGATTGACGATTGATTCTTCCATCGGGGTTTAGTGTGGGTGCCTCTTTCAACAGTTAAGATTATGACGATTTTGCTTTAGGCCACGAGATCCGTTGAACCATTTTCGTACATGAATATATTTAAATCAATGTTGAATTTATCATACCACAAAATATCAAAATTGAATACAAAAACACTGAGACTATATCGATTAATTTGAAAAACTATTTATAATATTTCTAAAAATTGAAAATCAAAATTTCAAAGGAAAAATACATAAATTCACCTTTGAACTTGTCTCGAAAAATTAGTTACATGCTTAAACTATCATGACGATCTATTATACACCTATTCTTGTTGAAAGTGTAATTAATACCACCCCATAATTGACATTAAAATAAAATTAAATATAAAATAAAAATAGGTGCGTTGGAGTCGAAAATAAGTAATTTTTTTTTTACCCCTACCCCTATATTCTCCTTCCCCATGCTCCTCTTCTCTTATTCTGGTTCAGACTTCTTTTCCTTCATTTTTTAAAGGGAAAAGGGTCTGAAAAAAATTCAACTTTGGCCGAAATTGTTGTTACGATACCAAACTTTATGGAGGACCTTTTACCCCCTGCACTATTTAATAGTGTATTTTAAAGGTATATATGTGCCCACGTGGACACATTACTATTTATAATAATGCAATATTTATGATGTCTACATGAGCACATATATACCTTTAAAATACATTATTAAATAGTGCATGAGGTAAAAGGTCCTTTCCAAAGTTCGGTATTATTACAACAATTTCGGTCAAAGTTCGAATATATTTCATACCTTTTCCTCTTTTAAAATCACAATTCTACAATTTCTCAATCAATTTCGTCATTATATGAGAAATTTTCCACTAATTTTGACTCATATTAACACACAACAAAATTGATCAATATCAAGGTGATTCACTAAAAAAGATATTTCTTTAATCCAAATATCACAACCCATTCAAATAGACCGGTATCTAACAAATCAGAAGAAAGGGGATGCTTAGACGGGACTAATTGAAGCTGAGAAAAAGAGGAATTAAGTTTAGAATTCATGTCAATGATATAATGATATGATAAGTGGCATGAAATCATAATGGATGACAACTTTGGTATTTTTTGTTGTTTATGTCCCCACTCTTTCACTAACTTTTTAAGCAATGTCACTATTTTATCTTCTTGATTCGCCGCAACAATTTTTTTAATATCCTTACAAATCAAGAAGAGTGGGTCGTAAATGAAGTCATTCAAGTGAATAAGAGAGAAAATAAAGTATTTAGGTGAGGAAGAAGAGAGAAGACAAAGATAAAAATAGTTAGAAAAACAGTAAAATAAATAAATAAATTATACGTGTAGGCTCGTACAAATCTGACAGGCACATGCGCACCACGCTAGATTGTGTGACTATTTGTACTTCTAAAGATAGTATTAGTTACATTTTCAAAAAAAAGATATATAGTAAATCGCCATAATATTATAAGCATGTTCGAAACAAATTCAAAATAAATTAATATCATTAATTTATCGTATCATATCATACCATATCGTGCCATTCCCTAGTAAGTACTCAAGTATAGTAGAGTATTTACTCCAAGGTTTAACAAAATAGGAAATCCCAAGCACACTCTTTCGTCTTTCCCTTGTCAAGTCTACAATGCCCAGAAATCATCTTTCTGCCTTTTCTCATTCCGTTGTCTTTCTATATAGAATAGAATAGTAATCGAAATCGTAATCGAAATCCGCTTAATTATCTTGTTTGCCCTATGAAATGGGAAGTAGCAGTGGAAGCGATGTGGAAGCAGGATTCGCCAAGCTACAAGGCGAAGATTTCGAGTATTACATGCAGACATACTCCATAATCCTCGGCCGCAACTCCAAGAAGTCAACCGTCGATGTTGACTTATCCTCTCTCGGCGGTGGAATGAACATCTCGCGTCACCACGCTCGTATCTTCTACGACTTCCAACGACGTCGTTTTGCTCTCGAAGTGTTGGGGAAGAACGGTTGTTTCGTTGAAGGTGTCCTCCATCTTCCTGGTAATCCACCGGTGAAACTTGATTCACAGGATTTACTTCAGATCGGAGATAAGGAGTTTTATTTCCTTCTTCCAATTCGCAGTATCTTAGGTGGACCAATTGGGCCTAGACATCATGTGAATGTGAACTATCCAGCCGGGGGTTCTCCTATGGTGCCGCATCATCATCAACATCATCAACCGCATATGCCCTTGCCTCCGCCGGTGGGTTATAGTGGGGCTGGGAAAAAGGGTTTGTTAAGAGGGAGGGAGTATTATGAGGAGGAGTATGATGATGATGATGGTGGGGAAGCTGGTTCTGGAACTAAGAAGATGAGGAGAGGGGATGGTATTGAGGGTGGTGGGTATGGATATGGCTCTGGTGGTTCTAGTGGGAAGATTGCGGTTCCTGCGCATCTGGGTTAGTAGTTTTATCTGTTTCATTTTACTTCTTTTCAATAAAAATAGGTTCTTTATTGTTGATTCTCGACTTAGATGATAGATTTGGACATCGGTTCTTCTTTTCATTTGGATTGTTATATTCAATTAAACTCTTCGTGCACTTCTGTATGTGGAACTATGACTGAGATTTCGGTGGGAATCATATTCTCATCAATTATTTGCGTGCCATACAGATGATTTTTGTTGCTTGTGAAGCATCAACTAGTTGAAACTCATCTTTAGTTGGTGTAAGTAGCTATTGACCATCTTTGCTGACTGTAAATATAACTATAGACATTTATGTGGTTTATGATCCGTGATTCACTTGGACAAATTTTGTGGATATGTATTTTAGCTGTTGAATTATCCTATTCTAGTTGATACAACGGACAGGAAACTTTCGTTCCTTCATTATATGGTGATTGTTAGTTCTATTTCCTTAGTCCCTGCAGATGGATTTACGGGATGCTTAATGTAGGTAAATAGACTCATCTTTTTTTATATAGGCCTTTGGTAATAGTTTCTGGAACAAAAAGATGTGTAGATTAGGCTTTAAACTCTTTTTGTTTTTACGCATAAAGTTTTCAGATCATAAGTTTGCTCCTGTTCTTAAATGACATTGTTGATGAACTGTTGGTCCTTAGCACTGAGTGTACACCAGTGGCATTGTGACAGGGAAAACAACTTCATAGGATTGACTATAATGCCTGTGACTGTGTACCATTTGGTGCATAATGCTTCTGGAATGTGCAAATCCATTGTACACTGTCTAGGCTTTTTCAAGGATTTAAGTTTCATCAATGATCTCTCTCTTCTCTTTCACAATGATCATGTACTGTAGAAGGCATTTTTCTGTAGCCTTCTATCGCTCAGAACCAGCTCATTAACTGGTTTTGATTTAGTATCAGTGTTCCAATCTGTTCCCTTTGATATCTCAAAGCCTCCACCTCTTGGTCGGAGTCTGAGGATCCTTTCTGCTAGACTATCTTCACCTGTCTGATTTAGTTTCTTAGTGTTATTTCTTGTTAGAGTGGGTAAAAGTCCCACATTGGTTGGGGAATGGACTGGTGGTCTCCTTACGTGGACTTGGACAATCCTCCCCTCATGAGCAAGCTTTTGGGGTTGAGTTAAGCCCAGGTGCCATATCTTTACATGGTATCAGTGCCAGGTCCATTCCCGTTTGGGCTTCCGATTCACGCTCCAGTTGGGCCTGTGCCTGAAGGGGAGTGTTAGAGTGGGTAAAAGTTCCACATTGGTTGGGGAATGGACTGATGGTCTCCTTATATGGACTTGGGCAATCCTCCCCTCATGACTAGCTTTTGGGGTTGAGTTAGGCCTATGTGCCATATCTTTACACTTTTTAGTGGTAGTTACCTAATATGTTACCAATCACGACACAAATCTTTGTTTCTCAATACTATTATTTGATAAGTAATTAGGTATTTTATTGATGTAAATGAACAGCCAGCATTAAGAGAATGCTGTATTAAGTAACTCCGAAAAGAGAACCTTACCGTGAATCTAAAGAACTAAGAAAGTCAATCATAGTATCAGGCTCTAAAACATATGACACAGCTATATTGCAACAAAAACTAAGCAAAAATATACACTTGAGTTTAAGATTTTAACTATATATTCCTACTTGTCTTCAAACAATCCTGCATTACTTTCTCTCCATATAACCCACCATACTACTGCCAGTCTGCCAGGATGGATTCCAAATTATGCCAGGATAACAGAAAATCCACCCGCTGTATTTTAGGCATGCACCAATGAATACCCAAAATAATAAGGAGAAAGTGCCAAGTCTGTCTAGTGAAACAACAATGAAGAAATAGGTGATTGACATCCTCTGCTTCCTCTTCACAAAGAGAGCACTTGTTGCAAAGTATAATGCCTCTCTTTTGAACATTGTCAAGGGTGAGACATTTCCCATATGCCATGATCCAAGAGAAGCATTTGAGTTTTGGGTGCCTTACTAATCCAAATAGTTTTCCAGGGCTAAGCTTCGTTTCTCAGTTTATGACCTTAATATTGTCTTGGTTTTGAAATGCTCTCCGTCTAGCATATGAGTTTTTCATCACAACTCATATCAAACCCATGTTTGAGTTCTTTTGCTTCCTGTAACCTTTTTTTTTTTTGGAAACTCGAAGTTCAACCATCTTGATTTTTGTTAATTATTGTCCAATAGCAGATGAAAACACAACTGGGTCCTTTTGTTTGTTTGATAAGGTACAACACACTTGGGTCCTTCATGTATTTGAAAAGGCGAGGGTATCTTACTTAGAAATCCCATATGCTTTACCGAATCTGAATGAATCTCCCCTTCAGTTCAGAAAAATAAAGTACTTGAGGACCTTCTGCCTAAATTAATGTCACCAAGGACACCTCTCTTGACACCAACCCAGTTCCCTTCCCTGCACCTCCCGCTGATTCATATTTTCCAGCCTCAAAAGCTACCCACTCCTTCCCCATCAAGCCCCAAAGCAACTGAACCCACTCCACCCAGCTCTGCCACCTTATCTTCCCCCAAGTGAGTGCTACACGATCACCCTGTGCATTACCCAACCAAGGTAATCCCTTTGTTTTCCTCACTCCAAGCACCTCCCCTCCCTTCCCCAATTCAGGCCCTGCCACCCTCTACCCTCGTCAACCCCCGCTAGTATTTTAGGTAAAAACCAGTTATTTAGTGAATATAGAGCTTTATATTCCTTTTGATTTTCCGTTGTGACTTTTGGGGTGGAACACATAAAATAATGGTAAATGACAATAATTGAATGTTGGAGCTTCTCTCTTTCTATTACAGTAATGAGTCTTCAGCCAACTTATTTTTTGCTCAATCAATGATGCTCATATTTTCTTCCTTTATCAATTATACTTGCCAATAGATTCTTTTTGACACATTTTTCTGATATCAGTGATCTTAAGTTGTAAGAAATGTAAACTACTAATCAACTTAGTTGAATAATCAAGTAAAGGACCAGTTGTGAACATACAAGTAGAAAACAGCCGCATTAGCTTTTTCACTTAAACCCGAGAATATGTGTACTATTGATATAAATTAAAATATTATACATGCTGACTATAATGGCCATTTTCTATCTGTTGATATTCGTGTGCAATTGGAACCTAAGAAAATACTTGAAGTAAGAGACTGACATCTACCAATTAATGATTAATGAAGTAAAGCTATAATTGCCCTATTTCAATGAAAGTGCAACATTAATACTGAATGAAACAAAATTATTACAAAGACTAGCCTGTAAACTTTACCATTTTATCTTTCTTCTTTTAAATTTGGCCTAACCCAATGTGGCCACTTAAATTTGACACCAATTTTCACTTAGACACCTTAACTAGGCTTTGTTCATTTTAAACACCTCATGTCATGCTCCGCTATATCAATTTGACACTTTCTGCTGATGTGTTATAGTGAGTGTATCACACTCACTTTTGGCGCGTGAAAAACTTATTTAATTAATTTTTATTTTATATTTTTCTTCTTCTTCCCCAATTTTTAACCACCATCTCCCAAAACTTCTCCTTACATGGAGAAGTAGATTCGATGGTGCTAATTAGTTAAAACAAAAACAACTAAAATTATAGTAGATCAAGCTATAATTAATTTGATTTTGAAAACAACATAGAACCGAGTGAGAAAACAACTGAGAAAGATTGAACAAGATAGCTGGAGGGGAAGATGATTTGGGGGGAGGAGGGGTTGAGGATCAGGTGGTGGAGGTGGTAGGGAAGATGATTCGGGTGGGGGGAGGGATTGGGGATCAAGTGGTGGGGAAGGGGTTGGGGATTTGAGGGTGGGGATGCTAGAGAAGATAATCTAGGGTGGGTTGTGTGTTAATTTTTTTTTTTGAATTATTTGGGTTTAAAAAATGACATATGTCATTGACTGGCCCTTTTTTTTTCTACTCAAAATTCATTATTTAAAAACTATTTTCAATATATATACCACATGTCTTCATTTAAATCTCCACTTTGACATGTTATCGGCGAGCGTGTTACACACGCCTTACATATTTTGCTAATTGTCAAAAAAGTGTCAAAAATGACACAATGAAGCATGATATGAGGTGTCTAAAATGAACAAAATTTAATCGAAGTGTCTAAGTGAAAATTAGTGCCAACTTTAGGTGGCTGCCGATGGGTTAGGTCTTTAAATTTTGAAATTCAATTTATATGTATCTATTAAAAGAGAGATTGCTTTTGTTTTCCGGACTTAATTTATGAGGAGCAAAAGCAAGCATTCACCCCTTTCAGTATGGCCTTCATAAAATATAAAATTACATATGTAATAGTCACACCTAGACCTTTGTTTGGTTGGATGTAGTCAGTACTTGATGGAATATTGGACACTGCTGTTGTTAAAAAGAAGAAAAAAAAAGATATCTTGCTTTAAAAGGAAGGAAATTGCCTTGACCCAAGGGTGTGACTTAGTGGTCAAAGAAGTGGTTGAGAGTCATGAGGTCTTAGGCTCAAATTCCAATGGAGACAGAAACACTAGGTGATTCTTCCCGTATGTCCTAGCCTTGGTGGAAAAAGTTGCTTGGTACCTCTTGCTGGTTGGAGGTGAATGGTATCCCGTGGAATTAGTCGAGGTGCACGATAGATGGCCCAGACACCATAGTCATAAAAAGAGGGAAGGAAATTGCCTTGCCAAAAGTAAAGCAATTTTTGCAAAATGCATTTAAACTTATTAGGCATCTAATAGGGGCTCATGATCACTATTACCAACATTCTTAAGGAATCTATCACTGATTACGAAAAGAAGGATAAATAGATACTCCCTCTGTTTCGATTTGTTTTTCTTACTTTCCTTTTAGTTTGTTTCAAGAAGAATGCCTCTTTCCTAAATTGACAACACTTAATTTCAACATCCACATGGCATATTTAAGACTATAAGATTAAAGGGCATTTTGGTATTAGCCATATCTTTAGTTTAAGACCACACGATTTAAAAGTCTTCTTCATTTTTTTAAACACCGTGCCAAGTCAAACTAACACAAACAAATCCAAACAAAGGGAGTGAAAGAGTTAATGGTACATGTGGATGCGGTCTAGAATGGCCACCTTGAACTTGAATGGATAAGAGGCAACATGTGAAATCAACATTGAATGTATGCATATTGATTATCTCACACTTCATGTTGAAGTTCTAAAAGCATGTTGAAATAATCGATCTTAAAGACGGTCAGACTTGACCTCTTGAACAATGGCAATAGGACATTATTCTATGTTGGAATGTTAGGGTTATCAATGATGTGAAGAAGAGGGACATGGTGAGTATTGTATTACAGAAGTGGAATGTAAATACTGTATGTTTGACAGAGACAGGGTATTAATCAATCTTGTATCAATCAAAATGGAAGATCAAGATGGACAAAATAGGCTGATTGAAAGCCCTGTCAAAGTTTGATGACAAAATTTCCTATTTTGTTTAGTTGTTCCATTAATAAGAGAGGTTCTATTGCGGGAAATATTCAAAAAAAAAGAAAAAGAGAGAGGTGCTATTGCGAGTTTTTGTTCAAACTCAGTTTGCCAGTAGACTTCAGAAGGAATTTGAATAACTAGGAGCTAGATCTGGACAGCCAGTAATTAATAGAAATTCTCAGTTATAACTTGTTACAACATGCTGATAAAGGAAACATATTTTTGAGATATTACTTGGCGTTGGAAAATGATTTGGAAGTCTAAAGCTCCATTTAAAGCAGCATGTGATGGACTGCAACAAGGGGGGCGTGTCCAACTCAAAATAATTGTAGAGGGTTTGCAGTGGAGGGGTGGGGGATTACTTTGTGTGACAGATGCTAGTATGCTACTTATGTGAAGAAGACCAGGAAACAGTTGAACATCTACTCCTGCATTGCAGATTTTCTAGACATTGTTGGGAATTATTTCTCAAATATTTGTGGCATTTCGTGGGTGTTGCTTGAAGATGTTAGGGGTCTGTTAGAAAGCTGGCAATTTCAAAAGGGTTCCTAGAGGATCAAAGCAGATATGGAAGGCTAATTCACTTTGCATCTTCTGAACTTTATGGCTGGAAAGGAATAAAGCTTGTTTTGAAGGGTAGAAGACTCACATATCTAGATTCAAGAATACTGAGACAAGATGAACTATGCCTTCACATTCAACTAACTTGCTAAGCTGTTGGATGAAAAGAGGGAGGAAGCAAGAGTCAGAAGAAGTGGTGGAGGATAATCCCACAGTATATCTGATGGACAGTTTGGAGAGAAAGAAATTGGAGATGTTTTGAAGATAGATCCAATTCCATTTAAAAAGTCAAATGGAATTGTGTAGTGCCTTTCTACTTTTGGTGTAAAGAAATAGGACAAGAGGATGTAGACCATTTTGTAGAATTATTAAGATCCCTATAATTATTTCTTTTCCTCTTTTTCTTGTAACCAACACTTTTTTATGGTCTACAACATGTCTCTTAGGGGTCGTTTGGTTGGGAACAAGTTATCCCAGGGATAACTTATCCCATCACTATGATATAAATGGTTGGATAAGTTATCCCAAACATGGCAACCAAACAAGATAATTTTTTTTTATCCCATCACTATTTCCTTATCTCATCACTATGATTTTTAATCCCTCACACCAAACGACCCCTTAATGCTGAGGAATACATCATTACCAGTTTAAAAAGAAAAGATTCAAGCATAAGTGTTTGCACAATCTTTATTTTTTGGTGTAATATCGATATGTTAGTTAGCCTAGATGAGTACATGGATTTTCTTGATTGTTAGGTAGGAAAGAGTAGCAGTTTGTCTGGTCGGTCTCTTTGTATCTTTCTGTACCATCTTGGTACTCTTTCAATAAACCTTTACCTTAACAAAAAAGAAAAGAAATGTACACATTAAACCTTCTTGTGATCCAGGGAAGAGCCATTTAACATATATACGGAAGACATATATATGCAAGCTTTAGTTATTTTCCTTTGTATCTTATAAAAGTGTATTCTGGTAGACTTATAAAAAAAAGGCTAAAGTATTCATTACCCACCTGAACTTGAAGTTTTTTATTCGGTGTACACCTAAATTATATTCCGTTTTAATTACCCCCGAACTTGTTTATTCCTCCATCGCGTACACCTTTATTGTCCACCTGGCGTAGAAATTGACAACACTCTACTAGGCGCGTGAGGAAGTGATTTTTTGCCACATCATAAAGCTACAACGGTAAAAAAACGTAAAATCTCCATTTTTCTTTAATATTTGGCATATTTTAAACGAAGAATAGGGCAAAATGTAAATGACAAGTAAAGGAAACAAAGATTAACACTTATTTGGTAAGAATTTTAGATAAATTTGAAATTTAATCGACCAACTTCACGTCTAGAAAAACCCAAATCCAGAAGGAGTTCCGCGAAATCAGCCCTTATTCAAAAATAACTTTTAAACAATGAATGTTTGATATTTATTTTTTGCCGTATTAATTTATCTAGGTGACTATTATTTATCCAGGTAGAAATCCACATCACCACTTTTGCCAGCTGTAGCGCACGTGTAGTCACAATAGGAGCAGGTGGACAAAAAAGGCGTACGTGATGGAGGAATAAACAAGTTCGGGGGTAATTAAAACGGAATATAGTTTAGGTGTACACTGAATAAAAAACTTCAAGTTCAGGGGGGCATTGAATACTTTAGCCTAAAAAATAAGAAAGTGTATTCTGGTAGAGCCCATTTTCAGGTTTCTATGATTTGTTCAGTTAATGTTGATTTACAGCTTCTATCTTCAGAACTTGGTATCTGATTCGTTGAATTTATTTGGCCTAAACTTCTCGCAGATAAGAAGATAGACGGAAGATCACGTATTGAAAGAGATGCTGACAACCAACAGCTGATGCAGTTAGAAGAGAAGGACGTTGTATCATCTGTAGCAACTGTGCTTTCTGACCTCTGTGGTCCAGGAGAATGGATGCCAATGGAGAAGCTTCATGCTGAGGTAACTCCAAATTTATAAATCTCGTCACAGAAAGACCAAAATATTATTAACTAAAGACTGAACTACAAGAAAATGGAAAAGTTCTGCTTATAAGTTTCTCCCTCAGTCGATAGCAATTAATTTCATGGTCCAGAAGGAAATTTTGTTTAGGCCTATTAGGTGCACTAATTAGGCCAGCAACTTTTGAGGTCCTATTTGTTTGTATCTTTTTCCTTGGAAGATAATTCTGTTGCATGTGTTGGATAATGTTCTATGCTGATTTTCTGCAAATGCCTATGATGTTTCTAGGGGCACATATCTTTCTTGTTTTATTGTATTGGTTGTACTGATCAATCAGTATTTGGCATATTTCTCTAGTCATGAACTAAACTCAGGGTATAAATTTAACATCTTATTTCTCTGGGTTCTTCTTAAACAATATTTAGGACAGAGAAATATTTTTCCTTCCTGTTAGGTTATTTAACTGTTTAGCTCTATGTTTGATGCTGCAAGACATATTCCCCCCTATTTAAGCTCATACAAATATGGACAAAATGGGTAAACATGAGAATCCATGTATCACTCTCTTATCTTAAAAATCCCTAATTGCACTATTTATTTTTGAAAATAAAATATAAAAAATTGGGTGTGGGGGCAAATTTTTTTAATTTTTCGGAATTTTTTTTTTTTGGGGGTGGGGATGGCGGGGTGGGGGGTATTTTTTTTTTGGGGTGGGGGAGGTGGTGGTGGGGGGTTTGGAGGGGTAGGGTTGGTAAAAAAAATTAAAATTTTTCTTTTTCCAAAAAAAAAAAAATTTTAATTTTTTTTTGGGGTGGCGGCAGGTGGGTGGGTGGGGTTGAAAAAAAATTCAAAAAAAGTGTTTTTTAAATCTTTTTTTGGGGTGGGGGAGGTGGTGGTGGGGGGTGAGAGGGGTAGGGTTGACAAAAAAATATTTTTTTTCCGAAAAAAAATGTTATTTTAATTTTTTTTGGGGTAGGGGCAGGTGGGGTGGGGGTGGGGGTACAGGGGTGGGGTTGTAGGGGTAGGGTGGGATGGTAATTGGTAAGGGTTGAGGTATTAACAACTTAGCTTTGATTTAATATATTTTGGCTTTAGGAAATGAAAGTGGGTTACAACCATTTCACCCAAACCTATCTACCCATATTTTTTTTTATATGGGTAGATTGTGATCCAATCCATTTTAACTCAATCCATCCAAATCCGATCCAATCCAATCCACCCATTTGCCACCCCTAATAATTACTATGCTGAGTCAGCAAAGTGTTCAAATGACACTGTGCAGCCCTACATAAGGTGTTTAAAATGAATAAAGTTCAATTAAGCTGTCTAAGTGAAACTTTGTGCCAACTTTAAGGGTCCACCGATAGGTTCAACCTATATATAATATACACACACACACATACATACATACATACATACTTACATACACTCAAAAGTATATACTTATACTGTTCCTACCTTATACTGAGTATTAGCATATAAAGCTTCCCATTGGTTCCTGATATGCGTTTAAAAACTAATTTGATATGTGAGCCCAAGACACCTTTTATGCTTCAGGAATGTACCATATTTGTCTATCACCACTTTTGTATAGAGAAGTTCCGTGTTGTTCACAGCCTCTTTTTAATATAATTTGGTTGTGTAATCATAAATTCCCTACCTGGTTCTCCAACTTCTCTAATAAGTATGGCTGGTTTCCACTTTATCTAATGAAAGGATTTGTTCTTGTTGTCTTCCTATAAAAGTTCATTCTGATTCGGTCCGGTGTTTTTCCACCTCTGATGGGTATAGTGACATCATATATGTTGGCAGAGCATCCATCACATATTAATTAAAATTCTACCTCCCAATATCAAATACCTTTCCCTTCAGATTATTTCTTCTTTACATTCTCAATCACACCATTCCAAATGTTCAACTTATAACCAGCTAATGTCATGCAAAATAAAGCTATGTTGCTTGGACTCTTTGAAAATGTCAATGGATGCATGTCGGATCCTCCAAATGTAGTGCATTTGCGGATGTTTGAAGAAAAAGATCTTCACTGCCTCCTACAATGTTTCATTCCTAAGTAGAATGGAGCTGAAAAAGGATGTCAGGCCTTTCAGCTTAGCAGGGAGTTTTGACACGAATCAATGCGAAATACTTAATAAAAGACTGAACTCCATAAATTAATGCCCTCTTTTGGAATTCCAACGCATTGCACTGTTGGAATTCCAACGCATTGCACTGTTGGAATTCCACACCAAGTCTGCAAATTGCACTGTGCAATCATTGACTTTTAGTTTCCTTTTTGATTAGCAAGTCTCCAAAGCCATTTTACGAAGAGGGCTTTAATGTATGTTGACCTGATACTTGGAGAAGAATTCCCACAATTTATTGAACTGTTATGGTTGCTTGCTTCTTAGACATGCATTATCAAACCTTTTGCTTTAAATTAGCGTGGTGTGTAGATAATGTCGGAGTACTATCTTTTTCAGCTTTTGAACTAGAAGGAGGAGCAATTTTTTAGCTGTATGCTTTTCCTCTTGTTTTATAGTGCTTGATGAGTTTTTTCTTCTGTACATGTGAAGTTGCTGTTCTCTTTGTTGACAATTTGACTCTGTCTTTTCTCTAAAAAGATGTGAAAGAGTAAATTATTTTGTCTTTCCATCCTGTTATCAAATATCATTGCCTTCTTGTTTGCCATAGTTGTGGGAAAATTGTTCTTTCTCAGATTTTTGATTGTTGGCTTAGATATCTTTGTAAGTTGTTAGAGTTGGATTTTTGAATAACAAGCTTATGCATCTGCAGTTGGTGGAACACTACAGCAATACCTGGCACCATAGTCGTGTGAGGAGATACTTGACATCTGAGGACTATCCTAGCGCTGAAGCTAAATCAAAGCCATGGTATGGATTGCTGATGCTTTTAAGAAAATACCCAGAGTATTTTGTCATCAATACGCGTTCCAAGGGACGGGTGACTTTGGAGTTTGTTTCTCTCGTCTCACTTCTTTCGTGAAAGCTTTATAACATCTCAGCCACATCGTTTGTAAATTAAGCTTTAAGTAGGTTGTGAAGCAACACTTGAAAAATTTCCATCTGGTGCTCAAATTTGTCTATGACATGCACCTGAAATTACTGCAGTTTTTTATTTGTGTGTCAATTTACTGTTGCGTGGTTCTCTTTTGTTTTTTGTTTTTTGAATAACCAAAAAATCCCCCTTGAAACTCGTATAATGAGCCTGCACCTCCACCCTTTATTATTTGTGGTAGAATTCGAACCCAAGGTGTTAATAATAATGTTTGTTCGATCATTCTAATCCATCTCTCCCAAAGAGCAATTCAAAATACACATCATATCCAAACAAATGTATATCCAAATTATGACATAACAACAGAATAATTCTTACTTCCTTAGCATGAGCAAAATATTGAGGATACATAATATGGAGTTGTTTCAGCCCGTGAGATTTTGGAAGACGCAAAATGTTGAACACACGACCCATCCAACTTTTTAAGTCTAAGAAATGCTTTCCTTCTCAAATAATTTTAAATGGTGAACATCTTAATGATAACATCCATACGGAAAACAAACTGCCCCCAAGTATGATGAATTGATAACATTTAGGTTATTAGGTTAGAAAACATGTTACAAATAAGTTCAAAAGTTTAACTATACCTAAGTATGAATTTGATGAGAATGAACTTTAATATAATAATAATAAGCTACCCTTCGGGGTGGCCCAGTGGTTTGGGCTTGGGACTTCCATGTTGGAGGTCTCAAGTTCGAAATCCCTTGCTAGCGAAAGCAAGGGGTTTGCCTTTTGGGTCGAGCTCGTCGCACCGGGCTTGCCTAGTGTGGGTTACCTCTCTATGTGGTTTGCGAGTTATTGCATAGGAGCGAGGGTTTTACCCTATGCGCACCCAAAGGGTAGCGTAGTTATTAGAAAATTCAAATTTAACCGAGAACAAATCATTTGATAGAGTCCGGAATCAAAACACACTTTTTGAACCCTAAACACCTAAAGGGACCCTCTCTAAAAACACACACCAAAATGGATAGTTCCCTATTTATGGGCGAACTACAACTCCCATATTTTAATTTTGTAACCCCTGTTAACTCCAAATTCACCCAAATCAATATTACACAAATTTTAAAGGTAGTTCGCTCATTTATGGGCGAACTACAATTCTTTTTGTTAACTCATCTGAATATATATCTTTCTTCCTTACATGAAGCTATATCTCTTTCTTCAACAATAAATATGGTTATTCAGTCCACATTTTCTCATTCATCTTCTATTTTTTTTATATTTTATATTTTGATTTTTGAAATTTGATAGTCATATCTCAACAATATGAAAAGTCTATATATTCAATTGAACCAAATGTTTGTAAATGCAAAGAGTATTATAAAATGAAAACGTCAAGGACTCCAAGAAATTCCGGTCGTAAGTTTTGGAGTCGTGTGCGTTTAAAGATTAAAAAAATTATTTTGTTCACTTAAAAATATTTGGATATTCACTTGATTTCTTTTTTTTTTATTTCAAGAAAATAATGGATGCGATTATATTTGGTGGGTAGAAAACATGCTCATAAATGAAACTAGCACCATTCTTTCACGGGTGAAGAAACCCTCTTTCGACCGTTGGTAGTGTTCAAGTGGAAGAATAAAAGAATAGCACTTAGATGTTATCGAACATGTTATGGAGGTCCTATACGATTCAAGAATTATATATGTTAGAATAGCGGGCTCGTAGGTTTTCCTACGGTCTGTAGACACCAACCATAGAAATCAATTTTAACCCTCAAAATTCACCAAGTCTGGGACTCACATACGAAATCTATCTACGACTCATACATAGGATGACAGACCATCCTGGTAAACTGTAAAAAGGGTACTGAACTTGATTTTAAAAAATTATTTTCCCTCTTCATACGAGTGCCATCTACGATCATAGAAGCTTCTACAGCCCGTAGAACCAAACTTCAGCCCAAAATGGTCCTTTCTCCATTTTCCAAAATTCTAGGTGTTATAATATCTCCTCCTTGGGAACATTCGTCCTCGAATGGGACTCAAGGCAACACAAAGAAAATAGGTGATGGGATCTAGGAGCCCAACAAGAATGCAACTTCATCAAAAGCACATAACCATACTCAAAACATCATTTCATAAGGTACATATGAAAATCATACTCAAATGCACATAATCATGAAAAAATCAATCAAGTCAACTTATTTTCTCAAAAAACAAGTTTTCATGAATATGCATGCATGAGGAAACATGAGCACAACTAAGACACATGAAACCAAAAGGATAAACCAAAAGGAGCTAAATACATCAAGTTAGAGTAGGATCGGAGGGAAAGAGATGGGGATAACGGGATATCATATTAGCCTTGGCCTCCCAAGTATCACCCTCAACCCTTTGATTCCTCCATAAGACCTTTACGGATGCAACTTTCTTATTTCTCAACTTTTCAACTTACCTGTCCAAAATATCAACCAGAACTTCTTCATAAGAAAGACTCTCCTATATACCAAGATTCTTCAATGGTACTATGGATGTCGGATCACCAACACATTTCTACAAAGAGACATGGAAAACCGGATGTACCGATGCTAAGTCATTAGGCAAATCAAGTTCATAAGCAACTTTACCGATACACATCAAAATCTTATATGGGCCCACATAATGGGGACTAAGCTTTCCTTTTCTTCCCAAATCTCATCACACCCTTCATAGGTGAGATTTTCAAATAAACCCAATCATCGACATCAAATTCAAGATACCCCCTTCTAACATTGACATGGGAATTTTATTGACTTTGAGCCATTTTCAACCTTTCTCTAATAAGCCAAACTTTCTCCATAGCCTCATGTATCAATTCAGGATCTATCAAAGAAATCTTACCAACTTCAAGCAAACCTTTAAAAGATCTACACCTCCTACCGTAAAAAGCCTCAAATGGAGCCATACCAATGCTTGAATGGTAGTTGTTATCATAAGCAAACTAAATCAAAGGCAAATGATCGTCCTAATTTTCCTTGAATTCAATCACACAAGCTCTTAACATATCTTCCAAAGTTTGGATAGTATGCTCTGCTTGTCCATCAGTTTGAGGATGAAAGGTCGTACTAAGCTTAGCACGAGTACCAAGACCCTTTTTGAAAGACTTTCAAAATTGAGAAGTGAATTGGATACCATAATTGAAGATAATGGATAGTGGCACTCCATGCAACCTAACCATATACGTTAGATACAACTTAGCATAGTCTTTCACCGAATAAGAAACCTTGACAGTAATGAAATGAGTTGACTTCGTCATATGATCCACAATAACCCAAATCGAATCATGTTGTCGTCGGGTGCGGGGTAAACCAACAATTAAGTCTATATTCAAATCTTCCCACTTCCAAGTAGGAATACTATTATCTTGGGACAACCTCCTGGATTTTGATGCTCGGCTTTGACTTGTTGACAAATAGGACACTTAGCCACAAATTCTGCAATATCCTTCTTCATTCCATTCCACCAATAGACCTCCCGCAAGTCATGGTAAATCTTGGTGGCTCCCGGGGGAATATAATATAGAGAACTATGGACTTCTGATAAGATTTTCTCTCTTAACTCAGCGACATTTGGAACACACAACCGACTTTGATATCGAAGCACTCCATCTCCCACTTGGGAGATAGCCTCAACGGGTTTCTTAAGTAAAGCTTCCTTTTAACTCTACCAAAATCAGATCAAGACCTTGCTTAGCTTTCACATCCGACACAAAGGATGATTCTGAACCATCATGAAAAATAACACTACCTTCATTAGAATCAACCAACTGAACACCCAATCGGGCCAACCTATGAGCATCACGAACCAACTCCTTTTTATCTTTCTCGACATGAGAACCACTACCCATCGATAATCGATAAAGATCATCCACCACCACATTCGCCTTATTGGGGTGATAGAGAACACTCATGTCATAATCCTTCAAGAGTTCTAGACATCTAGGTTGATGAAGATTTAGATCCTTTTGCTTAAACACATAGTAAAAACTTTTATGGTCGGTAAAGACATCAACATGAACACCATATAAGTAATGCCTCCAAATCTTTAAGGCAAAAACAACCGCCACTAACTCCAAATCGTGGGTAGGATAGTTCTTTTCATGAATTTTAAGTTGCCTTGAAGCATGAGCACTAAAATTTCCATTTTGCATGAGGACATACCCTAGTCCAATCCTTGAAGCATCACAATAAACAAAAACCCTATCAGACCTTTCTAGTAAAGTTAACACCGGAGAGGAGGTAAGTCTACCTTTCAAATCTTGAAAACTCCTCTCACATGCTTTCGACTATAAGAACTTGACCTTCTTTTAGGTCAATGCCGTCAATGGAGATGCAATCGAAGAAAACCCTTCCACAAACCTTCTATAATAAATAACCAAATCCAATAAGCTTTGAATATCCGAAGGGGATAGAGGTCTAGGACAACTCTAAACCACATCCATCTTCTTAGGATCTACCTTGATACCCTTGATGAGTCCATCGTTTGGACTCATTTATGACTTTATTTTAATAGAATTAGTATCCTCAAATGCATGTTCTGTGTCAATGAATGATGTAAAGTCTTGAATTGTAGGTATTTCAAATTAGGAATGATACATGGACAAAATTGATCAAAAAGGGAACAAAGCAAGCTAAAGGAATGAAGAAATGAAGACCTGATGATCGATGATGTCATTCGGCGAATTACCAATGTCATTCGGTGAATCACCAAGATACCACCTAAAGTTACAAAATGTCGGAGCTAAAATGGGGGTGAATTCGGTGAGCAACAACTATATTTGGCGTATCGTCGATCTAGTCGACGAAGGACAACCAAGTCGCTAAAAGTACTAAAGAAGATTCAAGCAAGTGCTGATGGGCGAGATGGAAGGATAAAGGGTGAATCACGGAGTCATTCGGCGATCTCGACCTGGATCGCCTAAAGTTACAGTAGCTAGACCAAGAAAAAGCAAAAAATGAAGGCTAGATGAAGAACAATCGGCGATTCGCTGATCTGTCAGCGACTCCCGACTTACTTCGCCGAGTAGTCATAAGCAGTGACACTTCAAACTTATTTAAATTAGTTTTGTCTAGAGAGAGAAATTCATTCAGAACAAAAAAAAGGAATTACTTAGAGAGAAAACACTACCAAAGGGTTGAGTGAGTGATTTTAGCAAGATTTTGAGAGAGATTTTGTAAGAGAGGAGATTATCAATTGATTTTCATCTATAATTCTCATTTTGTACCCAACTATGGGAGTGATAATTGATTTTGATTCTCTTATTTTTTAGATGAGTGGATAAAACCCTCTACTTGGGGTTTTGATCATGAAGCCAATTGTTGAATTTACTTAGTGGGTGTTTGTTAGTTGCAAAGAATGGTGTTAATTTGAAGTGGGTCTAAGTTGTTTGTGTTTTGAGGTTAAATTGCGTGACTTCGTGTGTCAATTTTAGTGTTGTGCACTTGCTCGAGAGAGAGGTGTGGAACCAAGGTGACAATCTTAGCATCCTTAGTAGTGGATTTCCTTGGTCTCCGCTCAACAGAGTGAAACAAGCGATCCATCCTTTGTATTAAGCTCGAAAGAGTGGATTTGATGAGGGTAAAGAGCTGGGCTTCTTTCGATTGGTGTTGAAGTTCGAGAGAATTCAACATAGAAAAGGTAATTGTTCGAGAGAAATTTACTTTATATATGCTTCGACCTACCTACAACAAATTATCCCATTATGAGCAGTAACATTTATCTACTTCGTTAAGATTCAATAATTGGCTGATCAATTCCCCAAACTTTACTCTAATATTTGATTGTTTGTGTTCAAGTGTAAATTTGGGATTGATAGGTAAAACCTGAAATTTGAGATTTGAACATTAATTGTGCAAGAATTGTTTGATTGAAGAGGTTGTCATTGTACTTTTCTTATTGAATTTGAAGAAAGTAACTACTCCATGTGGGATCGACCCCAACTCACGTAGTTGGGTTATTATACTGACGAATGATCGTTGGCATTTAGTATTGGATGAAATGCCTTGATACGTTAATCAAAATGGCGCCGCTATCGGGGAGTAGCGTTACTTAGAATTCTTTGATTAAAGATTTGACACTTTCAAATTCGTTGGCTGTAGTTGAATTAGTTTTGACTGCTTTGTGTAAGTGTTGGTTGGACTACGTAGAAGTGAACATGAGTAAGGAAGACATGAATGACAGCCAAACAGGTCATTGAGATGGTATACACAACATCAATAGTGTCTACAACCCAGCTCAATCGGGTGGAATGGGTGCAATTTGCATCCTACAAGCTGATGAGAATGTGATGTTTGAAGTCACTATCACAACTCTTCATCTTTTCCTAATGAGGGGACTATATGGAGGGCTAGATCACGAAGACCCGCATGAGCATGTGAGAAACTTTACAGAGGTTTGCAGCCCTTTTTCATTCAAAAATGTTTCACAAGAGTCAATTCGGCTGCGGTTATTTCCATTGTCCTTAACAGGAGCAGCTAATAAGTGGTTAATCGAGTTACCAAACAATTCCATCACCTCATGGGAGGAGCTGGTTATAGCATTTAACACAAGATTCTTTCCTCCATCAAGGATGATAAAACTTAGAGATGAAATTCAAAGTTTCAAGCGACAAGAGGGGGAACCCATCCATGAAACGTGGGTGAGATTCAAGAAGTTCTTACTTAAATGCCCAACTCATGGGCTACCAAACGATTTGTTACTTCAATATTTCTATCGGAGTCTCAATTCGGTTAATAAAGGAGTGGTTGATCAATTGGTACAAGGAGGAATAATGTTACAATAATTTGAGGTAGCTTCGTTTCTTCTGGATGGCATGAATAGAATAAACCAAGTGTGGTACACCAAAGAGGATCAAGTTTCTCCATTTCATTTTAGATTAACGCAGGAGCAACTTGATAAAGAGATAGAAAGGGATGAAAACATCAAGAAGATGTTGACCCAAATGGAATTTCTACAAGAGCACATGAAAGAGACATGTGGAGTGTTTAAAGTTGAGGAGGGTTCTTCTTCCGGTTACTCAAGGCCGGGGGAGAATCAAGGTTGGAACTCCAAGAGATATGATGAGGGTTTCCACCCACGCTCTCTACAATGAGGCGAAAATCAAGGTTGGAACTATCATAAGAGAGAAGAACAAATGAGATAATATCAAGATTGGGTCGAGCAAAATGATTATTGGAGAAGGGAATATGATTACGAGGAAAACCATACTCACTCAAGTGAAAGCCCAAAATCAAAAGGTAATGCAAGCAGTCCCCGGGTGAATGATGTGTTGTCACGCATACTTGCCAAAGTTGAAGGTTCAGATGATTTGTTGAAAGGGATGAAAGATGACTTTACATCATTGAATAGTAAAGTGAACTCTTATGTCGACGCCATCAAGACACTTGAAGGACAACTGAGTTTATTATCAGCTTTGTTGAAACCAAAAATAAAGATAGAAGATGACGATAGAGGGCTGACTGTGGTTACTTGAAGCGGAAAGGTAGCAATAGGTAATGTGATGGGAAATGAAGATGCTCAAAAACATGAAGAAGGTGAAGGCATGGAGGAACAAGAGTTGCTTATACATCGAAACCTTGCCAAAGAACCACAAAAGGAAGTGGAACAACACGTTCAACTTCCAAAAGTCATGCAACCTTTACCCAAAATACCTCCACCATTTCCCCTACGTTTAAAGAAGAAAAATGAAGATGAGAAGTTCAAGAAGTTCTTATCAATGTTCAAGACACTATCAATCAACCTCCCCCTTGTGGAAGCATTGTTGGAAATGCCGGGATACGCCAAGTTCATGAAAGAGTTGGTCACGAAGAAGAGGAGTTTAGATTTTGAGACAATTGAAGTTTCCCATAATTGCAGTGCAATTATGACTAAGAGCTGATAAAAAAGAGGGAAGATCCCGGGGCATTCACCATTCTATGCACCATAGGCATGCTCCAATTCGCTAAAGCTTTATGTAACCTATGAGCAAGCATCAACTTAATCCCCTATGCGATATACAAACAACTTGGATTGGGTGAACTGAAAGCAACCACAATGAGACTATTGATGGGAAACCGTTCAATTAAACATCCCGTGGGGATACTGTATGACATCTTGGTGAAGGTCGATCGGTTCATTTTTTCGTCTGATTTTGTTATTTTAGAATGTGAAATAGATGTTGAAATTCCCATTATTTTGGGAAGGACATTCTTAGAAACTGGGAGAGCATTGGTGGATGTTGAAAGTAGAGAATTGAGGTAACAAAAATGAAGTAACTTTCAATATTTGCAAATTCATGAAACACCCAAGTGATATTCATGTGTTGTCTACTGATGATATTATCGATGAGGCGGTAGCTAGTGTAAGCCATTTGATGTGCATGAATGCACCCCTTGAAGTCGTACTTGCTAATTATGATGAATCCGAAATTCAGGGCTATGAGGAGGTAGTAGTTGCTTTGACAGGTTTAAGAGGCTATTCAAAGACTCCAGTCAAGTTGGATATTGACCTAAAAAATAGAGAGAGTCCTCCCGCAAAACCATCATCAGAAGAACCACCTAATCTGGAATTGAAAACATTTCCCTCTCATCTCCGATATGCTTTCTTGGGGGAAAATAACACTTTACCGGTGATCATTGCAGTTGACTTGCTTGAATGGCAGGTGAAATTGTTCCTTGAAGTGTTGCGAAAACATATAAAAGCTATAGGATGGACCATCACTGATATAGTACATCCCTCCCGGTATTTGTACTCACAAAATCCAGCTTGATAATGAGTGTAAGCCTAGTGTTGAGCATTAGTAGAGATTGAACCCAATAATGCAAGAAGTGGTAAAAAAGGATATCATCAAGTGGTTGGACGCATGTGTGATCTACACTATTGCAGATAGCAAATGAGTAAGTCCGGTGCAATGTGTATCGAAAAAGTGAGGTATTATTGTAGTCCCAAATGAAAAGGGGGAGCTTGTGCCGACTAGACCGGTGACCGGATGGAGAGTATGCATGGATTATCGAAATTTAAATTTATGGATTGAAAAAGATCGCTTTCCTATGTCGTTCATGGATTAAATGCTTGACAGGCTATCAGAGAGGGGTTGGTATTGCTTTTTATATGGGTATTCTGGTTATAACCAAGTTTCCATCACACCGGAAGACTAAGAGAAAACCACCTTCACATGTCCCTATGGAACTTTTGCCTTAAAAAGGATGCCCTTCGGGTTATGCAATGCCCCGGCAACCTTCCAACGTTGCATGCTATCGATTTTTGCCGACATGGTAGAAGATTCAATAGAGGTATTTATGGATGACTTCTCAGTTGTGGGTGATACCTTTGAGACATGCTTAGTACACTTAGGACAAGTTCTCCAAAGATATGTGGAAACGAACTTGTTCCTCAACTGGAAAAAGTGTCACTTCATGGTTAAAGAGGGAATAGTACTTGGTCACAAGGTGTCGCAAAAGGGGTTGGAGGTTGATAGAGCAAAAGTTGAAGTTATTGAGAAATTGCCACCACCAATTTCGGTAAAGGGGGTTCGTAGTTTCTTAGGACATGCCGGTTTTTACCGGAGGTTCATCAAAGACTTCTCAAAGATTGCACATCATTTATGCAAACTCTTAGAGAAAAAGTGAAATTCCATTTTGATGATGCTTGTATGATGGCTTTCTGGTGCTTGAAGGAAAAATTAGTATCGACCCCAGTCATTATCAGTCCTGATTGGTCAGAATATTTCGAAGTAATGTGTGATGCAAATGGAACGACATTGGGTGTTGTGTTGGGGGCATAAACGCAATAAAAATTTTCACCCAATTTATTACGCAAGCAAGACTCTAAACAGTGCTTAGCATAATTATACCGTGATTGAAAAAGAGTTGCTTGCGGCAGTCTATGCATTTGAGAAATTCCGAGTGTATTTGTTAGGCACTAAAGTTAGTGTTCACACTAATCGTGCTGCACTCCGTTACCTAATGGCAAAGAAGGATGCAAAACCAAGTTTGATAAGGTGGGTGCTCCTATTGGAAGAAAACTCTTCCACAAACCTTCTATAATAAACAACAGAACCCAAGAAACTTTGAATATCCGAAGGGGATAGAGGTCTAGGATAACTCTAAACAACATCCATTTTCTTAGGATCTACCTCGATACCTTTACCAGAAACAATGTGACCTAGAAAATCCAAGGATCTCAACCAAAACTCGCATTTACTAAAATTTGCAAAGATTTGTTGGTCCTTGAGGACTTGCAAAACAATTCTCAAATTATCGATGTGCTCATCCTAACTCCTTGAGTAAATAAAAATGTCACAAATGAACACAATCACAAATATATCAAGATATTGTCTAAACACTTTATTCATCAAGTCCATAAATTCAGCCGGAGCATTAGTGAAACCAAACAACATCACCAAAAACTCATAATGACCTTACTGAGTCTGGAAAGACGTCTTTGGAATTTCATCTTCCTTTACCCTTAATTGGTGATAACTCGATTAGAAGTCGATCTTAGAGAAGTAACTCACTCCTTGGAGTTGACCAAACAAATCATCTATCCTTGGAAGAGGATACTTATTCTTCATAGTAACCTTGTTCAATTACCGATAATCAATACACATGCGAAGTGAACCATCCTTCTTCCGTACAAACAAGATTGGATCCCCCATACAGAGATACTCGGTTGGATGAAACCCTTATCCAACAATTCTTTCAATTTCTTAGTTTTGCCTGAGCCATATGGTAAGAAGGAATAGAGCTAGGTTGTGTATTGGGGAAAAGGTCTATACCGAAGTTTATTTCCCTTTAAGAAGGAACACCAGGTAGATCATCAGGAAACACTTCCGGAACTCATTTACAACGGGCACCGACTCAAGAGTAGGGGTGTTTAAATCCGTATTCCTAGCCTGAACAAGATGATATATGTAACCTTTAGTGATCATTTCCCTATCTTTAAGACAAGAAACAAACTGACCCTTAGGCATAGAATTTCCCCTTTTCCACTATAGGACGGGCTTCTTAGGAAATTAAAACTTGACAACTCGGTTCTACAATCAGTAGAAGCATAAAAAGAATGGAGCCAATCCATGCCAAGAATAACATCAAAATATAACATATCAAGCTCTAAAAGATCAATGAGTGTGACTCTATGGGATAAGGAAACATGATAATTTTTATACTCTCTTAGCCACAATAGATTTACCAATAGGTGTAGAGACCGAAAAATGGTCTATCAGCACATCCGGAGAAACATCAAACATCATTGTCACGTATGACATCACAAAAGACTAAGTAACACCGTATTAAGAAAATCATAAACATTAAGATGAAAGACTTTCAAAATACCAGTAACGACATCGAGAGAACCCTCTTGATCATAACGAGTTTGAAGTTCATACAATCAATTTTTCTTTGGAGCACTTGAACCCAAACCACTATGTGGATCTAACCTACCATCCCTTCCCTTATCAATTCTAGACGAATAATATCTCAAGCACTGACCACTTTTACCACAACCAAATCAATTATCCATACCCATCAAGAGTTCTTCAGGATGACTCTTGCCCATTTCCACCACTATTTCCTCTTGGAGGCTTAGGGTTAGACACCCAATCTTTGTTGAACTTAGAAGTTGGAGCATTGGAGGAGCCTTGACCGAAAACCTTTGTTGGATTGAACCTTGAATGTGAAAAGTCACCTCACCAGTCTTTTCCCTCTTTGCCTCCCTAGACTTTCCCTTAAGTTTCTCCTCTTTAATTTGTTGATCATGAATTATTAGACGAGAAATGTCCATTCCTTGATGAGGATGGCCATACGACATTCCTTAACCACATCTTGGACACATCCGAAATAAACTTGCTCATTTTGCCCTAGGATCAACAACCATAGTAGGAGCATATCAAGACAATTGCGTGAACTTTAAGTCATACTCTTTCACACTCATATTTCCTTGACGAAGGTTGATGAATTCAAGTACCTTTGCCTCCTTCATCTCAAGGGGAAAAAACCTATCAAGGAAAGCAATCTTAAACTTCTCTCAATCAAGAGGACCTGCATCAACCACCCTCTCTTCCTTCCATTGGTTTAACCAAACTTAAGCAACACCCTTAAGTTGGTAGGTGGCCAATTCCTCCTTTTCCACTGGTGTCACTCCCATAGTTATCAAAACATTGTATACCTCATCAATGAACTCTTGAGAATCTTCTTAAACCTTGAAACCATGAAACTCTGGGGGTTTCATTCTAGTGAAATGCCCCACTCTAGTTGCCGTCGTACCCATATTTGGGTTCATGGGGACCACAACTTCCCTATTGGCTTGAGCCAACACTTGAAAAACAGCTTGTAACTCCGCATTAGTCACTTGTTCGGACAAAGGGTCGGCCATAACTTGTGGAGCTTCTCGTTTCACATTCTCATTCAAATTTCTCCTGACGTATGCTCTTTGAGGGGCCATATCCTAAAAAGCATCGGATAATGATTAGGAGAGAGACATATAGAGTTAAACTATATCACACGACTTTAGAGTGATTAAAAAATTGGAATTTTCTAAATGTCTTATAGCTTCATATTCATATATATGGCGTGCTTCACACTCATGAACAAGGCTCTGCTCGACGTGTCTTATGAGATGTCATAGGACCTTTCTAAACCTTATGCTCTGAAAACCATGTTTGTCACTGTCATACCCCAACCCTAGGTGAGGCAGACAAGTACCATATGAACACATGCTTTAAAAGTGGTCTATGATGAGAAAGTAAACTACTATGCTGATAGATTTACTTATGAGAAGCTTCATATACAACATATGTCGACTAGCTGAACCGATACATGTGACAAGTGAAACTATAAATACAGATGATAACTTTACAATGTCTACAAAGCCTCTACTGGAATCCATGACTATACCACTATGAAAATACACATAGTAAAGACACGACAAAGCCCCGAATCAACCTGGAGCTCACCAATAACCGCTGAGTATCATGTTCTTCTATTGGGGAGATCTACTAGTTGAGTACATGTACCTGCAGCATGAAATGCAGCGTCCCTAATAAGGGACGTCAGTACGAAAGAATGTACTAAACATAAGAGGCATAATACAACCATATGTAAAATCAGAGCTCAAGTGAAACCAAATACCAATAGATAAGGATTAGAGACCACCTTTGCTTATACTTATAGAATCGTGTATGTTACATTCTTCTATTTACTTTTCTATACATTATTATCTTTATAAGACATATCATACAAATGACCAGCTGATTAGTGGTAGAAAAGGATGACCCATGCTAGGCATTTTAACCCCTAGATGTTGTCCTCATAATTTCACAAATTAGGATCGGCCCATGCTAAGCTTTTGCCCCCGAGCTGCCACCCTTTTATACCATTTGGTATCGGTCCATGCTAGGCTTTGAGCTGCCACCCTTCTATATAAATTGGGATCGATCCATGCTAGGCATTTACCACTGGTCTGCCACCCATAATTATACAGATTGCTTCGCTTAGATTCTTTAATTTTTGAGATTGTTGTTTCGGTGTTCATAACTCTTTTGAGATTGTTCTTTTGATGATTATAACTCTTTTGAGATTGTTCTTTTCATGATCATAACTCTTTTGAGATTGCTGTTTTGGTGGTCATAATCATTGTTGAGATTTGGAACTATGGACCAGTAGTAGAAGACATGAATATGGACTTACGATAATAACAATGACATGGGAAGCAAATGTGACACCAACGTAATACTTAGGAGCTTATAACACTCAGTAAGAATTTTGACATCTCAAATTGAAACACATATGAAGTGAAGACATTTAGCATTCAACCAAGAGATTTGAACTCTATATGATAGCCAAATACTCACTAACTAATATCAAAGACAAGGTATACATGAACGCGGAACCAAGGGAGAACATGGGCAGATTCAACTTAAGAACTATTACTTATTTCAAGTAAGTACATATAAAATGTACAATAGAGCAAGTATGGATCTTGTGACGTAACATTATAGTTTAACACAATGGGAGTAATAACCAATAAAGGGAACATATGAGCATGTGAAAAGATGACATATATGATAGAATAGACAATTGAAGCAAGTTGGCAAGATATGGGTAGATTGTATATCTAACATATAAACATATGTACCATGTGTAATTTAGGATACGTGCATGATAATACTTGGTAGAGAAAGCACGTTCATTTAGTAATAAACTCATATTAGAATACTCTCTTTAATGCTCTAGGGAGTAGGAGCTGCAACTATGGATCAATCACTACCAAGGGGACTTAGAAAGCTTACTTTGTAATACAAGTGTTGGATTCATGCCAAAGAAATAGGAAATAAAATAGCCTTACATACCTTATTTTCTGACCAATATAACTATCACGATTCAGCCTCCCTTTTTGGTGCTAATCTTAGTTTCTGGAAAGTTATCCTCTAAACTTTAAGTTCAAGAACTGAAACTCTCCTTCAAACTTTTTCTTGAAAAATGGGTCAATATTCAAGAACCCTAAGGTGTTTTAGGGATGCTGTGTTAATACAAGAATGACCAAGAGAGAAACTTAATAAATCTGAAATTTTGCAAGTTAAAAATGAAGCAAAAGATCTGATCTTTATCCGTTTAAAAAGGAGGTGCATTGGCCGACTTTCTTGGCCAATTTTGGGCCATATATTGTCAAGTAGGTGACCCACCTACTTGGTTTATTAACTTGGGCCTTTGTGACTTCAACACTTGTTGGGCCTTGCTGCCAATTATCCCGCTATTCTTTTCAATTTGGGCCTTAATTAATGCAAGTAGGTGATCCACCTACTTGGACTTTTCACTTTGGCCTTTTTTGGACTTAAAAATATTGGGCCTTGGCTGTCCATTTTCCCCTTAGCCTTCTACTCAACTTGGTCCAGATTAATGCATGTAAGTGGTAGTGTACTTGGCCCAATTGCATGGTCAAAAGAGTCTTAGTAGGTGATGCACTTATTTGGTCCTTTGGACTGGTCAATAAGTCAAAGTAGGTGATGCACCTACTTGTCACCTACTAGCTTAGTTAAGTCAAGCAAGCACCTCAATATTTTATTCCATTTCTAGACCTTAATACCTTTAACTTAACTTAAAACTTATATACACTATGTCAATTTAAATTTTAGACTCAAATACCGCCTTATGATCTCAAGTTTAAATACTTCCATCGACGTCAACTTAATCGGGTCGCATCAAAATCTACGGACAATTCACTTTAAGCCTATTCTATTGTCACTAGTTGCATAGGAAACCGAGTCCATAACTATACCACAAGAAAATTTATAAGCGTCATATAAATAGAACTAGTACACGTAGAATACGGGGTGTTACATCCTCCCCCCTTATGATCATTCGTCCTCGAATGATAGGTGCACCTGATAGTTCAGTTGATCTTGAAATTTCATATAGAGATTTGCGAGTGTTCCCTTTGTAAATAGGACTATCCAAAATCCATAGACTAACCTAAAACACGTATAGACAAGTCTAGTATGACGTCTCAATAGATATGGTTCATGAAATAATAATATGAAAAATAAAACCTCTTCTTTACCATGTAATTCACTGAAGATACACAAGTAGGACTCATACAAATAAGTACTTTAATATACCTAAACACAAGACATGCAAATGACATATCAAATAAGGGGACCACATGATCTAAGATCCTTATGTTGATGTTTAGGATGAAAAGGGTTATTTAGGATCTCTACCATATTCTATTCCCAAGTATCTTTATGTTATATTCTAGTCGTTCAATAATACTTCAATGGAGATTACACCTTTGAGCTTAGCTTCCGGGCCTTAACAATCAAGAATAACTATAGTATCTCCCAAAATAAATATATGGAACGGACACGTAAAATCATAGGTCTAACCTTTCTGGGCTCTACTTTGACGCTTTCCAAATGTGAGTCTTATAAGAACGCATAGATGTTATTATAAAATCTAAAGTTTTATGTCGCACCTTCCGATAAGGTATTATGCTAAGTTATTTATCTATGGTTGTGATAAAATTTACATATATTCCCAACCTTTTCTGGTCAAACTCTTCGCTACATAGTGATACAAGGAAACATTTTCCCAAATTGTTCAAAACTCAAGTCAATAAGCGCAGAGTGGCATAATATACGGATAAACAAGTCACATTGGGTATGACACAGGAAGACTAGCCCAAAAGGGAGTGCATGGTACACAGGCATTAAGCTATAAAAATATGTGGTGTACGCGTGCATATGACCTATAGGGTAGCATGTGAGCGAATGAACTATAGAACATGTAGGAAATGGACTAGATGAGCACATAATGCATGAGTACTAAAGCTATGAAATATATAATATGTAAGCAAGTAGACTATAAGACATGTAGCCATATAAGAAAATGAACTACGGAACACAAATCACATTGAGAAAGTGTGTTATATCACATGGATAGGTGGATGAACATGTCCATAAGTACACATATGATATATGAGCAAGTGAGCACATGACACATGGCTAGAAAATCTATAAGGCCTGTAATGTTTAAGCAAGTAGGCTACGAGGCATGTAATATATATAGAAATGGTCTATGATGCATATGACATGTAAACAAGTGATATTCGAGTCATATAACCCATGAGCACTAATTTTTACCATAGCATATGATCAATTAGCATGCAGTACCCACACAATATGGACAAGTGACATGTGAAAAGTAACCAGTACAATAAATATATAACATGTGAAAAGGTCCTACGAAAACATATAACAATAAACAAGGGTGCTCCGAAGCGGATAACACTTACCTGTAAGTATTCTATGACATTAGGTAACATGTGAGAAAGTGATCAAGGGAAAATGACATACAAATAGATAAGTTATAGAACATGCAACATGTATAATTATATAACAAACCATCTTTGGAAACTACGAGATATCCTATAGAATCACTCTAGCATATTAACAGCAAACACATTGTCTTAAGTGTTAAGTCATGGGTGGGATAGTTCTGCTCATATTCCTTATTCACCTCAAAGCACATATAATTGATTTCCCCATCTTCTCTCTTCAATCTCCTAAGAATTCTTATAGGTGTTCTGCTATTGGAACTTTGTTTCCTTCTAGGTCAGTATAAATACTACAATTAAGATAGAGATAAAAATCCTCAATAGTTCATCTATTGGAGTAGGAGGTCGAGGTCAATTTTACCTTCGTTACTTGCTTGCTTTATATCATGCTCAATATCTGGTGCCTTTTGAAGGTCGAAATAGAAAATAAATAGTGAAGCTTGAACGCACCATAAAACATGAACTCTAGTAACATGTAAATGTCAGGTACCTATAAAGTTATATCATGATTCATAACGTCTTAGAGTTAGCTGTTTTGGGCCTAACTAGATAGGTCTGGCCATACTAATAGATTTTTTTATTTTTTATTTTATAACAAATGAGGGTGATCCGACTCTTTTCCCATGCAAGATAGCAAATAAGAACAACTAGCATATGATCAATTTTTCTTCTGCCTTAACTAGACTATGATTGACGAATTACTGCAGGCATATTAAATGAATCTTGTAGTAGCCCTATTCAATTTGATGGAACTCTATACACGTGGATAATGCTCTACTTCTCTTTTGTACTAATGATGTAGATAAACAAGGTCCATGTATCTTCTATCTAGGTAACCTTTCTATTCTCCTTTTTTTCTTGTTGTTATCAAGACTTCAATACTAGAATGATTTCTCTGTCTAACAAAGGTTCACAAAGTTTTTCCCGACTGTGCCTTTATAACTCGTTAGGGTTGAAGAGTTGATACCGTATTCTTGCCTTATACACTTAGCAATCACTTTTTCATAACCACCTATCTCACTCTTCTATAGCATCCTCATATCACTCCTACTCCTATGTTTAGGGGATTTGACATATCCCATCTCTTTCTAACTAGAAGCTCTACGTACATATTTGTCCCATGTAATTCAAGCTTCATTCTCACATGCTTCCTATCTAACAAGTACCTTCTAATCAAAACTAGTAGCTTCATGTACTCTAATCCCTCCATGTACAACCTGACTAATCACTACTTAGGTCTAACCAATCAATTTTCCTTTTTTTAACCTTACCCTTTAGTCACACACTAATCATCTATAGCCAAAACATAGATCACAATAGGAACTACCATACATATATCATTTTCAGCAATTGGCACACTTATCCCTAAGTTTTATAACCATGAAAAGAATACAAATGTTATTAGTACACTTATTCGGGGTGGCTAGTACATAACATATAAAAATCCAACTATTAACATATTCGGGATGATATATGGTGAGAATTTGGGCCCTGTCAACCAATTTGGGGTATCACTAGTAACACTATTACACTGATACATTCACCTATCAGATTGTGCCACTGTCTTCTTCCAACTAAAAGAAACTGGTTTAACAACATCAATTTCGAGTACATGTGTAATGCCGACAATTCAATGTATAGCACAGACTAAGAACAAGTGTCCTCTAAAGGAATAAATTATATAAATATAGAGGAAATATAGAACTCAATAGTTGGTTACATCCTCCTAGATCTGCCTGGAAATGCTAAAAGCTCATATATGTAACTAGGAAACCAAACGTTTTTTTAAGCATATACTATTTCTTTCTCAATTGCACCAACGTGATACAAATGGTACAAATGCAACTTAAAATGCAAATAACATAAAAACCTTTACACACCTTGTGGAGTGGGACGGTTGAATAAAATGAGCTCAATCTAGTCTAAATTTGATAACTTAAGATCCTTTTATGTAGTTGAATGTTGACATTTTAGCTATCGTTAACCTCACCATAGTAGGCATAATATGAATAACATGATCAGGTGCAAGTGGAAATTGACTTCTTAACTTTGCTCTATTGCACGATTTGGATTATGAAGAAAGTAACATTTCCTAAATGCCCAAGTAGCCCCCTAAATATATATGTGGCATGCAACACATTCATAAGTAAAACTCTACTAGACACGGCTTTGTAGACTCCCTAGGATGAACTGCTTTGATATAACTTTTTGTCACACCCCAAACCCTAGGTGAGGCAGACAAGTACCATATGAACACATGCTTTACAAGTGGTCTATGATGATAAAGTAAACTACTATGCTGATAGATTTACTAATGAGAAGCTTCATATACAACACATGTCGACTAGCTGAACCGATACATGTGACAAGGGAAACTATGAATACAGATGATAGCTTTACAATGTCTACAAAGCCTCTACTAGAATCCATGATTGTACCACTATGAAAATACACATAGTAAAGACTATGCAAAGCCCCGAATAAACCTGGAGCTCACCAACAACCGCTGAGTATTATGTGCTTCTATTGGGGAGATCTACTAGTTGAGTACCTGTACCTGCAGCATGAAATACATCGTCCCCAATAAGGGACGTCACTACGAAAGAATGTACTGAATATGAGAGGCATAATACAACCATATGTAAAATCAGAGCTCAAGTGAAACCAAACACCAATATATAATGATTAGATACCACCTTTGCTTATACTTATAGAATCATGTATGTTACATTCATCTCTTTACTTTTCTATGCATTATTATCTTTATAAGACATATGATACAAATGACCAGCTAATCAGTGGTAGAAGAGAAAGACCCATGCTGCATTTTAACCCCTGGGATGTTGTCCTCATAATTTCACAAATTAGGATCGGCCCATGCTAAGCTTTTGCCTTGAGCTGCCACCTTTTTATACCAATTGGGATAGGCCCGTGCTACGCTTTCGCCCTTGAGCTGCCACCCTTCTATATAAATTGGGATCGACCCATGCTAGGCATTTGCCCCTAGGCTGCCACCCATAATTATACAGATTGCTTCACTTAGATTCTTTAATCTTTGAGATTGTTGTTTTGGTGTTCATAACTCTTTTGAGATTGTTCTTTTGATGATTATAACTCTTTCGAGATTCTTCTTTTGATGATCATAACTCTTTTGAGATTGCTGTTTTGGTGGTCATAATTATTGTTGAGATTTGGAACTATGGACCAGTAGTAGAAGACATGAATATGGACTTACGATAATAACAATAACATGGGAAACAAATGTGACACCAACGTAATACTTAGGAGCTTATATGACTCAGTAAGCATTTTGACATCTCAAATTGAAGCACCTATCAAGTGAAGACATTTAACATTCAGACAATAAATTTGAACTCTATATGATAGCCAAATACTCACTAGCTAATATCAAATACAAGGTATACATAAACGCGGAACCAAGGGAGAACATGGGCAGATTCAACTTAAGGACGGATACATATTCTAAGTAAGTACATATAAAATGAACAATAGAGCAAGTAGGGATCTTGTGTTGTAACATTATAGTTTAACACAATGGGAGTAATAACCAATAAAGGGAACATATAAGCATGTTAAAAGATGACATATATGATAGAATAAACAATTAAAGCAAGTTGGCAAGATATGGGTAGATTGTATATCCAACATATAAACATATGTACCATGTGTAATTTAGGATACGTGCATGATAATACTTGGTAGAGTAAGCACGTTCATTTAGTAATAAACTCATATTAGAATACTCACTTTAATGCTCTAGGGAGTAGGAACTGCAACTATGGATCAGTCACTACCAAGGGGACTTAGAAAGCTTACTTTGTAATACAAGTGTTGGATTCATGACAAAGAAATAGGAAATCAAATAGCCTTACATACCTTATTTTCTGACCAATATAACTATCACGATTCAGCCTCCCTTTTTGGTGCTAATCTTAGTTTCTGGAAATTTATCCTCTAAACTTGAACTTCAAGAACTGAAACTCTCCTTCAAACTTTTTCTTGAAAAATGGGTCAATATTCAAGAACCCTAAGGTGTTTTAAGGCTGCTGTGTTAATACAAGAATGACCAAGAGAAAAACTTAATAAATCTGAAATTTTACAAGTTAAAAATGAAGCAAAAGATCTGATCTTTATCCCTTTAAAAAGGATGTGCATTAGCCGACTTTCTTGGCCAATTTTGGGCCGTATATTGTCAAGTAGGTGACTCACCTACTTGGTCTTTTAACTTGGGCCTTTGTGACTTCAACACTTGTTGGGCCTTGCTGCCAATTATCCCTCTATTCTTGTCAATTTGGGCCATAATTAATGCATGGACTTTTCACTTTGGCTTTTTTTGGACTTAAAAATATTGGGCCTTGGCTGTCCATTTTCCCCTTAGCCTTCTACTCAACTTGGGCCAGATTAATGCATGTAAGTGGTAGTGTACTTGGCCCAATTGCATGGTCAAAAGAGTCTTAGTAGGTGATGCACTTACTTGGTCCTTTGGACTGGTCAATAAGTCAAAGTAGGTGATGCACCTACTTGTCACCTACTAGCTTAGTTAAGTCAAGCAAGCACCTCAATATTTTATTCTATTTCTAGACCTTAATACCTTTAACTTAACTTAAAACTTATATACACTATGTCAATTTAAATTTTAGACTCAAATACCGCCTTATGATCTCAAGTTTAAATACTTCCATCGACGTCAATTTAATCGGGTCACATCAAAATCTACGGACAGTTCACTTTAAACCTATTCTATTGTCACTAGTTACATAGGAAACCGAGTCCATAACTATACCACAAGGAAATTTATAAGCGTCATATAAATAGAACTAGTACACGTAGAATACGGGGTGTTACAGTCCCGACCTAAAGTAGACCCTAGGCGTAAAATGACTTATAGAACTCCGAGAGTTCCTACACAAGCCACTTTATATACATCATTCAAGATAATAGAATTAAAGAATTTAAAAGATAACATTTTCATATATCAAAGATTATGACAAAGCGAAGTCTAACATAAGTCTCAAAAGCCATCTAATACATCATAAGAAAAGTGATTGGGTAGTAACCCATACATCACATATAAGTATGAAAATGGAAAATGATATTAAGTAATAAAGTGTCTCGGTTCTCGGAACATAAGGACTCACAAATCACTTGAAGCGCTCAATAGATGTCTAGCCACAAGTATGAGAGGTAGGGACGTCAGACCCTACATTCATGAGATAATGTAGGCACAAGTATGAATTAGTACATGAAATGTACTAAGTATGAGGCACTATGCGTAAACATGGACATGAAAGCATAATGGTTTACAGCATGTAGACATGATCAATATTTGGACATTTTAAACATAAGGAAGCAAAACATGATTATCATAAGGTACAGTCAACATATTTGAAATAAAGGACATAAGAAAAGCTTTGAAGAAAACATAGTCATTTTGTGGGATCTTAGCTTTACGGACAATAAGACCATGAGAGCTATATCATGAATCCGGTATAACCCTCAAACCGAAAAAAAGGAAATCTACTTGCCCAGTTAGAATCCGTACATATCATCATTTGCTAAAGTGGATCCACTATCTAGGTCATTTAAGACTCTCCTAGGGGGAACACAATTTGGGACTAGAGGTTGCTATTGGAGACTACCCTATTTGAGCCTCCACCTCAAAGCCCTCTCGGTGCTAAGTCTAAGTCCCAACGGAATAGGTAAAATTCAAATACCAATATAACATGGTAAAGGCAATGATCAACACCAATCCACATCTTTCAAGATCAAAACATAGAATAACTCCTTGAACATAATTCAACATAGATGAGAAAACCTTTCACCAATGTGAATTCGTATGTGAGAAATTCCTTTCACAATCAGGATCATAATAACATGAGATAAAGCCTTTCATAATAACATTAATACCTTTCTTTCAAAGCATCCCATGATTATTTACAATAACTTCATAAAAACAAGAATTCGTAAGTTAATGAGTTAATCATAGGTTCATAGTTGTGAATCATAATTTAGGCATGTGTCAACATAATTTCAACTAAATATCATGTATTAGCATTGAATCATGCATTAGAAGGATTAATTAACAATAGTCAATCACTATTGAATGAAACTCATAAAGATTGAATTGAAAACCCTAACTTAAATCAATTGAGATTGGAGGACGGGATTGGAAACCTTAGGGACCCCATGGGGGAAAGTACTCAATGGGTGAATACCCACATACCTTGATGTTTGAAGTCCAAAAAGAATGAAGATTTGGAGACTTGGATGAACCCCTACTCTTCCTCCTTAGTCTTAAGAGAATTTAGGGGAAATTTTGGAGAATGAATTGAAAGTGGGTAATTTAGGGCTTCAGATCTTTATATAGCGCTGAGGGTAGAATTTAAACCAATGTAATATAGGGTTAAAACAATTAGGGAAAAGACTCAAAATCCCCTTAAAATAACTGCCCGACTTGACCTACGATTTGGACCTACGGACCATAGATCTTTCTACGGTCCGTACTGGTCAACCGTAGACCAAGTATTGGGACCATGAAAATCACCTATCTTTTGATGGAACACTTCTATGGCTCGTAGTTCTTCCTACGTTTCGTAGACACCAACCATAGAATTCAACTTTAACCCTCAAAATTCCACTAAGTCTGGGACTCACCTATGAAACTTATCTGCGACTTGTACATAGGATGACGGACCACCCTAATAAACTATAAAAAAGGTACTGGTACTTGATTTTGAAAATAATTATTTTCCATATTCCTACGAGATCCGTAGATGGGATCTGTAGAACTAGACTTCAGCCCAAAAAGGTCTTTTCTCCCTTTTCCAAAATGTGATGTGATACATGAAATAGTAAGTAGGAAGTTAGATTCTTACTCCCTGAAGCAATTTCACCTTATCCGTAGATTCCTTCAGCAATATTTTACCCTATGGACTGACCTTGATAATATCAAACTAACCCATCGAAGAACAACCTGTTCTACCATACAAAGCCACAAGTGGAGCTATCTGAATCCTAAAATGAGAATAGTTATTGTAAATAATCTTTGTCAAAGGCAAAAACTAGTCCTAATGACCTTTTAAGTCAATTCCACATGCTTGTAGTATATTCTACAAAACCTCAATTCTGTTCATGGGTAAAATACTAGAGAGTATATGATCATGAGTATAAGAACGTGTAATACCTCACAAATTATACTCTTAGGATCCAAATTGTTCGTCATAATGTATAAACTTGGAACAAATGATATTCTCAAAACACTCTCAGCAAAGTTTTCAGAACTTGATTTTCACAAACTCAAACTATGGCTCGTGGATTGAACCCATCACAATTCAAAGTAGACCCTAGGTTTATCATGGTGTGTAGAACCCCGAGAGGCCCTACACAAGCCACTTAACATACAACATACAAGTTAATAGAATTAAAGACTTTAAAAGATAGTATTTCATATATTAAAAGAGTTTGATAAAGCGAAAGTCTAACCTAAGTCTCCATAAGCAAACTAATACACCGCAAGGAAAGTGACTGGGACATAACCATACATCACATACAAAAGTCCAAAAATTTAAATGACAAAAAGATATAAAGTGTCTCGGTCTTTAGAACATGAGGACTCACCAATCACTTGAAGCGCCCAATAGATGTCTTGCCATAAGTGTGAGAGGTAGGAATGTCGGACACTACATTTTGAGATAATGTAGGCACACACATGCATTAGTACATGTAATGTACTAATTATGGGGCACTATGTATAAACATGGACATGAAAGCGTACTGGTTTAAAGCATATAGACATGATCAATATTTGGACATTTTAAACATAAGGAAGTAAAACATGAAAATCATAGGATATAGTCAATGCATTTGAAATAAAGGACATAAGAAAAGCTTTGAGTAAAACATAGTCATTTTGTGGGATCTTAGCTTTAACCGACAATAAGACCATGATATATATATATATATAATGGAATCTGGTATATCCCTCATACTGAAAGAAGAGGAATCTACTTGCCAAGGTAGAATCCGTATATATCATCATTTGTTAAAGTGGATCCACTAGATAGGTCATTCACAACAATCCTACGGGGGAACGTAGTTTGGAACTAGAGGTTTCTACTAGAGACTACCCTACTGAGCCTCCACCTCAAGCCCTCTCGATGCTTAGTCAAAATCCCAACGGAATAGATAAAAGTCAAATATCACTTTAACATAGGAAAGGCAATGATCAATACCAATCGACATTTTTCAAGATCAAAACATAGAATAGTTCCTTAAACATAATTCAACATAGATGAAAAAACCTTTCACCAATGTGAATTCATATGTGAGAAATACCTTTCACACAATCATGATCATAATAGTAAGTGAGAAATCCTTTCAAAATAGCATTGATACTTTCCTCTCAAATCATCCTCCAATCATTTACAATAATTTCATAAAACCATGCATATCTTCATAGATTCATAATTCATAGTTCATAACCTTCATCATGGGTTCTTAATAAAAAATCATGGATCATGTATGGGTCAACATAATTTCAACTACTATCATGTATTAACATTAAATCATGCATTAGAAGACTTAATTAACTATAATCAACCTTATATGAATGAAACCCATAAAGATTGGATATAAATCCTAATTTGAATCACTTGAAATTGAAGGAAGAAATTGGAAACTTTGTGGACCCCTTGGAGGAAACGACTCCAGGGTGAATACCGACATACCTTGATATTTTAAGCCCAAAAAGAATGGAGAATTGGAGACTTGGATGAACCCTAGCTCTTCCTCTTCTTCCTTAGCCTTGAGAGAATTTGGAGGAATTTAGGAGATTGAATAGAAAATGTTAATTTGGGGCTTAAAAGCTTTATATAGGGGTATAAGGCAAAATAACATAATTTTGGGTTAAAACAATTAGGGAAAAGACTTTAAAACCCCTTTAAATAACTTTCGGACTTGACCTACGTACGGTTCCAACCTACGGACCGTAGATCTTTATATGGTTCTATGGTTCGTACTGGTCAGCCGTAGACCAAGTACTGGGACCATGAAAATCACCTATCTTTTGACATAAAATTTCTACGGCTCGTAGGTTTTCCTACGGTCCGTAGACACCAACCGTAGAATCCAATTTTAATACTCAAAATTTCACTAAGACTGGGATTCACCTAGGAGAGATATCTACAATTCGTAGATAGGATGATGGACCGTCCTGGTGAATCGTAAAAAGGGTAATGACTTAATTTTGAAAAAAACTATTTTCCCTCTTCCTAGGGTTGCCGTCTACGATCCGTAGATGGGACCCCTAGAACCAGACTGTAGTCCCAAAATGTTCTTTCTCCTTTTTCAAAAAATTGAGGTGTTACAGAACCACAGACCATAGATTGAGCTTGTGGAATGAAACAACTTCATAAACTTATTTTTTAGCATAATTTCCACAAACCCATTATACTGGTTGTGGATCAAACCACATATCGTATATTGAGCTCATGAAATGAGCTTTAGAGACTCAATTTTTTATTTGAATTCCCTGGACCGTGGTTTACCTTCGTGCAATATTCCGATAAATTTTTAATTGGGGTTATTTTAGTCTTTTTTCATTCTTCCTAAGTTTAAACCTCAATATTTTAGTACCTAATTAGGGATTATATCGTAGTATTACCTCATAATACTCTCATATCTTTATTACTAGGCAAGAATCAAGAAGAAGAAACCTAGGGTATCAAGTTTCTCAATCAAGCTTTCTTCAAGAAGTCTTGTTCTCCAAGATATGTAAAGCTATCATAGTAAGGTATTAAGTTCTTCCTCACACCATACATCTACGAATTCAATTAGTAAGACCAAATTAGGATTTTACCCCAAAGTGCAATATGTTCGAAATTCTCTCTCTATTCATATGGTTGATTCTTGATTTCATTACAGAGATTTCAATACTTCATATTATTAATAACCTTTAATTTTTTCATGCTTAATATACCACAAGAATTTTTTTAGCCAAAGAATTATTTGATAGCCTTGACATACTATTTGTTATGCATTATTTTATGAGTAGAGTAAATTCCAAACCTTAAAGTAGTATTTCAGAAAGAGTTTTAGAAAATCATAAATGACTTCAAGTGCATTATTTTCAAAAATAAAAACACTGTTAGCTTTAAAGAAAACATATCTTAGTTAGAGAAAGTACAACTAGTTTCTCATAAAAGTATAGCCTTTTAAAGAAAGTTCAATACAATTATAAAGAAACATTTTAGAGTATTAACTCAAGACAAAGATTATCAGTTCTCCCCTAAAATGGAACGGAAGTTTAATACAATTATAAAGAAGCATTTTTGAGTATTAACTCAAGACAAAGATTATCAGTTCTCCCCTAAAATGGAACATTTTCCCTATGTGGGACATCATATAGTTATTGAACATTATTGCATTGTTTTGAGAATATTATTGAGCATTGAGTTGGATAAGGTTCAGATAATCCAAACCTCATTACTGCACCACCACCATAGTATATGATAGTGTCGTTGAGTCAGACGACTTCTCAGAAATCCACTGGCAAGGGCTTAGAGATTGGATCCATTAGTTAAGTTTATCCTTTACCCTGACAAAGTATTTGATGACTCTGAAAATATGGACAAGACATCGTATCATCATGAGCTCACGTGATGATTTTTAACTAGAGAAACTCCCCAAAGAAAAGTAAAGTATGTTATTTTCTACATTGCTACTATTACATGAATATTCGGTTGTAAAGTTATATGTTAAAATTATGCTTGCATGATTTACTTTGCAGCTATCTATATTTTAGTATATTTTTAGAGTTATTCTCTCCCGATTTATTATATTGAATTAATTAGTTGTTTCATTCAATTATTTTACATACCGTACATTCCATATGTACTGACACCATTTGGTGTTGCATCTTTAAATGATAGTCATGTATTCGTGATTGTTAGTAGGCGCTTTAGTATGACTCTTTCTACTAGCTTTTGGTGAGACCTCTTTGCTTTTAGAGGGCTCTAGTTTATTTAGTTCAGTTCTATTAATTATTAGTCTTTGCTAGTAGTAGTCAAGTAGCCATAGGTCTTGTCCCAACACCTATATTCAATTTATTAGAGAATTCATAAAATAAGTTAGAAGAGTTATTTAAGTTATTATTTCTGATGTTTTCAAACACATATTACTAATATTATTATTCAGACCTTTTAGACTTTTAGATAAAGTTTTTGATATTGTTTATTTTTGTTTAAATCTTTGTGATGCTCATATCTATAAAACTTCTGCGTAAGTTGTTCACCTTTCCAGTTTAGGACAAGGGCTTGGGACAAAAAATAGTTTCGAGTGTCGTCCACGTCTAGGATGTAGGCTCATGGTATAACAAACATGGTAGATCATAGCGTAAAGCTCAAGTTTCCTAGATGTCTATGAAGTTGTATCTAGTAGAGTCTTTCTTATGGTTATGAAACGCACCACATCTATAATATGGGGGCTGCATGATGTTGGAAGATACTATCATTTTTTCATATTCTAGTTTGTGCGATAGAGTTTCTTCTAATCGTGCATTCATGAAATTCAAATCATACCTCCAAAGCGTACCACTAATCAGATAAAATGTTGCAAATACTGAGGTTCCCACTAGAACTAATGCAAGCAATATGCCTTTACCAACTAGGATAAATACTAGGTATAGAGCTCGCTCAACAGATCTGAGTGCAAGTGTTGGAACTCAAGCTATGCCTCATAACACATTATGGGTTCCATAACCACCTACTCCTTAATGTCCCCATACTACTACTTTTGTGGTAGAGTTTAGGGGATCTATTCAAATACTCACTTAATTGGTTGCTTCTCAGTCAGGCAGTTAGGGAACAACACCTCATAATTCCAATTCACATGAACCATCAAGTGTGTCAAGGATTAAGGAATTCCTCATGATGAACCCGTGAGTGTTTATAAGGTCCAAGGTAGAGGAAGACTCTCAGAACTTCATTGATAAGATATGAAAAATTCTGAAGGTGATGGATGCTACTGAAATTGAGAGAGTTGAACTTGTTTCTTATCAACTCAAAGATGTTTCAAATGTATGGTATGATAAGTGGGAGGAAGTTCGTTGTGAGGGAACCGCTCCATCGGTCTAGTATAACTTTGAGGAAGAATTTCTGAACCATTTCTTTCCCAGGTGATGAGAGAGACTAAGGTGTAAGAGTCTGTGAATCTAAAGGAAGATGGTATGAGTGTGGAAGATTATGGTTTTATGTTCACCCAACTATCTCACTATGCTCGAGAGATGGTTCTAGACTTAAGAGCTAGAATGAGGAATTATGTGTTTGGATTGGTGATGAGTCCGAGATTTGGACTCATTTAGGGCTTTATTTATATAGGTTTAGTGTCAGCAAATGCTTATTTTGTGAAAATAATTGATGCAAAACCCTTGATTTCCAGGTATATGGATTGAGGAACAAAGCAAGGACACTAATTTGCAAAAAGGAACAAAACAGGCTGAAAGAATAAAGAAAGGCAAGCCTGGTGATTGCCAAGCCCACTTGCCGAGTCACCGAATGGCTACTTGACCGCCTAAAGTTCCAGTGTGCCAAGCCCAGAAGGGTAGAACCAAGTTGGCGAAAGAAAGGAGCAGTCGGCGGATCGCCGAGTGGTTTCGCGATGCAGTGTTAGATCGCCCAAAGTTACAGACCTTGAGGATGTTGAATGCCAAGTAGAAGGGTGATGGAAGTGACCAAAGGGCAGATCGTCGAGTTGTTCGGCGAGCTCGACTTACTTCGCCGAGTGACTCTTCGCAACACATTTTTGGCAACTATAAATACATTTTTGAACATTTAGTTTAGTATCAATTCTAATCTTAGGAGATATTTTTGAAGTTTATTTTTGAGTTTTGAACTGGTGAGACAGTTTTCTCTAGTTTTTCCTAAGTTTTGAAGAATTAAAGTTTTTCACTTTTGAGAAATTGGAAGTGGGTCTTTGAGATTCTTCGAATTGGAGCATTGTAAGGACGAATCTACACTTACCCAATTGATGGATAATCAATTTGGTAACTGTTTTGACCTTTTTAGGATGTCTAGCTAAAACCCCAATTCTTGGGGTGTGTTTATGTGATTATGGGCTCATTTAGTTTATGGGTATTGCTAATTGTTAGTTTAAATGCTATTTAGAAGTGAGTTCAATCATTAATTGTGGTTTAATTTAAGAATTGTAGTTGCAAATGCAGTTCTAATCTTATGTTTTTGGCTTGCTCGAGAGAGAGGTTTTAAAACTAAACTTATTGATTGATGGTCTGTGGGTATTGGGTTGACCTGGGTTCAGCTTGAAAGAGTGAATCCTAAATCCAATCTCACACATTCAGCTCGAGAAAGTGAATGGACTAAGGTGTGGGTTGGTCTTATCTTGCATACTTGTTGATGTTCGAGAGAAATCAACTTGATTCGGGGTAAATTGTTCAAGAGAAAGTTTATCTCCTCTATAGCCTAGCTTACTCACTAATATCTAGCTATGTTCTAATAGTTGCAATTTTCCCATTTGTCTATATTAGCCTATAATCGAATCACATCCCAAGAACCCGTCTTATTATTGTTATTTCTTATTGTTTGCCACTGCTTGTAGTTGATAATTTCAAACCAAAACCCCTCATTTGACATTTGTGTCACCTCCTGATTTGAATGATGTCTTTATTTGATAATTTTTATTTCTATGACTGATTTGATCATGTTCATACTTCCCAATTGACTCTTAAACACGTACCGCTCCCTATGGAATTTGAACCCAACTCATTTAGTTGGGTTTTATATTGACTAGCGATCGTTGACACTTAGAATTGGATGAAGTGTCCTTGAAACGTTAATCGCAATGGCGCTGATGTCGGCGTGTGGTGTTGTTTGAGATTCTTTTGGTGAAGTTGAATTTTGTTCTTTTTAGTTATAGTTGAATCAACTTACTTTTAGTTTTGGTTTGTGTGTTGCTGTTTAAAACAGAGGAAATGAGTGTCAACGGAAGCAATGGTAGCCAAGTGGGCCACCAAGATGACATCGAAAACCTCAACAACATCAATGAACCGAATGTCAATGACCCAAATCTTGTGGGTGGAGTTGGTACCATTTGCTTGCCTTTGACTGAAGGGAACACTGTGTTCCTTATTACAAGCACCATGTTGCAGCTCTTACAATTGAAATGGTTGTTTGGTGGGTTGGATCATAAGGATCCCCATGAGCATATAAAGAACTTTGTTGATGTTTGCGGGCCGTTCTCCTTCAAGAAAATATCGCAAGAGTCGATCCGGTTGAGGTTGTTCCCTTTTCTCTAATGGGAGAAACATGTAAATGGTTGGCTGAATTGCCAAGAGATTCTATCACTTCGTGGGAAGAATTTGTCACCCCATTCCAAGTGCGATTTTTCCCTTCTTCAAAGATGATGACACTTAGGGGCAGTATCCAAAGCTTCAAGTGTTTGGAGGGTGAGCCAATCCATGAGACTTGGCTAAGATTTAAGAAGTTGGTGTTGTAATGCCCAACTCATGGTTTGCCCGATAATATTTTGCTGCAATACTTTTACCGAAGCCTTGATTCGGTGAATAAAGGAGTAGCTGATCAACTTTCTCCGGGAGGTTTGTTGCAACAACCTTACATTATAGCAGCCCGACTCTTGGATGGTATGACCAAAATAAGCCAGTCATGGTACACCCGTGAAGATCAGGTCTCCCCTCTCACTTTTAAATTAACAAAAGAGTAGCTTGAGAAAGATCAAAAGATAGACCAAAACATGGCAAAAATGATGATCGAACTTGACACTTTGGCCAAAAATGTCATGGGAACTGGTGCTAGGAGTATCAATGATGTGGGTGTGGGGTGTATAAACCCCGATGAGGCCAAGTTCGAAGCGTTGTACAACGTGAAAGTGAACTTTCTAGCCAACCAAGGAGGAGGTTATCATGCTAACTACCCAAGGTAAGGTGGTAACCAAGGTTGGAACAGGGACGAGGGTTGTAGAGATCGTGATAGAGAAAGGAGGGATCGTAACCCCACTTAGAAGGGAAGAGATGGGGAGAAGGATAGGTATGTTCCTCCCCACGAGCGTCAGAAGCCCAAAGATTCTGAGGGTGGCCGGTCTGAGAATATGCTCTCTTGTATTCTCAACAAGGTTGAAGGGTCTGATAAAATTTTGAAGGAGATGAAGGAAGATGTATCGACCCTTAACCAGACTGACTTCTCATTCTGTCTCTATCAAGCAATTGGAGACCCAAATGGGTCAAATTTCTTCTCATTTAAACCTGAGACAATAAGGGGGGGGGGGGGGGGGTTGCCTAGTGACATTATGGCAAACCCCAAGAATGAGGTTTAAGCGAGGACTTGCGTCGTGCCACGACGTTAACTAAAGAGCTACTTGGGAGGCAACCCAAATTTTTATTTGCTTTCTTTTTTGTTTTCAGAATAACATGTGTTGATTGTGCAGATTAAAGTGTGGAATGTGTTTGAAAAGTGTAGGTTGGAGGCAACCCAAATTTTTATTTGCTTTCTTTTTTGTTTTCGGAATAACATGTGTTGATTGTGCAGATTAAAGTGTGGAATGTGTTTGAAAAGTACAGGTTGGCGAGCAAAATGTCTAGTAAGTGAGCCCAACACGGACCGCCATTGGACTTAAGAAATTATGAAGATGGAGTCTGTAAAACTCGGCGAGCCCATGGACAAGTCAGCAAATCGCCGAATAGGTCGACGAGCCTAACTTTGTCCGCCGTTTGGACCCCCAAGTTAACTGGAGGTCCTGTAAAACTCGGCGAGGTAAGTAACCACTCTACGTGTCGTCGAGTGGTTCGGCGAGGTCGACTTACATCGCCGAAAGGTGCAAACTGAACGGTTTTAAAAGGCCAAAGGTTTAAACTTTCAAACTCTTTCATATTCCCTCACTTTTAACTTCAATACAATCACACCCGCACTTCAAATTTCCTATATTTTTGCATTTTCTTGCTTTTTGGTCGTCATTCTCATGTTCGGAGTGAAATTTTTTGCCGCTTAGCTTTACAAATTCATATATTCGGTATTAAGGGTTGGTTTTCCGAACCCCAAACTTGTATATAGCGGTTGAACTCATTTGCATTGTTATAAATTGTGTTGATGTGTGCTGGGCCACTCTGAAATCGTAAATTTGTGCGTGTGTGCCTATTTTAGTTTTGATATCGTGCCTAAATTGCCTATGTTGTTGATTTCCTGAAATTCGCGCTTTAAAATTGATCATAAATTGTTGGGTTGTGCTATTTCATTTTTGGGTCTAGTAGGTGAATTCTGAGTAACCCAAATTGTGTTAAATGACGTGCTTTGCCCAATGATAGAGCATTTGACGTCATTCTTAAGGGTTAAAGTCGTCAAATGACCAATTTTGGCCAAACCGGGGGAAGTCTAAGCACCACGGTGGCATGGGTCTAATGGGTTCGGGCTTAATTGAAAATGTATGTGGTTTGATTTTGATTTCGGGGCCTGCGTGGTTGATTTTGAAAATTGGGATTGAAAATGGCATGTTAGGCAGTTTGGCGAGTTGGGTCAAGATCGCTGAACCACTCGGCGGTTCACCGAAATCCCCTTTGATCGCCCTTAATTTCATGCTTTGATTGGTTTTGGTTCTGTAACTTTTGGTGAGAAGCCTGAGCTTGCCAAGTGTAGCTGGTGACTCGCTGAAAGTCTTCTTTGATCGCCTTTTCTGCGCCCCTAACCCCTAAAATACACTGTAACTTTTGGCAGGCTAGTATGTGCTCGTCGAATGAGGTCGGAGATTCACTGAAAGGACCTTCTCATCGCCGACATGCCATTTTTCTAGGGAAATTTTGAGCCAATCCTTTCGGCGAGGCCGATCTGGCTCGTTAAAGTGATTCGGTGACTCACCGATCGATTCAACGAGTTTGTCTGCAACTTATTTTCTGAACTTTTCTTGAACTATTTCTAACATTCCCTAATGTGTGTTGCAGATATGGCTAGATCAAAAGTAGCAGGTCGAGACATGCCGCCCCGCAAGAGGCAAAGGGAATCACCATAAATGAGGATACAGCTGCATCCCGGGAAAGGGCGACAAAACTGCCTACCACCGATGGGAAAGGCAAAGGGAAAGGCAAGGCACCTGCTCCTACATCACCGGAGGTTAGCTCTGATAGTGAGGGGATATATGACACTCACCCACCACTTCTGAGAGTGATGGTGAGCACTAGGATCCTCGGGCTTCCACTTCTGGCTTGAGGATGATGAGTTATTAATGGCCCGGAGTGTTGAACTGCGCTCCAAGAGGATGCATGATACGTCTAGGATCAGGGTGTCTGAGCCTCATACTTCTCCTTCCGTTCTAGATCAGGTTGTGGTCCCAGCACCACCTACACAGGGTACTCCTCCCAAGTCTATGAACAGGCTGAAGACTGAGAGATTAAGGACCATCATCAAGGAGAAAATGTTGTCTACTGATGGAGTAATAGACAGGTACCCAGAGATCTGGAGCTGCTTAAAGTCCCACAAGTTCCAGATATTCACTAGACCCCGTGGCTAAAGTTATAATATGAGTGCTCTCTACCACCCATGTAAGGCTAATGTTGTAGTTGATGCCCTTAGTAGATTATGTATAGAAAGTATCACTTATGTATAAGAGGAAAATAAAGAGTTGTCCAAGTACCCTTATTTAATGACATAGGAGAATGATTTCATGCTTGGGAAGGGGATCTTTGTCGCGCCCCCATTGCACGGGGTTAGTGATTTTCAGGTTCGTTGAAGTTTAGTGATAGTTATGGTGCAGACCTTATTGCAAGAGACCCTTAAAGGCAAAGCATGCGGTCACTTCTTACATCGAAAACTCCCATCAAAGTATCATAACACTTCTAGAAAAAGTTTTAATCATTCTAAAGGCCAAATAACTTAATCTTTAATCTCAAAAAGACATGTAAGGCTACACAAAACATGAATTGATGCAGGAGGTGTTACATAAAAAACATTAGATACAAGCTCATATTTTTTCATTTATCTTTCCCTTTTCATCTCCCCCATTATATTGTCTCCTCCATGGTCTGTTCTGTAATGCTAATGGTTAGTTTGACTGTGATCTATGTATTCAAAGAATCAGACTCTTTGAGTAATATGCAAGAAGGTAAATTGTAAATACAAATCAACTTTACATAGAAAACTCATTGCTTAAAGGATTCAAAACTATTACCTATCTTCTTAGGAATTTAAAGAAAATAGTCAAATGCCCTCTCAACCTATTATCGAATTTCTAACTACACACTTATGCTTTACGAGAGTCCTATTAATCCCTTGGACTATTTTAAAATGGAATAATTACACCCTTAGATACTGACATAGTAGAAGGAGTATCCTCACTCTCTTGGAGTCATGTGGTAGTCAAAAGAATTGATAAATAATATTTTAATAATATTTTTAATTTAATTTTTTGTTAAATATATTTTATTTTTTACCTTTTTCTCTACGTTTTTTGTTTCTTTTTCTTTCTTTTTTTCTCCTCTCTTTCTCTTTACATAACATTCACCCCACCACCATTTCCTCCACTTTGAACCACCATCACTATAATAACCCCATCTTTTTATCCATCTTCTAGTATTTTCGTTACGATTTGCTTCACTATTTTTTACAACTAACGTTGCAAATCACCATTAACATCATCAAATAATCAATAAAATTATTACTCATATTGCCGGAAAAATCAAATTGTCCTTAATCTCACCACTCCAAAAAAATTCACAGAGCAAAGACAAAAAAAAAAACAGAAGAAGAAGGATTGGAAACAAAACCAAAAAAAAAAAAGTAGAATTATTGAACACATTCCATCATAAAAATTCATTCTATTACTGAAGTTTTTTAATTATCAGAAAAATCAAATCAATTAAAATAATTATGACTGTAAAATAAGTTTTTTCTATCATGAATTTCAAGTAAACTAAATATGAGTTATGGGTATATGATCTGGGTCGTCATCCATCTTTTTTTTTTTTCATTTTTATCAATTTCAAATTAGTTCAAAATATCAACACCAGGAATCTACCTTCTCACCGACAAAGAAATTTCAACACAATTTTTTTCTCTTTTCTTTTAATTTATTTTATAAAAATCTAGGGCCGGTAACATACATCAACCCTCAGATCTTATCTTCAATCTCTATTGTTGTTTGGTGAAAACCCAAGAATTTAACATTCGGTAACCTCTAAATAAAGTACTACAAATTTGATGTTATAGAGACGAAGCAATAACATAATAAAAAAATAAAAAAAAGAAAAGAAATGAGTAATCAAGCTCGTCAAGATGCCTGAAGGATGCTATAATAAAGTGATGAAAAAATGATGATAAAGATGGCTTCGATTTTTTTTCTTGGGTAACTGATTTGGAAGAAAGGAATGAAAAACAAAAGAGAAAAGAAGAAGAAAGAATAAAAAGAATAAAGATTTTTTTGGAATTAATGAAAAAGGGGATAAAGAGAGAAAAATAAATATAAATAATAAAAAATGACAGCTGGTAGCGAGTGTGCGTCACTACATGTTGAGAATGTGGTTGTCTAGTTTTAGGGTGGTATATATTATGTTTTTAAGAAATTCAGGGGGTGACCCCCATAAATTATAAGTGTGTAATTGAGAATCCGATAATAGGTTAGGGAGACATTTGACTATTTTTCTAAACTCTTACACTACGCTAAAGTCCAAACTCCAAATAGGTCGCTCTTGTAACACCAAAGAAATTGTTCCCAATAATTATGTTTATACCCTCTTAATCTTCAATGACTTGCCCCAGTCAATAAAATCTCTTATAATAAACATGACAACACCTATTATAATCTATGAATATTATCAATATCATATCTTAGAACCACTCCAAGTAAACTAAGGGTCCATTTGACCATGCGATATGGTATCGTGATATGAAATCATGATATGATATCATAATTTGGAATTATGACATGAAATTGAAGTTTTGTTTGGACATGCAATATGAAATTTTGGTGTTGTATAGTTTCTCATAAACATAAGAATCTCATAAGTTGTAAAACTATTAAAATAGCTCAAATTGTTTATTCAATCTTACCAAATAAACAAAAATTTATAAAATCGCATAAAAAATTATTACATTATTATTTTTTCTCCACTTAAGTAACTGTTTCATCTAACTTTAATTCATCAAACTTTAATTCAATATAAAATTAGACATAAATTATAGTGTACCAGTCTTTAATATTACTCAACAATCGGTTGGTGTGAGTTAAAGTGACTATATGTTGGTGAGAATAATAAATTTTAAAAAGTAATGATGTCATTATACATCTTATTTACATATAAAATAAATGTTTAGCAGATATAAATGTGGAGTTGTTTTAACAAAACATAAACTTGTGGATCAATTTTTGTATTAAAAATATCTCAACTACTGATATGGAATTCCCATATCATGGTTTTTGGAGAATATGAAATCACATCTCATGATATGGAATCAACGTAAAATCCCATGTCCAAACACTGATTCCATATTGTGATATGATATCGCATGGCTAAACGCCTACTAACTATTACAAATTATAGAATTATATGAAAAATACTTGATAGGAATAAGTTATTTATTGTGGCAACAACTTCTTCGAGGCTTTTCGTGTACATAATTTGTCAATTATTAAAACTTCACATGATCTTAAATGTAGATCCAGAAATCATTATACTTCAATAGTTTTTATTTTATTTTCTCAAATCTTGGACATTAATTTATTTTCCACACATCAACCTATGTCCAACATAATCTACACATCAACCCTTTGACAAAAAAAGATGTTGCTAGTGAGATTCAAACATATGAGCACTTAGGGCTCTTTCAAGACATCTAAAACCACTAGGCTAGAACACCTTTTTTTAATCAAGGATGTCCAAAATATGTTATTTAATCACTTTGTGTATCATCTTACTTAAATATACGGTATTATTTAATACTTGAACTATTTTTTTTTAATAAGCTTTAGGTATTGAACAATTTAAGTAGCTTTAAATCTATGTTAAGTTTAAGATATATTTTACCAACATAAAATTAGAAATACACCGTGCCATTAAGGATCTATGTAGTGATACATCACACCTCAAAACTAATAGCTATATATATATATATATATATATATATATATATATAGGGTAGGGTAAAAATGAAAATAATTTTTTTAAAAAAACATAAAATTTTAATTATTTTTTTAAAAGAAAAACAAAATTTTAATTAATACTCCCTCTGTCCCTAATTACTTGTCCACTTTTCTTTTTTTAGTTGTCCCTAATTACTTGTCCATTTTGACAAATCAAGAAAGGACAAAAAAAATTTACCTATTAGACCATCAATTAATTAGCTTGAAAAAGATAGAACTTCTTGAAAATCTTAAGGTTTTTAATTCATTCACTTCATACTTAATAAAGGTAAAATGGTAAACTCACTATGTCAATCATTGGTTACTTAATAGGTGTGTCAATTCAAAAGTTGACAAGTAATTAGGGACAGATGGAGTATTTTTTGGGAGGGGGGATGGTAGGTGGTTGGGGTAGGTGTGGGCTAAAGAAAATGAAAATTTAATTATTATCTTTTAAAAAAAAAAAATTAATTTGTTATTTTGTAGTAAACAGGGTAGAGATAGTCAAGGGTTGAGCAGGGTAAGAAAATAAAAAAAAAAAAAATTTGAACTATTTTTAAAAAATAAAATTTTAAGTTGTGAATTTTTTTTGTTGGGGGGAGGGGCTAGTTTGGATGTGGGGGGGGGGGGGGGAGGGTGAGGGGTAGGGAAAAAATAAATTAATTTTTTTTAAATGAAAAATTTTTAAATTTAATTTATTTTTAATGGGGAGAGTCGGGGTGTACGAACTACGAAGTGAGGTAAGAAAAGAAATTATAATTTGAGGAAAATAAGTTGATTTGAAAAATATTTTTCAAAACATTTAAGCCAACTAAAATAAAAAAATTGAGAAACATATTCTAGAATGAGAGATAAAATGAGTAAAGTAAAGATATTTGAAGAAAATCAAAACAAAAGTCAAAAGTGATTTTTTTTTAAAGGAAAATTTAGATGGTTTTGGAGCCAATAGGATATTGTGGGTCTTTTACACTTTGTCGTGCCATTCATGTCAAAATAGTATCATGCTAAACAGTACTTATAGAAATAGTGTGATAAAATACCATACTATTAATTATTTTTTTAATAAATATGTCAAGTCAAATAATGTCAAATAAAAAGGGAAAATGCATAGATTCCCCCATAAACTTGTCCCGAAAAGTTAGTTACACGCTTCAACTATCATGACGACATATTACACACATTTACTACTTAAAAGTGAATTTAATACCACTCTACTATATGCAACACCACTCACATAGTATGTGGTGTATTACACTCGCTGGCACATCAGCGCCATGTCAGAAATTGTATATTTTTTATTTCTTTTTTTATTACTTAACTTTTTTTTTATTAATTATATTTTACACTAATTAATTATTAAAATTCTCTAATAATTCTATCTTCTTCAAAATGGTAAAGAAGAAACTTTTAACAATGATCGCCAAGGAAATTGCCCACAATCTGAAATTGATTCTGGAGTGAAAGAATTCTTCCATTCCAAAATGTACCCACAAGAAAGTTGCTTCAATTTCTTCCATTGATTGGCCATGGAAACTAAGCTTTCATTATTATTTGTTGCGGCTTGTAGTTGTAAATATTTTCAAATTTTGGCATACATTCTTTGTTATTTTTTCATGTTCTTCCTGGAGATTTCTTAAAAAATAGAGATAATAGAAAAATAATTTTCTTCCCATTTTTAACCAATCATTCAATACTCAAAAACGTCCGCCGAAGCCCCACCGATTGAAACCTCCCAAAATTTTACTCTTTTTTGAAGTAATTTATTTCTTGGTTGTTTCTTGTTATTGGTTTATTTTAAGCTTAATGAGGTGTGAAGAAGATGAGGAGGGTGGGGTGTGAAGAAGAAGAGATGTGGGGGTGGGGCTTAAGAAATATTTTGATTTTTAATTTTTTTACTTTAATAATTATCTGACACACATGATTTTTTTTAATTATAATTATTTTGCCATGTCAGCTTTAGGGAGTAAATAAATCCACTTTTAAATATCATAGGTGTGTAATAGGCAGTCATGATAGCTTAAGCGTGTAACTGACTTTTCGGTACAAGTTTAGGGAAAATCTACGCCTTTTCCCCAAATAAAAATGAACTAATAGAGTACTCCCTCCATTTCAAATTAATTGAATTGTTGAAACATTTTTTATTTTTTAAATTAACTTAATTGTTTAATTTTCAAGACTACTTTAATTATGTTCTTTCAATTTTACCCTTCTTTAGTTAGTATTGAAATTAGTTATTAATTAATGTTTGGTTATTTTAATCATAAATTTGATAATAATTAATAAGATAAAAATGGAAAGTTATGTCTAATTTATGTCTTAATCTTCTTTTCTTAAAGGGTGTGAAAAATCTTAACAATTTAATTAATTTGAAGACTTAAGTCATATGCGGCCTCCTAAAGTTGTCCGCACATTTCATTTGGACACCTTATCTTAGGTTTGTTCCAATTGAACACCTTTATTAGTAAAAAAAAATACCCATCAAATATTTTTTGATAAATAAAAATTAAAGATTGTGTGTCATACACTTGCCACTGACGTGGCATAATAACTAATGAAAAAATGACATGTGCGATAATAACTATTACTGTAAAAATAAATTAGGAAATACTCTAAAAGCTATATTTTCAGCCAAAAAAAAGAAAGAAAATCTTTCTTCCCCTTTTCTTCTTTGCAGAAGCCGAGAACACCCCACCCACCGGCCACCCTCGACATCCATTCTTCCCCAGAACACACACAATCGTTGCCGGTTAAAACCACGTGCACTCCGATAATCATCCTCACCCCACCTTTTGAATTCTTTAACGATTTCAAAGAAAATAATTTCAGATTCGTATTAGTTTTGTCGGAAAATATGGAGTTTCGCCGAAATTATTTTTAACTCAATTTAATTTTTATTTTTGATGAAATTTGCTTCCACAACTCAAATGAAAATCTTTATCAATAAGCTCTTTTATTTTTTGTGTTTTGACTGGTTATTTATTTAATTGATGCTTTTCCGATGAAGATAACAACAACGATGATATTGATGATGGCGGAATGATGCTTGAAAGAAAGAATGATGGATTATTTGAGAAAGGGGTGTGTCGATGGTGGGAAAAGAATGGCGGACGAGGGTTCTAGGTAATACTATTGAATTGAGAAATCCCATTGGGAAAGATGAATTGGGGAAGAACTGCCAGCGATTTTTTCTTTAAAAAAATTATATTCATTTTCTGATTTTTCTTATGTTGACATGTTCATTTTTTATTGGTCCATAAAAAGTTTTTTTGGCTTCACGCGCCACTTAAACGTGTATTACACTTATAATGCCATGTCATCCAAAAGTATTAAATCGGTACATGTATTGAAGGGTAGATGTGTTCAATAGGTACAACCCCTAATTGAGATGTCTAAGTGAATTATGCGAACAACTTTAAGGGACCGCAGATGACTTAAATAGAAGAAGTAATTCAAAAAAGTATGAGTTATGACACATCCCTTATCTTTGGGAAGCAAGTTGAGTAGTTGGGTAGCTGGAAATGCATGTCCAATCATAAAGACTTAAAAAAATAATGTTTGGAAATGAAAAGTAGTGTGATCTATCAATGATAAATGATACTCATAGGGCGATCATTCCAAGATTTTGGCAAGAGAATCAAACGTGGAAAACTCTTACTTGTCTAAACTTCTTTTTCCAACACAAACTGGCCCATATCCATATGTATATCATGTTACATTGCCATCTAGGGAAAATTGAACCGCCTTCCCTCCACACATATTTTAAAAACTTTTATCTTCCATGTCCCTTTGCACACAATAAAAAAGCACTTGTATTATTTTTATTTTTATACAATTTTAGTCTACGAAATGTAAATTATAATAGCAAATTAGCAATAAGTCAATAACATATTTGGTGTAATTCCACAAGTGGAGCAAGAGAAAAATAGAATATATGTAGACTTTACCCTTATCTTTTGGATAGAGAAACTTTTTTTAATAGATCTTTGGATCAAAGGAAGTTATCAAAGCAGAATATTAAATAAAAATAACAACAACAGAATAACAAGATACATAAAGCAAATGAAGCAACAATAATACTAAGAAATGAAGAATAAGATATCACGCTAATATTAAATAAATACAACCAAATAAGGAGAAGATGTGTAAAGGAGACTGACACCGACCTCTCCCACATAATGTACGAAAACCCTTTGCACTTGCTACCCTTCTACCCAAATTCTCAACCTCTATATTTTTCTATCTAATGTCATGTCCTTAGTAAGATAAAGATGAATTATGTCGTGTCTAATCACCTTTCATAGTTCTTTTTCATCTTTATCTCTACCTCTCCTAAAATCCGTTATAGCCAACCTCTCACACCTCCTCACTGGTGCATCTGCTTACCTCCTCTTGACATGCCTGAACCATCTTAATCTCGCTTCTCCATCTTGTTCGCCACGAAGGCAACTACCACCTTATCCTGTATAACTTTGTTCTTGGTCTTATACCTCTTAGTCTGCCCACACATCATCTGACATTCTAGTCATTCTAAAATGACATTAAACAACCTAGTTAGTCACTCCACACCTATATCGCTTGTGTTCTTACAAAATTCCACCAAGATCGATCCAATCGCTCTTCTCCTTCTCATCCACTGAATTATCCCCTTTACCTCCACAAACTTTATACATCTACAATATACAAAATTTCTACAACTCTCGAAATGCTCTAATTCCCCCGACACAATATTCATGTCTCCCTTCTCATTCAAGAGCATATGAAAATACAGGTGTCATCTCCATTTAATGTGATATCATGATTGTAATAGTCATATTACATGTAATAGCATCTTTAATATAGTAACATAATCTAAAATTCATATAATCAAACCTAACTTGTTTAGTTGTTATAATTGTATGATTGTACCTCATCATTTTTCATGATATCATAAGTAATATATGTATAAACAAAACCTTATTTTAGTTTTGATCATTTTACTAACTCACAACCTACTAAATCCTCTAATCATATACACTTATATGACCAAAAATTCCTTTATCTCCTTCTCATATTCCATTTTATCATATAGGTAAGGGATGCTGATCAAAGTCACTTTCATATGTCAAAGTTCATCAAGCATGGCAATAGGTCTTGAGGCATGCACAATAACATACTTGTTATCAAATTCAATTAACTTTGCCAATAGAAAGATAATGTATCATCATCCACCCTAATAGGGGCATCTATATTTGGGTAAATCTATATGAATACCATCGAGTTGTAAATACGTGGCTGAGCAGCTTAACAGAATCAGTAGAACTATTTTTTTCGGCATGCACAAAATGGAGGGGAGAAGAGGGGATCAAGAGAACAATATGTCGTGATCTATATCCTCAGACGCTGAAAAACTGTTGCTTTCCGGCTCCCCTCCCTCCTCCTCTTCCTCATCCTCCTCACTGTTCAGTGCTGAAGTTAAAGGCTCGGATTTCCTCCGTGCACCAGCCCCACTTCTTCTTCGAGTTTCTGCAAAAATATTTCATCTGATTAGCACTGTAGCCACCAAGAAATGCTACAATGACTAGAAGTGGCAACAGTATTGGGACTTACTCTTATTAGTAATCGCAGAGCGTGTAAATGCCAAAAAGTCGTCCCATTTGAATTGTCTTAGTTCCTGCTTCTCTTCCTCGGAAAGCTCAAAATTTGGTTCCCTCCCACACATAAAAGCAGCCCTACAAATTCAAGGGAAAAAAGAAAAAATCCATCCATATTAAGGCTTCCATAGAAGAATCATCTAATAGCAATAGAACTGCACAAGGATCTTGTTGCTGTAAATTTCTGAAAATTGGTAGATGAACCCTAGGAAACCCCATCTTATCAGATACCAGTAAGGTACGAGCCTGTCGAACATTTGAAATTTTTAGCATCACACTGAAGGGGGAGCAGAATTTAACAAGGTGAAGAGAAATAAATTTGCAGGCAGTATGATACCTGTCATACAGTCTAGCAGCTTCTTCTTGAGTGCCAACTGTACCCAAGTGGATTTGTTTTTTATCAACTTTTATTGCAGCTTGCCATTTCATATTTTTAAAGTAGACACCTCTCATGAGACATGGTTCTTGGTTTTCAAAGTGCTTTCTCCTGTGTCGCTTTCTACGTTTAACTTCTGGAACAGCAAATGCACAAATGTTATTTCATGGGATGGAAGCAGCACTTCTAAAGACACAAGAGATTCCTTAGCGCTCGATGTGAATATTCCTGCGCTAAGATTTATGGAACTAGAGTGTCTTTCAGTCAAGCCAAAAGCTGGTGGTTTAAGTAGGAGTATTCAAATAGCTCCCAGCCAATTCAAATGTTGATTCAGGTAAAGAACAAAATGGAGCAATTCATCATTTGATGGAATTTTTTGATGATAGATATGCTGATGACAGCAATCAGCAGCTAAGTTTCAAGTGACATATCCCACAAACATGAAATATTGATATTCTGAGGCCAGAAGAATTGCTATTCAATGTGAACTAGATATAGTAGCAACATATGGCTTCTCAAAACCTAGATGAAAGAAGTTATATACCATGACTATTGAGGAACAGAGGAAGCTAATTAATTATTCAAGGTGATCCCTTTTTTGTATTTACGAGCATAGAAAAGCAGAGTAATCACACACATAAGCAGTAAAAGACGTCGTCCTTATATATGCTTCATGCTGTTGAGGTTTCTTGAGTTTTTGTCTGCAATAGACAGTTGCTTCATGGCGCTGCTCAATTAATTATCATGTTTCATTTAAATATACTTGAAGAAAAGTATTCATAAACACATTTATAGGATTCCACTCTCTGTCCTCATCAGTCTGTCTGTTGCACAATAAATGAATCAGCTGGTCAAGTTAGTTAGCTTTGCCTTATCAGTAATTAGTTACACTGTTGAATTAGTTAGAAGAAGTTAGCAAAATAAGATTCTTTCTCATGTATATATAAGGCATTGTATCATTACAGATTGAATCATCAATTGAATGTTCAAGTAAACTTTCCTATTGAATTCTATTCTTCATCATCTTCTATCCTTTCATCCATCATAGCTGAATAACTCGAGCTTCCTCAACCCCTCCACCCCCTTTTTCTAATCTTCTGCCTTTTTTATTTTCTTATTTACCCCAGCATTTTCCTTACTCCTTTAGACCTGTTTTTATTGAACTAGCAGCACTAGACTTTGTAAAGCACAATAGTTCCCATCAGTTGATATGACATTAGAACTTTGTTTCAGAAGCAACAAAATTTTAAAGTCAGCTAAACAAGTAGTGGGGCTGAACAATTATGTGCAGTCATGTAGAAGATACCGAAACAGACATTTGAATTTCGTTGTATGTACCATAAAGATCGGCAGGATCTGCCCTAATATAATGAACTAGAAATACGGCAACTAGGTGATCAAACCATCATTAGTATATAACCAAAAACCTGGAAATTGTTGAGCGGTCTGCTCCATCAAGGAGCCAGAGGCATGACTATTTGATGATCCAGGAACAACCTTTATAGCAATTTTCTGGAGTGCATTGAAACAATAGATTAGAATATAAAGAATGCCAGCAGAACTTAAGAGTTCATAAAGAAAACATGAAACTCAATGGGTCGGGCAGAGTATCCCATATGATCCTCTGTGAATTAAAATCCTATTGACTGGAATGTACATGTTAATCTGCTCCCTATAATAGTAATAGTTGTGCCATAACTTGTTAGTAATCAATTATTCTTTCCTTTCTGTAACTGAAGCAGATATTTAGAGAGAAAACTATTATTCAAAATTCAATTAAAGCTGGACAGAATCTAAGATATTTAAAGATTTGGCTTCATCATATCACTTGACTTTATTTTTACTAGTCAGAATGCTATCAGTTCAAGCAGACAAAACAATGCAAGAAAGGCCATAAACTGTAAAAGGGGCAACAAACATAGTCGGCTATTCACTAAAATCTCATTGCTTGGAGACATTAGTGATAAACCTCCTCCAGTGAACACATTTTCTTTTTCCCTTTTGTGTGTCATAGCCAGTATTATTTACCCAGAAAAACAAGTGAATTGAATTTCCATCCATCAGACACAAAAGTGTTTTTCAATGTAAGCACTTTCGGGAGAACCTAGAGGACCCCTTCCTTTTCTGCATGAAATGATCTGAGGAACAAGCTGAAACACACGCAATACAGCACAGGACATAACAGCATAACAACAGTTGTCATGTCTTACCAAATGCGGTAAAAATTTCACTTAGACTTCCCTCTACAAGAAACCAAATAACTACCTATGCTGAGGAAGGCACGTCCACTAATTTGATCAGTATTCTGGAAAATGTTTTACATAGTTCTGAAGATAAGAATCAACACATTTAGCATAGAATTTCTGAGCTTCCTTATTATGCAAACTAGTTTGCTTAAGCACGAAGGTATGGAATAGCTACTTATGTTTAGTAGGAAACATATTATATAAACTCGCAAATAGGTTTAATTCTAGCAGATTAACGTGGTGCTATTGAACCAATCAATCTTTTCATGATAACCCAAAATAGAAGGAAATGGATTAGAGACAATATCCCTTAGGATCATAGCTTAGGAAGGTCGCATCACATACTGCTTCTTCAATTAGATCATCCATAAGAACCATTTGGCTGAAAACTACTTTATTTGCTGATTCAAGACACAGTTGACTGCAGGCGAAAAGACCCATAGAAGAAGCCACCCCGGTACTATAGAGCCTGTCCTAAAATTGTTAAAGGTGACTCCGCATTGCTTCTATCTCATTTTAAGCTAAATGCTTTTAGTGTTCAAACTATTACATCCTTCTTACTTGCTTGTCAGTTCAGAAGTAGAATCTAGTTTTCAAAGATTATTCGGAGACTTTTGAAAACAAAATCAGGCAAATTTAGACATTCATGCTCACACAACATATTAGCACAATAGTGAAGCATATAGATAACGCTATCACTTCTCTTTCAGATACATTAAAATTAGTAACTGAAGGGATGCAGCAAGAATAATGAGAACGACTTTAAACTAATATAGAGTAGAAATACCAAACATCAATAAACTATTCATACCTCTTTTGACTCATCAATATCAGTTGATGGCATTGGATGTACACTAGTGGGTCTGTTGTTGAAGAAACGATGTTCGGCAAAGTGCCCATTCCCAGAGAACTTTGGCAGTGGAACCAAGAAGGAGCTTCGTCCTTCATAATCATTTGTGTATCAAGAAAAGTTATCCAAAAGTATTGCTAAACTTGTTAAGTAAGTGAAAAATATAAACAGATAAAAGTGAAAACAGGGCATTCTAGTTTACAATAGATAGAAAACTTGACAACTGTATTTTACAAAGTATAGAAACTATGCATCTACTGGACTTCAATGATTATAATAAACCAAGATGCACTAACTTTCCATACCAGAGCAAAGTCCTAACAGCTTGCGCCTTCGGATGCTCACCATAGCTCACCAAATTATGCCTAGCAGAATTCCAACAGCACGAAAATTAGAAAGTTGGAGACACATTTCCATTTGTAGATAGCAGAATACTGCCAACTTGTTAGACAAAGTAGAAGAAATGCCTAATCTGTCCCTTAGATTGCTGGGAATTGATATCATGTATGAAGCAAGATATATTCACTCATAAAACACAGTGTAAGTGAAATCTGAACTGTAATTCATATTACATTATCAGCATTACATATATGATCACTTCCAGAACAAAGTCAGCAGCCTGAGGCTGGGGAGACATCGCTAAAACTATGACAACACAGCTAAAATCAAGATTTTGTCATTCCACACTACTTAATCTACCTGCTAATAAAATTAAGCCCCAAAAACAAGTAGTGGAAGATTTAGCCTTGCATAGAAAGAATGGTAACATTTAGACTAGTTAGTGGTCAATATTGTCACCCTGGGGTTGGGAGATTTCACATTCCATACAAAGAATCTTAAACATCAAGTGACAATACCAAGGACTAAAAAACATGAACCCCAAGTTGGCAGCAGGGAGTAAAGATAATTTTTGCATAAAATAAAGCAAAAAATAGACCCTGTTGGAAGATAAGGTTATGTAGACCAAGTCAACCCTCACCAACCTACCACCTTTTGTGGAGAAGAGAAAAGAAGAACAAAGATGCAAACTTTCCAAGACTAGAGAGTAGAGACATCAAAACAATCAGAGAACAAGGGGGAAAAAACCACCCACATGAAAAAAAAAAGTACCATTTGTCATCATCCAAAGCACAATGACCAAGGTCAGTAATAGTAACAAACAAATTATCACACATGTTAAACCATAAGTCAAAACTCAAAAGTAACTCAAAAGAAACAAAACCAAAAACCAAGAAAATAGTACCTTAAAACTACAAGAAGAAGAGGAAAAGTGGTTGAAAATCAAGAATCTTGAAATGGGGATTTAGGTGAAAAAAAGAAGGGATTTTTTTCAAGTTGAAAAGGGTTGAGAAAGGAGATTGTAAAGAGGGTGTGGTAGAAAAAGAGAGAGAGAGGTGGAGATTGTGTTTGTAGAAGTAGTTGTTGTTGTTACTCATGCATCTACCACCTTTTGTTTTTATTTCTACTCTCATTATGTCTTTCTTTTCTAACACTGGTTGGCTGGCTGGCTACCTTGTTGGTGATGCTGGTAAACCCCCACTCTACTACCTTTGAGGGGTAGTGGGGTAGAAAGAGATACAAACAAAGAGTTAATATAGAGAGAGATATTAGAAAATTAGTTGAAACTTCTTCTATAATTACTTATTATAATATATATCTATTATTCAATGACCATTTTGCCCCTCTTGTTCATGGAAAAGTCTTAGTATATTCATATTTTTCATGACAAAAATACCCTTGATTAATCTACGGCCTCTTATTTTTTAATTGAAAAAAAAAAAATCCTAAAAAGAATCATTTTTCTTTAAGTGAAAAAGGAAATGCAATATTTTTGTATTGGATATTTCCGGGGCCCTCTTGAAAATAATACTTCAAAATGTTTAATTAATTAAAATTTAAAAAAATTATGTGTTTGTTTTTTTTTTAAAAAAAAAAGAAGAATTGGCTTTGTTGCTGGCCAAATACACTTCTATTTTATGGTTGAATGACATATGAATTCATTGAGAATTTTTTGAAAATTTTCTTTTTATTACGATTAATACATGCTTTATTTAACTAATATTTAAAATATATTCTTGTTATTTAATTTATACTATTAATTTAATATAATGAAGTTGCACCTTGTATTATAGAATTTTCTGCTAATTAAATTAATTTAGTCAATCTTTGCTACTTGGTCAAATTGACTTTTGATAAGGAAAGAGTACCAAGGAAAAAATAGAGGAGCACTATGTTTTTAGTAGGTACTACAAAAAAATCTCCAAATCCCCAAGCTCTCAATATAGTTAACAAAATGTTTTTTAAGAAAAGAGGTGAAAATTATTTATGTCGTTTAATTTATTTTAAAAGTTAAATATTTCTTTAATTCTGAATAATAAAAATTGTCTCTCCTTTATTATAATTATCTTTTTAAAATGACTATTTATCCTTATATAATTAATCTTCGTCCTTTCTTCTTTCTTTTTCTATACTTCTTAAAATCATGATTTATTTTTATTTTTTTAATTCATGTAATAAAGTTTTCATAGCAAAAACTAGTATTATTTCTTAGACAAAAGAAAGAAAAGAAAAAGAGTGAAAAGTACTAATTAAATATATAGGTTAATTAATGATGTTTTAAATAAAATAAATAAGCAAAATAAGAAAATTATATTTATTTAGTAATAATCAAACTCTAAAATCTTGTTAAACAAGTGAATAACAAGCAATACAAAATAATTAATAAAAATAAAGGTATGTTTTGTATAAAAAATTTCAAAAAAAAAAATTAAAATATTTCATTGATGACAATCAAAACTCATTTAAGAGGGAAATGAAACTTAAATATGCACACATGCAGGTAATAAAATAACACTAAATTTGTGATAAATTCATAAAGAATTATTTTATTTATAAGGTTAATTAGATTAATAAAAAAAATTAAATATCCGAGATATAATAAGATGTAATATAGATGGATGGTTGGAAATGTCAAAAAGGCAAAATCGATATTGTATAGGATAAGAGGAGAATAGTGTATATTATTCATAATTGGGATGGAATATGATTTTTTGAGCAAAATTAAGGGTATGAATAATTTTCACCTTTAAAAAAAATTAATAAATTCTTAATAATAATAACATTTCAAGTGCAATTTTTATTATCATAAAAAATTGCCATTTTACATCTAAGAATTATATTTTAGGGGAAACAATGATTTTAATTTCTGTATTATTATATAATTTTAGTTTTAGTCCATGTGTTATCTGGTTATGTACATTTAACCTTTAATTATTTGAAGCGTGCAATTTTGGTCATTGAAGTTAACAAAAGTTAACTATTTAAAAGAATGATTATTTTAATATTATATAAAATAAAATAAATTAAAGAGTTGGTGATTCTAAATGCTTGAAGAATTATGTATATAAGAAAATTTGAATTTTATAAAAATTAAATATTAAATTTTTAAAAAAAATTGAAAGTTGTTAGGACACTGTTGATAGCCTTAGGAAGCTTGTCCACCTATTAAACTCCTTTAAATGTGAGCGTATTTGACCTTGATTAGTAACCATTTAAAAAGAGAGGAAGAGTGAGTTGCTATTTGCTAATGAATAAAACACAAAGCAAACAGAGAAGCAAATGAGATCATTTTATATATTAAAAATAATCATTCTAATTGTATATTTTTTAAAAATATATAATTTTAATTTTATATACATAATTCTTCAAGCATTTAGAATCACCAACCCTTTATTTTATTTTATGTATTTTTAAATAATCATTTTTGTTAAATAGTTAAATTTTGTTAATTTTAAGGACCAAAATCGCACACTTTGAATAATTAAAGGTTAAATTTGCTTAATCAAATAATGCATGAACTAAAACTGAAATTATGCAATTATATAGAGATTAAAACAGTTATTTATCTTCTTCTTTTTTTGCACTTATTCGTCTAAATTTGTTTGAACTTATAATTTTATATTATTATTATTTTTTAAAAACAAAGTGTATTACTTGAGTACTTTTCAACACATATATTGCCTTTTTGAGAGACTGATATTTGAATCCCTAACAGGAGGAAATTGGGTAAGATGCATCCCTATTAAAGAATAGACTTGCAAAGTTTTCTATCTAGCATCAGGGGAGATAGATACTAAATGGGGTATTAAAATAGACATACCTTCTTAGTAGAAATTCAAAAATAAAAGGTGATATAAATGTATGTTAGTTGAAAGGCTTCTTTTTTTTTCCTTTTTGCTCATAAAAGATTACTTTTATTATATTAAGTAATTAAAGATATATGGAAAATAGCATATCCGTTGATACGTTTGTCTTAGCAAAAGAAATACATCCCTATAAGGATAGGAAAATATAATATTAGTACATTGTTTGTATGGGCTAAGTTAGGGCTATGAAACCAACAAGGAACAAACAATAAGGAATCACTTCTTCTTCTTTTCATTTGTCATTATTAGTTCGATTAATTTGAATTTATATTAAAAATATTAATTTAGGAGAATAAAACATGTGTACTGATTTTTGTTTTTATACTCTGATCTCAAGCTCAAAATGTTTGGTAGGTGTTTAACCATGAAGTTTAAATATTTTTTTACTTTATTTAAAATTTATGGAATTGAAACACATTACATTACGATTTTGCATTAGAAGAGAGATTTCAAGAAATAGTAAATCTATAAAGATCGAGTTGTGATTGGTTATATTTTTTATTAAAAAATATTTGAAATAATGTTTATGCTTGAATGTACTTATATACAACTTTTAAAGTGAAAATGATTTTAAAATAGGTATAAGTTATGGATAAATAAATTTCAACTCTTTCATGGCTCCGCGGTGAGGCACAAACTCCAACAACAACATATCCAGTGAAATTCCACAATTGAGGTTGGAGAGGGTAGAATGTACGCAAACCTTAACACTGCCTCGTGGAGGTAGTACAGAGAGGTTGTTTCCGAAAGATCCTTGGTTCAAGTGCAATAATCCCCGATATAAAATAAAGGAGATAATGAATAGAATATAGCAAATACAAGAAAAATGGTGCAAAAGTCTACTAGAGAAGAGTCAAAACAATAATAAAATCATGTGATAATTGAGAACCACAAACAACAAACTAGGTTGAATTATTGAAATAATATTAAACAATGATTTTTTTTAAAAAAATAAGAACTACCATAATACAACTAGTACCATCGCAAACACCAACAACCCTAAGCAAGACTCCACTACAGTAGCTACTAACATTTTATTCTAATACGTGTCCTCTACACCCTCTTATCTAAGGTCATTTCCTCGGTAACCTGAAACTGCGTCATATACTGTCTTATCACCTCTCTCCAATACTTAATCAACCTACCTCTGCCTCTCATCATACCCTCTATAACTAACCTCTCGCACCATATCAATCTTGCTTTTCTCATCTTGTCCACCACAGAGCTACTCCGCCTTATCCTGGATATCCTCATTTCTATTTTTATCGCTCCTAGTATGACTACACATCCACATCTCGATAACATGTGTCTTGTGGACATGAGAGTTCTTGACTGGTCAATACTCAGTCACATACAACAATGTGGATTGAACCATCTGTAATGACTCGGTCGGTCTTTTTAGAAAGTTTCATGAATTTACCATTTTTGCCTTCTCGATATCGACCCTGAGTCTTCTATGATTGAGTTTTGAAAAGTTGGTTTTAAACTTGGAGTTAAAAGTTGAGAATTTGGTAAGTTTTGAGTTTGAAAGGCTAAGTTGTAAAGAAAATGATTTTTGGCGTCTTTTGGAATTTTGAGTGTCGAAATAGAATTCCGTTGATTCCATCAGTTCTAAAATGTGAAATTTGATTCATGAAAGTTTTCGGTTTTTGATTCGTAGTCTTTTTGAGGATTTCATGTCCTAAGTTGTGAAATTGTGGAACTTTAGTATTTGGGTTGACTTTGGTCAACATTTGGGCTTCGGATGCTCGAATTGAAATTCTGAGAGTTTTTTTGGATTCAGGGGATGATATTAGACCTAGGTGAGGTCATGATTACTTTTTGAGAGGTCCCAAACTTGTTTTAGCCTTTTTAGGTTGAGTTAGTTTCTCGTGGTTTCACGGATGTTGGGTTAAGGAGACCTTGAAATCGTGTTTTGATGGTCCCATTGAGTCCAGAACATCGAGTATAATTGTTATGTAGATATGGTTTGTTTGTACGAGATTCTGAACGAATCCTGAGGGTCTTTTCGAGGTTTAGAGTGTTGGCTGATTTTCCGATGTTTGTGTTCTGGTGCTCTCCGATTTTGCGAGGGGTGTCTCGCTTTTGCGAAGTTCGCTTTACCGAGATTGGTTTCGCTTTTGCGAAGGGTCAACCCCTGTTGACCTTCGCATTTGCAAAGAAACCTTCGCTTAAGCAAAGACCGTTCACTTTTGTGATGCCTGCGTTTTAAGCGGGGTTACGTAGGAAGGGCTTACTCTACTAGTGGTTCGGCTTGGTCTCACCGCCGTCCCACATTATTCCTCCCCACTAAAAAGAGCAATTGCGAACCTTTCTGAGCGCCTGTCTTTGCGGGGCGATTGAGAAAGAAATGAGTATTTCATTCTTTTGATGCCTTTCATTCCACCATTCTGATTGAAATAATGGTTCATTCAAATGACAGTCATAATGAGATTAAAAACTGTAAGCGAATCCTGGTCGTTTTTGCGACATCAGAAAGGATTTGGACCAATTTTTTTATGGAAATCTTTTAGGTAACAATTCTTAATTCTAAATCTTCAATTACCTATTATTATTTATGAATTTATGTGTTTGAATCAAGCTTTTGAAATGAGTAATTTGGGGTTATCTTCACGAACCCAAGACATTAATAAAATGGTGACTTTCAAATTTTGATCCTTTTTTCGAAATGATTTTCACTAATGAGCTCCTAAACTCTTAAACAACATTTTCAAGTATTGTTTTCCAGATTCAAACCTACATTTGAAATCGAGTTTTGAGTTGTTTGACCCATTTTTCTATATAATTGATATGAGAATGTTGTTTTTTATGAATGCTTGTAAATACTCGATTATTATAGATTGCGTGGCTTTGGAAGTGATTCGGAAGGGGAAGACCCAACTCTTAGAGTGATTGTTGATTGATTTAAGGCAAGTGACTTCCTAAACCTTATTTTCTAGTAGAATTTGTGTACTTCCTTCATTTCTTGTGTGATGAGAGTAATGGGGATGAGGTGGATGGTTTAATTTTCCGTTTGTTATATCTAAATGAATAAAAGGAGTTGAAATGAAAAAGCTTCTGTGATGAACATGATGATGTGAGTTGCCTTATTGTGACCCTTGTTGATTGATTGATGAAATGTTTGAAAGCATGAATGTGGACTTGAATTGTTTGAATTGTTGTCTCTTCTGTGTGGTGTGATATTGCTTGTACGCATTGATTGTGAACACTGTGATGAGGCATGTGATGATTTGATATAAAGCCGATGGAAAATGGTTCCAACTAGTGATATAAAGCCAATGAGAAATGATTCCGGCTAGTGATATAAAGCCGATGAGAAATAGTTCCTGCTAGTGATTTGATATAAAGCCGATGAGAAATGGTTCTGACTAGTGATATAAAGCCGATGGGAAATGATTCCGGCTAGTGATATAAAATCGATGAGAAATGGTTCCGGCTAGTGATTTGACATAAAGCCGATGAAAAATCATTCCGGCTAGTGATATTGTACCGATAAAAAATAGTTCCAGCGAGATTTTGATCATTGTGACTTGATACTTTTGATGATTACGGGTGACTTACTTGTTAATTGTGATTGATATACTTGTGCGTGTAACTAAACTACTTGACATTGAGATTGACTTATTTGAATTGTGAAGATTGAATTGTGAATATTGGGCATTGTGAGTCATCTATTGTAGAATTGCTAGGTTTGACTGATTTATGTGCAAGTTATAGTTTGAGGAGGTTCGGTTGGAGTGTAAGGGATATTCGAATTCTAGCTAGTTGCTTTGTTTAGTAGGTTTCTTGTTGGGTACCGTGTTGTTGGTACTCACCCTTTGCTTCTACACTTGTGCAAGTTTCGAGCCCGGACCTATATGATCTCTTTCTCCTTATTCTAATTTCGAGGCTTGTCACGGATTTGAATAGGTAGTTGTTTGTCACTTGGCGGATCCTCTTTTCCCTTTTATTTATACTTTGTTCTATTTGAGAAACAAAGATTATGACTTGTAATTATTTCTTAATTCCGCACTTTATGTATATAGTGGCTTGTACACGTGACAGCCAGATTTTGTGGTATTGCTTAGAATGAATAAATTTTTCGCTTTTGTCTTGTTCTTGCTTTATATTTTCACATTTCTTTAGTTTTCGTTGAGTTGAGACTAACTTGTCTTGGTGGAAAAAGACAAGTGTCATCACGTCCGTTTTTGGGTCATGACACCATCACTCTATATAACTTACTTTTGAGTTTTCATGGTACTTTCTTACCACAATAGACTCCACAGGCAAGCCTCTAATCCACTTCATCCACACCGCACCAATATTGTGTGTGACATCATTGTTGATGTCCTAATTTCCTTGAATTATAGACCCACTATACTTGAATTCTATCTCTTTCATGAATATTTTATGTGTCAAGCTTCACTTTCACGCTTATCTCATGCATCACATCATTGAATTTGGACTCCACATAGTATGGCTCGATCTGGCTCAACTAAACTTTTTAGCCTCCAAAGTTTGTCTCCACTCCTCTAACTTAGAATTAACTCCATTGCGCATCTTATAAATCAATATTATGTCATCTACAAATTAAATAATATACACCACGATACCTCATTTTGAATGTCTCCCGTTAATACATCCATCACTAGGACAAATAGAAACGAATTAAGAGTCAAACCCTGATGTAACCCTGTTTCCATGGGGAAGTGATTTGAATCTCCTCCCACCATTCTTACCCGCATTTTAGCTTCTTCGTACATGTCTTTCATCTCCCTAATGTAGGCCAAAGATACACCTTTTGCCTCCAGTCGTCGCCACAAGACTTCTCTCGAGACTTTATCGTAGGACTTCTCAAGATCAATAAACACTATAGGTAAATCTCTCTTCTTTTCGCGATATTTCTCTATCAATCTCCTTAGAAAATGGATGACTCTGTGATCGATTGTCCTGGCATGAATCCAAATTGATTTTTGAAATAGATACACCCCTTCTCACTTTCATCTCCACCACTCTCTCCCAAATTTTATAGTATGGCTTAAAAACTTAATACCCATGTAGTTATTGCGATTTTGTATATCACCCTTATTCTTGTATAACATAGTCATTGTACTCCTTCTCCATTCCTCAGACTTCTTACCCGTCTCCATCCTAATTTAATTCATTTTTTAGAAATTTAATATCAAAGCTTCCAATTATTTTCAGTTATTGATAAAATAGTCTTTTTAAATATTACTCAAATTTTTAAAAATATCTAAATATATATAAATCATTTAATAAACTATATCTTTTATTTATTTATTTTTTCTTAATAAATGTAAAAATAGCTAAACCAACCATTAAAATGGAAGGGAAAGTAAGTGGGTGTTTAAATTGACTTATTTTAAGTGATTTTTGACTTTTAATAAGTATTTTTCTTTTTTAAAAAATTCGAAACTGTTTGGATAATATAAAAATTACTTTTAAGCACTTTCTTTTAGGTTGAAATGTACAAAAACAAAAGAAGTTCAAAAACTAAAAACTTGAATATTCTTGACTTTTGACTTTTAGCTTTTAACTTTTTTAAAAATAAATCACTTAAATAAAACAATTCAACCCCCCTCCCCCCCCTCCCCCCCCTCCCTAAATTCTGATGAATGCAGAATGAATGAATGAATGAATGGACAAATAAAAGTAGTATTTTCATCCTAAAGTGATGTTTTGCCTACTATATTCGGGAGCCCTCATGCGTATGAATTATAATCGTCACACACGTGCCATGTGATTGTGCACGTGCCAACTTGCCATTCGATGAACTTTCTTTAAAGTGGATAGCTAAAACAAGAACAAAGCTAAAACAAAATTAATTATTCTTTTCGTACTAATTTTAGTATAAATTTTGAGAGTCAAATAAATTATTTTTTAGTATTCTTTTTATCGTTAAAATTATTGAATATTATAGTTTAAATTATTTTTATTTATTTTTAAAATATATAAATTTTGTTTTAAAAAACCAAATATTATATACATGTATAAGTATATTATTAAAATAAAAAAATTAAATCTTGAAAAGTAAAAAAAAAAAATCAGATTATTTAAATAGTATTTAATTAACATCTGAAAATAAAAGTATCGTCCACTTCCTTAACAAAAGTTTGGTTTCCTCTATGAGTTGAAATTTTAAAAAAAAGATTAACAAAAGAACACTAAATATTTTTAATTATGTAAATAGAGCCTTCCTCCTACTTTAATTCATAAAATCTTCCTATTGTAATAATTACTACATATACATTGTAGACAGGTAGTTTTTGATCGAACCTAAAATTTTGCACCATTTTTAGAGCTTAAATATTTTTATAAATCTAAATAAAATATTTTGACTTTTATCTTATTTTATTAAGTTTATTTTAAAAGATTTGAAAACAACAAAAATAGAATCACTTTTTAAGGTACGTTTATTTTTAATTATTTAAAAAAGAAATGAAAAGTTACAAAAAAAATATATATTTTCTTTTAATTTAGATTTAATAAATAAACTAATGTTTCTTAATTATATGTTTTAATTAACCATTTAGTATTTTTTATTAGTTCAAAATAATTAATATTTTATTATTATAATTTTGTATATATTTAATTTATAAAACATACCCATTATCCTCATCCCATTTACCCTTCCATATCTCACAACTTCACCTCACATTACCCCTTTTTCCTCCATTACCCTCACCCCCACTTAACCACAACCCCACTATCCTAAACACCCGCACCACTTGGATACATTCAATACACAGACACGCACACGCTATACACACTACAATATACATATTCCTAATAGATAGACGCACAGCAACACAAAAACCAAGAAACAAAGGACTATAAAAATACACAACACACCCACACGAAAAAAAAGAAGAAGAAAAATCTGCAAAAAAAATAAAATACATACGAAAAACCCTACACCCTCACCACTTGAAAAGAAAAACAAAAGATCAACAAAACACACTCAGACGTACAGAGACAAAAAAACCCAAAAAAATCCCACACTACCAAAATCCAACACCACACACCAAACAAAATATTAATGGGTTTTCTAATCGAGCTTCAGTCAAGATTTTGCGGTACATATTCTCTTTACCTAAGGTTAAATATTACTTTATCTCTTTGCTTTATTTATGGAATTTGTTGTAACTTTATCATAAGTTTTCTTATATTTTGTTACATTCATAATTTGATTGAAATGAATATTGACATCTTGAGTTATATTTATGTTATTTTTAGTGCAAATACCTAAAAGATGAATAAAATCCTATTATTATGGTAGAATTTTTTGTTGTTGTTTAATTTTGTCGTTCCTATGCCATCATTTTTATAGCATTGTCGTAACTTAATGTTGATGTCAATTGCCTATTTTATTACGTATTTTTGAAATAAATGAGTCATTACCCAATAAACAAACAAATGTGTTATGTTGTTAAACTTGAATTTACTCCATTTTGGATTAGTTTAATCATTTGACATGAGGAATAATTTAATTAAAAGAATCATCAATTAATATAATAATGAAATGAGAAGATTAGTTGTCTAGAATTCAGAAAACATAAGAGTAAGTACTTTTAATACTAGATGAGTTTTATGCACATTAAAAATATTTGTAAACAATATTTGTTTTCGATTAAGAATGCGGTTGCGCATCTTTTTTGAGACATTGAAAAAACTCAAGAATACGGTGACACACTTTCTCCAAAATATAATAATTTTCATTAATTTAAAATAAGATCACTTATAGATAAAATTATGTGATGCACTCGAGAGAAGAAAGCAGTTATGTTCTTAAGCTATTTATATGTCAAAAGTCGAGAATGCAGTTATGCATTCGATTTGAGACCAAATAAAAGTTCAACAATAAAAATGCGAACAAGTCATGGCCTGAAAATAATATATCCAAAAATATTTTAAAGTAAGTATAAGTCAATAAAAGGGACCGTGCTAGAACCACGGGACTCGAGGGATGCCTAATACCTTCCCCTCGGTCAACATAATTTCTTACTCGAATTCTAGTTCATAGACCATATAAAGAGTCATTTCCTTTTGATTAGGGATTAAACAAAAAGATGACTTGGAACACCTGTAGACAACAAAATTCGCGTTGAGAAAACAATAATCAAGAACGGAAAAATTATGCAACAATCGTTTTATTGATTTAAGTGCGAGTGTTACAAACTCTATTATTCCTCTGAATTCGCCTTTTCAAATATAATTCAAGGGCTCTTGAGCTTGATCTTGAACTTGTGATTTATTTTGATCTTGATCTTGAACTTGAACTTGGTCTTGGTCTTGAACTTGAACTTGGACTTGCACTTGGACTTGGACTTGATCTTGAACTTGAACTTGATCTTGACTTGAACTTTATCTTGATCTTGACTTCTAGTTGAATTCAAGGGCTTTGAGCTTGATCTTGAATCCGACGGTCTTAATCTTGATCGTTCTTGAACTTGAACTTTATCTTGATCTTGACTTCTAGTTGAATCCAAGGGCTTCGAGCTTGATCTTGAATCCGGCGGTCTTGATCTTGATTGTTCTTGAACTTGAATTTTATCTTGATCTTGACTTCTAGTTGAATCCAAGGGCTTCGAGCTTGATCTTGAATCCGGCAGTCTTGGTCTTGATCGTTCTTGAACTTGAACTTTATCTTGATCTTGACTTCTAGTTGAATCCAAGGGCTTTGAGCTTATTCTTGAATCCGGCAGTCTTGATCTTGATCGTTCTTGAACTTGAACTTTATCTTGATCTTGACTTCTTCAAATCTTCAATTCTTAAACTTGAACACTTGAATTCTTTAACTCTTGAGTTCTTGAATTCTTAAACTTGTAGCTTGTAGAGAAATTTCCAGCTTTTGATCCACGAGCTTTCTCTAGCTTTTTGTTTAGAATTCTTGGTTCTCTTTTCTGAATTATGAGGACCACTATTTATAGTTTTAGAATAGGGGAGTTGTGATTGGAATAGGATTCCCTTCGGCCAATCAGATTTAAGTGACATGGCATATGGGCTTTATGGAGCAGGCTTTAATTAAATTCATATTAATTGAATTTAAATAATTAATTCAATTATATTAATCCATAATATTTATTTGGACAATATATTAATGAATTTAATATAATTCGAATCATTTTAATAAATTTATATTTAAATAAATTTTAAATGATTACAACACCATAACTCAATTCCAAGTGGCGACTCTGAAAACAGAAAACAATTCCTATTCAATATTGTCACTCAAATTGGAAAAATCCTTCCGCCGGACGGAAAAGGGGTGTGACATACATAATAGAAGAGTATACAAGCTGACATGTCTTCGTCAACATTCCTGCTTGTATGACAAGGGTATTTTTGGAATTTTCTACTTTTTCCTTCATTAAGCCTTTGTAATCTCTTATGTCAACATACCTGCTTGTATGACAAGGGTATTTTTGGAATTTTCTACTTTTTCCTTCATTAAGCCTTTGTAATCTCTTGCTTTAAAGGTGTCCCAAAAAACCAATTAACATTTACATAATGACTCATATGTCCTATAAAAAATTACTACTGTTTTGTTGAATTGTGTGGGTCCAACTCATGGGCTCACTTTTCTAAGTCGGCTGCCTCATTTCTTTTTAGAAAAATGGTCTGGTGGACCCATATACTTGTATTAGTTTGTATTCTAAACCTTTCTACTTAATCATTTGTCAATTGAACCCTTATACTCAATAAAACACAATTTTACAAATCCCTCTGACCATTGAACAAATTTATGTGACATTAGAATGTCTGAGTTGACAAAAGTGTGTAACTCCACGCCTCTTAAGGCGAGTGAATAACTTTTTTAGGTTAAAAAACATTAAAATTATAAAAGAAATATTTTTTTTAAAAATAATTAATTAAAAAGTCCTTCTTCACCCACTACCCCCTCCTTTTTGGCCATTTTCATTGCCTGACCAAACATTTTTTTCTTCTCCACAATTTATTATTAACATCTATTAAGCAGATCTTGGCCACTGATTTACCACGGAGGGAGAAAGCGGACCAATGCTCATCGTAGACCACTGAATCACAGTGGAGTGAGAGAGAGAGAGAAATGACGCTGGTGGTGCACGCCAGCACTGTTTCGCAGTAGAGTGAGAGAGAGACGACACTGACCAGTGGAGAGGAGAACGAGGTGGGTGAGGGTGTGGTCATGGCGGTGAAGAGGTTTTTCGATCAGATTTGGTGGTGCGGTAGCTTAGGTTGTTGGAGGAAAGAAAAATGGTGGCTTAGGTTGTTGGTTTTGTGGAGGTTGGAGGAGCAAATAAAAATGGTGATGGTGTGCGGCAGAGATGAAGACGGGTGAGGGAGAGAGTATATGTGATTTCACCGGCAAAAGTGGCGATGACGGCGGCAATGACTTTCTTCGATCGATTTTGGTCGTGAAATAGTGAAATTGGGGAGAATTGGATGCATGAAATTTTACTTTAAAAAATGCCAAAAATAAATTAAAATGTTCTTATTTTACCTTTTATTAAATAATTTTGGTTAATAATTTTAAAAAATAGTTATGAAAATAATTATGATATAACATTAATATATCTGACGTGGATACGACATGTCATTTATATAAAGGAGAGTGAGCTATACACATGATTGGAGGGGCCCAAAAGTCTCATTTTAATTGAGTTTAAGAGTTCCGTTTATAAATGATTAAGTAGAAGGGCCCAGAATACAATCTGATACAAGTACAAGGGTTCACTAGACCCTTTTGACTTCCTTTTTTTAATTTAAACATTTGTATATGTAGTAGGGTTGTAATAATAATATTTTTCATTAATATTTAGTATTTTTTTTGTATTAAGTTTATTTCTCTTATTCTTTTTGTTGGTTATAAATTTAAAATTATATAAATAATACTATAAATCACAATAATTAACAATATAAATATTTAAAAGTTATATAAAAAATTCGATTGACTCTTGACATTCTATTGGTACCACATAAAATGGGTTAGATGATAGACATATATTATTTGAAATTGACCTGAATATTTAAAAGTTATATATAAAAAATTTGATTGACTCTTGACATTCTATTGGTACCACATAAATGGGTTAGATGATAAACATATATTATTTGAAATTGACCTGAATATTTAAAAGTTATATAAAAAAAATTCGATTAACTCTTGACATTCTATTGGCACCACATAAAATGGGTTAGATGATAAACATATATTATTTGAAGCTGACGTAAAAAGTATTATAAATCACAATAATTAACAATTTTAAAAAAGTTGAAATACATATAAAAAAATCACTTGACTCCAAAAATTTTACCAATGCCACATAATTTGAGACATGGGAAGTGACATGTATTATTTGAAACTTACGTTAAAAGAATAATATAAATTACAATAATTAACAATTTAATATATTTAAAAGACATAAAAAATGGCCAATTTTTGAAATCCTATATATGCCACCTAAATTGAAACAATGAGAGTAATATATATTATTTTTAAAATCAAGTAAAAAGTATAAATTATCATAATTAACAACTTAAAATATTTTTAAAATCATATAAATTTTTTGATAACTTCTCAAGTTCCATGATATCACATAAATTGAGATAAAAAAATTAACATATATTGGGCCCCGTACTGGCACGGGGTCCTGTATCTAGTGTATATAGTATACAAGTCTAATAGAGATAGAATAGTTTCTAAACAGAGGAGGACTTTGGTTTTTTTCCTTGCATGTTCCTTTTTACGTAACACTTTTTAACGTATAAAAACTAATTATTTTTTTGTGTGTTTTATCATTATCATTAATTATTTATATTTCAAAATCTATTATTATTCATCAATTAATATGAATATTATGAAAAAAAAATACTCATCTCATTTATTATTTTTTAAAGGATGTGCAAACTTCAAAATGGACAAGTAAATATAAACGAAAGAAGTATTCACATTTCAATCATTAATTTACTATACCCCAGTTATAAAAGTTAGATGATTTATATGGATAATACATTAGTATTAATTATTTTTATCCTAATTTATGTGACATTTTTATTATTTGAGATTTAAATTATGTTAACTATGGCAAATAATTTAAATGTACTAACTCATCAAATTGGCATGCAAGTTGATATAGTCCCATTTTGATCTTAAAATGAAGTAAATTGACTCTAAAAAATCAGAAACGTCACATAAATTGTGTTGGAGAGAGTAGTATTTTTTTTATACTAGCCTTATAACTCTTTTAGACATTGAGGGTGTGTTTGGTATAAAGGAAAATATTTTCTAAAAAATAAGTGTTTTTTTACTTATTTTATGGTGTTAAGTAAGGACAAAATATTTTTCAAAGGTATTTAGATATAAAATAGGCAAATAACATGACTATGGACCTACGTCCTGACCAACACAGGAATCAACTCTCAACTTGACTATCACAAGAATCAAACCTTACCCCAACCCAAAAATCCAACCTCGACATTGACACCAAAATCTGACTCTAACCCCAAAACTGATCCTAAAATCTAACCCTAACCCTTACCTAACCTCGACCCCAACCCCAAGATCCAATCTCAACCCAACCCTTACCTCGAGACTCAAATTTGACCCAAACCCCAACCCCAACCCAAGACTCGACCTCAAGACCCAACCTCAACTTCGAATTAGACCCCAACCCCGAGACTCGACCTTGAGGCCCAGCCTCAACCTCAAACCAGACCACAAAACATAACATCAAACCTATGACTTGACCTCAACCTATAACCTAACCCTGAGACTTGACCCCGACCCATAACCCAAAACCCACCACTAATCTTGACCTTGAGATCCAACTCTGACCTTAACCCCAACTGATCCCTGACACCCTTCTCTACCTAAACCTTATCCTTGAGATACGACCCCGATCTTGAGATTCGACCTTAACCCTGACCTGAAGATTTGACCTCGTGATCCGATCCCGACCTCGACCTCAACATTGAGACTCGACCCATACACTTGACCCCGATACTAAGACCTCAAAACTCTAACATGACCCAAAGACCCAATCCCGACCATGAGACCTAACATTGATCCTGAGATCTAACTAAATACGTCCTAATTACACTTCTGGTTAAGAACTATAACACGGTCGTTTTCAAATATAAAACTCAATTAGGTTGATATTGAATTCCAGATGAAATAAGGCAAAAACCAGGTCGTATGCAATTATTCTTACTACTTACTTATGTCTGTAAAAAAGAAAAAGAGTTGTGGAAATTTCCTATCATTTGATATCAATTTCAACTACTTAACACTAATGACGTTTCAACAAAAAGAGAAGTAATTAAGAGAGAAACTAGGGTTGCGTAACCATGACCTTTTGACTATTTCAAATGACTTCCAGTAATAAATCTTTCTAGTGCTAGATGTGCAAGCTTATCGATTATAGTACTTTACTTAGTCATTTTTCAACCTAATTAAATGAATGCTACTCTTATTCTTTCGAACTAAAATTGATGGCAGTAAGACGATGGACAATTGCTCTAAGTTGGTTAACCTTTCTACAACATCAACCATCAGATGGGGGTTTGGAACCCCGAATCCTTGTCATTAATTCTTTTTCCTGATTTATACCTTTTTACTCGAACAAAATAAAACTAGGACATGCTCTAATATTTGCAACCATTAGAAATTAATTTATATGGAAGAATAAAATACGTATATGCTTACACTATATGTATTTGTGTCACGATCCAAAAATGCACATGATGACACTTGTCTTTTTCCACCAAGATAAGTCCATCTCAACCCAATGATAACGAAAGAAAATGCGAAAAATAGTAAAGCAAGAACAAGAAAAAGGTAGAAAACTTATTCATTCTAAACAATATTCCAAAACCTGGTTGTCACGTGTACAAGTCAATAATGAAATTACAGAATTTGAAAGATAAATACAAGTCTTAATCTTTGTTTCTCAAGTAGCAAAGCTTAAAAGAAAAAAGGGAAAAAGGGCCCGTCAGGATGACAAGTAACTACCTCTCATATCCTTTAACGAGCCTCAACTGTTAGGAGAAGAAGAAGATCACACGGGTCCGAGCTTAAAACCTACACAAATGTAGAAGCAAGAGGTGAGTACCAACAACACGGTACCCATCAAGCAACCTACTAAACAAAATAACTAGCTAGAAATCGAATACCCCTTACACTCCAACCGAACCTCCTTAAATTAAAACCTGCAAAGAAATTAGCCCAACCTAGAAATTCTACAATACACGGCTCATAAGGCCCAATATACATATTTCAATCTTTACAATTCAACATTCAACAAATCAAATAAGTCAATCTCAATGTCAACTAGTTCAGTTACATGTAGGAAGTACAACAATCACAATCAATAAGTAAGTCACACATAAACATCAAATGCATCAAGTCACAGTGATCAATTTCTTGTCGGAACTATTTTCCATCCACACAATATCACTAGCCATTTTTTAATCGGTTTATCACATCACTAGCCGAAACAATTTCCCATCAAATTTATATTAATCACTAGCCGGAAAATTTCCCATTGTCTTTATGTCAAATTACTAGCCAGAACCATTTCTCATCGACTTTATAAACAATTGCCGACATAGACCTCGACATCAAATCACTCGTCGGCAAAGACCTCGGCATCATAAATTATCACATGTCTCATCACAACGTTCACAATCAATGCATACAAGCAATATCATACCACACGAAAGAGATAACAATTCACACAATTCAAGTCCACATTTATGCTTTCAAGCATTTCATCAATCAATCAACAAGGGTCACAATAAGGCAATTCACATCATCATGTTCATCACATAGCCTTTTTCATTTCAACTCCTTTTTTTCATTTAGATGTATCAAGTGCACAATTAAACCCTTCACCTCATCTTCAGTACTTCAACACACAAGCAACGAAGGAAGCATACGAATTCGACTAGACTATAAAATTTTGGAGATCACTTGCCTTAAATCAATCAACAATCACTCCAAAAGTTGAGTTTTCCCCTTCCAAACCATTTCCAAAGACACACAATCAAGGCACAAGAAAGTATTCACAATCACATTCCAGAAACAACAACACCCACAACAATTCCTTAGAAGGTGGGTCAATCAACACAATACCCAATTCCAAAATAAAGGTTTGAAATTGAAATATTATACTTGAAAACATTACTCAAGGCTTTAGAACTGATGAGTCTGAGATTTCGACTCATTTATGGCTTTGTTTTGATAGTATAAGTGTCATCAAATGCCTAATTTATGCTCTAAAGTGTTGTTAAAGTGTTGATTTGTAGCTATGAAGGCTAAGGAGCAAGGTAAGGATACTACCGGGCAAAAATAAACTAACAAGTTGAAAGAGTGAAGAAAAGCGACCCTGGTGATACCAAGACCACTCGGCGAACTGCCGAGTGGCTCTTTAGCTCGCCCAAACTTCTAGCGTGCCAGCCCTGGGGAAGAACTAATTTGGCAACATGAATGGGCAGTCGGTGTGTAACACCCTGCATGTTAGAACTACCATATTGCAGATTTCAAGTGTTGCAGGCGGCACCCACGGGCACCATCCACGGACCGTAGAATGACCCATGGTCCGTCCTGCAGGTCCGTGGTACACCACCTGTGAACCTTCCCCAGAAACCCTAGAAAAATAATTCTAAGTGTCAACCCACGACCGGACCCACAGACCGTGGTCCGTGTCCGTGGATCAGACCCCCAATTTCAGCTCTTAGTCACGATTGACGGTTGACCAGCACGAACCATCAGTCAATCGACGGTCCGTCGGTCCCGTCCATAGTTAAGTCAAGGGTCTTTTGGTCTTTTCCTTATATGTTGGACCTCTAAACTACATCGTTTAACCCCTAAACTACGTGGTTTTGGTCAGTTTTAACCTAGAAGCATAACTAAAACTTACCTAAGTTAGATCATTCATTAAGACTTAGAAATATTAGAGCGTAAGAGGAGAAAGAGGTCAAGAACCCTAGTTCAAGAACACAACAAGGTTTCATCAGTTTCAACCCCGAAATCGAAGGGTTTCTTCGTGGAATTTGTCACCAAGTATGTGGGATTTCACTAGTGGGTTCCTTTTACCCATTAGGTCCCTAGATTTCAGTCAGAATCTTGATTCCCTTAATGTTATCTAGACATAGGGTTTCTTGAATGTTAGAATTGTTAGGTTTTAGCTGTTAGAATGATCCAAATCATATTATCATGTTGTAGAATTGTTTTTGCCCAGATTCATGGATAAACTCAGAACCCTAGCTATGTAGTTCTTTTAGTTCATGAATTACACATTCTAGGTTAGATAATTCAGTTATATATAAACATGCCTCAATTTTCGAATGCATTATTATCAGTACATTAATGTTGCATTCTCAGTTTACATGTCAGTATTTTGAGCTATCCAGTAGTACATCATTTCAGTCATAAAGTGTTAATTACTTAATCAATTGGGAGAAGCTTAATACCGAGTGGACTAGGGTCAGTCACCCTTAAGTAGAAGAACTATGTGCCCCATAGGTTGTAAGCCCCCTCTGTGGGCATCATTTTAGTGATCACGCCAGCATGCCTCTATACCTCTGGCAGGGTATATTGGGTTCTCTCAATGAGGCGTATACATCAGACTCCACATTTAGCTTATGTGGTTTTATGTTGGTTATTAGTAGCTCCCTTACAGTTCAGTCAGATTCTAGTGCATTGACCATGTTATCAGTATAGTTTAGTATTCACCCTCAGCATGTTATAAAACTTGATCATTGCATTTAGTTTATTCATGTTCAGTATTTCCAGTATCATTATCATGATCAAATTATCATTGCTTTATTGCTTGTTCAGTTATGTTATTGGTCAGTTTTGTTCTATCCTACATGCTCAATACCTTCAAGTACTAACGTATAATCTGCGCTACATCTTCTCGTGATGTAGGTTCGGGTCCTCAGCAGTCAGATCATACATATATCGGTTCCCGATCTTCAGTTCAACAACATTAGTGGTGAGTCCTCATTCTTCGAGGACAGTTGACATGTTATCTTTCAATTTTAGCTTTAGTTTCAGTTTGACTAGATCTAGATGGGGCATGTCCCAACATTTCTAGTCAGTAGAAGCTTTATTTCAGACATAGTTAGTTTTAGCTTTAGTGTTAGAGTTTGACTTTTCATTTGTATTCAAACTCTCAGTTTGCTTATATTCAGAATTAGTACATGGGTATTCCCCATCACTTTTAGTTTATCCCATGTCTTATGCTGCCGCTCAGTATTTCTTTTAAGTATTCTTATGATATACCAGCAAGGTTAGCTTGGGGTCACTCGTGATCCTAGGTTCCGTATTTGCGTCAAGGGGTAGCCTCGGGGCGTGACACGGGGGATCGCCGAACAACTCAGCGATGGCAACCTTTATCAGACTTGGAGGACAAATGGCAAATACAAACTGGTGATGGATTGGATAGAACAGCAGATCACCGACTGGGTTGGCGATGCCTGACTCACTTCCCCCAATGGCCTTTCAGGCCAAAAATGGAGCAATTGTAAATTGAAACTTAAAATGAGGAGAGAGTAGTTCTGATTCCCCAAGATCGAGAGTTTGAGTTTTCTCTTAGTTTTTGAGTTTCCACTGTAGACTTTGAAGATTTTGAAGCTTAAATTTGAGGATTTGCAAGTGGGTCTTTGAACTGAATCATTTTGGAGCATTGTAAAGACTTGGAGACTTTTACCCAACTGATGGCTAATCTAGTTGGTAATTGTTTTTATCTTTTTATGATGTGTAGCTAAAACCTCAATTCTTGGGGTGTGATCATGTGATTATTGGATTAATTAACTTATGGGTATTGTTATTATTGATTTAAATGCTTAATTGAAGTGGGTTTAATTATTAGTTGTGTTTTAATCTATGAATTGTAATTGCAAATTCAATTCTAGCTTAGGGTTCTAGGCTTGCTTAAGAAAGAGGTTTTAGAACCAAGGTTTTTTATTAATGATTGTAATTAGGGAAAAAAGACAAATATACCCCCAAATTTTCGTAAATGGTATGCATATATCCTCCGTCGTACTATTGGGACATTGATGCCCATGCCGTCTAAAAACTAGATCATATATACCCTTCACTCAAACGAAAAACTAAATAGGGACACATAGCACAATCTTATCCATCGATCCGATATTTAATCAGTGGATAAGATTATGACACGTGTATGTCCGTTAGTATAAAGGGTATATATGCTCTAGTTTTTGGATGGCAGGGGCACCAATGTCCCAAAAGTATGACAAAGGGTATCTGCATACCATTTACAATTGTTCAGAGATATATTTGTCCTTTTTCCCTTGTAATTATTAGGTTGATGTGGGTTCAACTCGACAGAGTGAATCCTAAACTCGATTCTACCTATCTAGCTCGAGAGAGTAGATGAATTAAGGTTTTGGGTTGTTTATATTGATATGCTTGTTGAGGTTCGAGAGAACTCACTTGAATTATAATAGTTGTTCGAGAGAAAGATATTACACTTATAGTCTAGCCTACCCAATGAGATGTAGCAATTCATTAGTAATTTCAATTACCCTTATAGCGAAATTAGCCTATAATCGATCACATCCCGAGAATTCCTTTCTATAACATTGTTTCACCTGTTTTCTTATTTGCTTTAGCTGATTAATTGACAAACCAAACCCCCCATCTGACATTCGTTGTCAACTCTTAGATTTATCTATATGTTTACGATATTTTCTATTCCTATAACATATTAGATTACGTTTGTAACTTCATAATTGAATTCGAATTTGTATCTCTCCCTGTGGGTTCAACCCCAACTCTTCGTTGGGTTTTATACTAGATTACGACCGCCTACACCTAGTATTGGATGAGGTGTAGATGAGCGTTTATCAAAAATGGCGCCGCTGTCAGGGAGTGGTGTTGTTTAGAATTCTATTATTGAAGTTTGAATTGTGATCTTCTTGTGTTGCAGTTGAATCAACTTACTTTGTTTTGTGTTTGTGTTGGCTGTATTTGAACATAGGAAGAAATGAGCGTTAACGGGAGTAATGGTAGCCAAGTTGGCTAGCAAGACGATATCGATAAGTTGAATGATATTAATGACCCGATCCAATTGGGTGGTGTTGGTGCTATATGTCTACCCCTGTTGAGGGGAATGTTGTCTTTCATGTCACTAGCATCATGCTTCAGATCATACAAATGAAAGGATTGTATGAAGGGCTGACTCATGAGGATTCCCATGAGCACATTCAAAATTTCGTCGACATTTGTGGACCGTTCTCATTCAATAATCTCTCAAGAATCAGTATGTCTCCAGTTATTTGCATTCACTTTGATGGGAGAAGCTACCAAGTGGTTAGCTGATCTCCCGAGGAATTCCATTACTACTTGGGATGAACTAACAGTGGCTTTCTTCGTAAGGTTCTTTCCCCCATCAAGGATGATGATTTAAAGAGATAGTATTCAGGGGTTCAAACACTTGGAAGGTGAACCAATCCCCGAGATGTGGTTGAGATTTCAAAAGTTGGTACTTCAATGTTCGACTCACGAACTTCCAAACAACGTGTTGTTACAATACTTCTATAGGAGTCTTGACTCGGTGAAAAAAGGTGTTTCTGATCAACTTGTTCTAGGGGTATAATGCAACAACCTTATGAAGTATCAACTCAACTCCTCGATGGCATGACCAAGATTAATAGAGCATGGTACACTCATGAGGACCTAGTGTCTCCTCTCACTTTTAGAATGACAAAAGAGCAGATCGAGAAGGATCAAGAGAGAGACCAAAATATGGCCAAAATAATGACCCAATTGGATATCTTGGCAAAAAATGTGATGGGTAGTGGGTCAAAGAGTGTGAATGTTGTTGGTATTGGTGGAAAAAATCCCGATGAAGCACAATTTGAGGCGCTGTACAATGAGAAAGTGAACTTCCTTTCAAATCAAGGAGGAGGTTTTCATTCAAACTACCGAAAGCCGGATGGAAATCTGGGTTGGAATAGAGATGACAGATGGAGAGATCGTGATAGAGAATGGCGTGACTGTAACGATGCTTGGAAGGAAAGAAATGGTGAGAAGGAAAGATACATCCCACGTCATGAATGTCAAAAGCCTAAGTAACAAAGAGCTGACTCAAAGAACGTCTGTACGGAAAACAGGCTTTCACGCATTCTCAATAAGGTAGAAAGGTCGAACAATATTTTGAAAGAAATGAAAGAGGGCGTCTCTACAATCAATCAGACGGTCACCTCATACTCAGTGTCCATCAAGCAATTAGAAATGCAAATGGGTCAAATTTCATCTCATTTGAACCCAATGGTGAAATGGAGTCTACCAAGTGATACCTTGGCCAACTAGAAAAATGAACCTTGAAAACGTATCCACGTCGTGCCACGACGTTAAATAAGGCTCTTATTGGGAGGCAACCCAAGGTTTAATGCTTTTGTTTATGTTGTTTGAATAATGGGTGTTGAATGTGCAGGTAGAAAAGTTGAAGTTTTTGGTCAATGGCAACTAACGAGCCAAAAGTCCTGTCGACAAGTCGCCGAACATGTCGGCGAGCTCAACTTGGATTGTCGTTGGCACCACCTGGATTACTGGAGGTTCTGTAAAACTTGACGGGCTGAAGTACCATTCGGCGCATCGCCGAGTGGGTGGCGAACACGACTTACTTCGCAGACTGGCGCACGAACTGAAGAGTTTTTTAAGTCCTCCTTGCTTCTGGAGGACTCCAGTTTTGTGAGTTATTCGTAATAGTTTTTGAAGAGTCTTGGGTCTTGTCCCGACACTCACCTTTATACAATAGAGGCTTCATTGATAGTTCCTAGGTGTAGTTGAGCGTTTATCAGGAACTCATTAGGGAAAACCATTTTGAAAAAGGACTTAAAATCAATTTAAAATATCCATTTTAGCTAATAATTTGGGTTCTTGAAAAACCTTACCATTTACCCACCAAAATCCCTCATTTTGATGTTAGAATTCATAAATAATCAAAGGAAAATCAAGGCTTAGGATCAAGAAAACTTACCTAATTGATTTAGCACATACAATCCTTTCAAATTCGCCACCAAGGGTTCCCCAAGTTAAAAAGAAATGGTGAAATGTGGCTTAAACCCTGAAATTTGCAGGCCAAGACCCTCTCAGGTATCGCACAAGCGATTAGGGGTTCGCTTAAGTGAATCCCGCTAAAAAATGTGGGCCTCACTTCTGCGAAGCGAAGGTTACTTAACCAATGGCTGCTTCATTAATGCGAAGGTCAACCAAGGTTGAACCTTCGTGAGAGCGACCCAAGCCTCACTAAAGCGAGCCTCACAATTGAGAGCCATCTCTCGCAAAATTAGAGCATACCAACACTCAGACGTCAGAAAAATAAGCCAACTGTCAAGCATCAAAAGGACCCTTGAGATTTGTTCGGATCTCCGTGCACACAAACCACATATACAAATCAATTATACTCGACGTTCTATACTTAATAGAACCGTAAAAAAATACAAATTAGAGGTCTCCTTGACTTGACATCTGTGTAAACTACAAGAAACTAAGTCATGCCTAAAATGACTAAAACAAGCTCATGACCTCTCAAAAATTAACTAAGACCTTAACTAGGCCTAAAATTACCCCATGAATCCAAAAAAACTCTCGAAATTCCGATCCAAGCATCTGAACCCCGAATATTGATGAAAGTCAACCCAAAGGCTAAAATTCTACAACTTATAGGACCTCAACTCCTCAAAGACTCAGAAAATGAAACCAACAACTCTCACGGATCAGATTTCACATTTCGATACAGATTGAATCATTGGAATTCCATTCCGACTTATTAACAACTTGGCCTGTCAAACTCAAAGCTTACCAAATTATCAACTTTAAATCAAAGTCCAAAACCAACTTCTCAAAACTCAAACATAGAAGACTCGGGGTCAAACATGGAAAGGAAAAATGGTAAATTTTACGGAAAAACAAAAAATGACCGACTGAGTTATTACATTATCCACCACTAAAAACCATGTTCGTCCTCGAACATAAAGCAAAAGAAAGTACCTAGAGCTTAAAATAGTTGAGGATATCTAGCACGTATATCAGACTTGTCTCATAAGTCACCTCATCGATTGAACGATGTTTCCAATGTACCTTCATTGAAGCAATCTTTTTTTCCTAAGCTTTGTGACCTGCCTATCCAAGATAGCTATAGGCTCCTCCTTTATAGATAAGTTTGGACCCAACTCCACTGAATCAAGGGAAAGTACATGGTACTCATCCGGAGCCTACTTTTGAGCCATGGAAACATGAAACACAAGATGCACAACTGACAAACTAAGTGGCAAGGCCAACTTATAGGCCACCTCTCCCACATGAGAAAAATCTCAAAAGGTCCAATGAATCTAAGGCTAAGCTTGCCCTTCTTTCCAAACCTTATCACACCCTTTATGGTTGACACTCAAAGCCAAACATGATCACCCTCCATGATTACTAGGACTCGAACTCTCCAATCTATATAAATCTTTTGTCGACTCTGGGCTGTCAAAAGTCTACCTTGGATCATATAAACCTGCTTCATGGAATCTCTAAGCAAGTCTATATCTAATGGATCCATCTCAGCTGAATTAAACCATTCGTCTGGAGATCTACACTGTCTGCCGTACAATGCCTCAAAATGGAAATCTGAATACTGGAATAATAACTGTTGTTGTAGGCAAACTCTTCTAAGGGAAAATACGGATCCCATCTAACACCAAAATCAATCACACAAGCTCGAAACATGTCCTCCAACACATAAATCGTCTACTCGGATTGACCATTTGTCAAAGGGAGGAAGGTTAAACTCATATCTAACTAAGTACTCAAACCATGCTGCAAATCCTTCTAGAAATGGGAAGTGAACAATAAACCTCGATCAGGAACAATAGAAATTGGGACCCATGCAAACGCATAATCTGACTGATATAATGCCCAACTATCTTCTCCGTCGTATACTTCACCCAAATTGGGATGAAATGGGTGGACTTGGTCAAAAATCACCCAAATGGAGTAATAACCTCCCACGGTGGTAAGTAGTCCCACCACAAAGTCCATAGTGATTTGTTCCCACTTCCAAGTAGGAATAGGCGTCCTCGGAGATATACCTTTAAGCCGTTGGTGCTCACACTTGACCTGTTGGCAAGTCAAACACATTAAAACAAAATATGCAATATCTCTCTTCATACCACACCACCAATAGTTCTGGCTCAGGTCATGAGACATCTTCGCCGCACTCGAATGGATGGTATATCAGGAACAATTGGCCTTTTTAAGAATCATCCTAATCAACTCCCCTACCTTGGGCGCACAAATAATGCCCTCAATCTTGAGACACCATCAGAATCAAGGACAACCTCCTTGGCTTCCTCTTTCATCACCTTGTCTCAAATGAGACATAGTTTCTCATCATCAAACTGACACTCACGAATCTGCTCAGCTAAGGAAGAACGAGCGTCAATAAAATCAATCAAACCACCCGTCTCCTCAGAAATTTGTAATCGGATGAGACTGTTGCTTAACCTATGAATATCTCTAGAAAATGGTCTCTCCTCCACACAAATAACGACAAAACTTTCCATGCTATAAGTCTTCCTACTCAAAGCATCGGCCACCACATTAGCCTTTCCTAGATGATACAAGATGGTGATATCATAGTCTTTCTGTAGCTCAAGCCATCGACATTTCCTCAAAGTTCAGATCTCTCTAATTGAAAATGTACTAAATATTTTGATGGTTTGTGAAGACCTCACAATGAACCCCATACAGATAATGTCATTATAGCTTAAGCACAAACACTATGGCTGCTAACTCCAAATCATGGTTGGGGTAGTTCCTTTTATGGGTATTCAAATTTCTAGAGGCATAGGCAATCACCTTTTCTTTCTGCATAAGAACACTACCTAATCCGACTCCAGAAGCACCACAACACATAGTGAAGTTCATACCCTTATCGGGTAAGTTCAAAACAGGACCCAACATTAACAAGGTTTTGAGCTTTTGAAAATGAAAGCTCACACTTTGATAAGTTAGTCTAGTCAAAGGGGAGAAGCGCTGAAGAAATTGTCTGTAATAGCCTACAAGTCCCACAAAACTCCAGATCTCAGTAACCGACGTAGGTCTGGTCCAACCCCTCACTTTTTCAATCTTGGCTGGATCTACTTGAATACCCTCCTTGGACACCACGTATCCCAAAAAATGCCACGGAATCAAGATAAAACTCACACTTCTAGAACTTGGCATAAAACTTCTCTTTCCTTAATCTCTAGAGTACAATCCTTAAATGTCGATCATGATCCTCCCCAGTCTTGGAGTACACCAAGATGTCGTCAATGAACACTATCACAAAGGAATCCAGATAAGGTTAAAACACCCCATTCATCAACTCTATGAACGTTGCAGGGCATTAGTCAAATAAAAAAACATCACAAAATGCCCATAGTGCCCATAACGAATCCTGAACGCTATCTTAGGGATATCTAATGCCCTAATCTTCAGTTGATGATAACCGGATCTCAAATCAATCTTAGAAAATAGAGATGCACCACCTTGAAACTGATCAAACAAATCATCAGTACGAGGAAGAGGATACTTGTTCATCACTATTACTTTGTTCAACTGTCGATAATCAATACACATCCTCATGGATCCATCCTTCTTCCTCACATTCGACATATTAGCTCCCCATGGAGAAACAATAGGGAAAATAAACCCCTCTATTAAGAAATCTTGTAACAGATCCTTCAATTCCTTCAACTCAGCTGGAGCCATACGATAATGAGGAATAAAGATGAGTTTCGTGCGTGGCTCCAAGTCAAATAGCAAAATCAATATACCTATCCGGATGAACACCTGAAAGATCAGTAGGAAACAAATCTACAAACTCTTAAACCATGGGAATAGAATCCATGGGAGATGGCTCAACACTAGTATTCCGTATGAATGCCAAGTAGGAAAAACACCCTCTATCAACCAATCTTTGAGCCCTAATGAAGAAGATAACTTTTCTACAGTTAGAACCACTAGCACCCGTCCACTAAACTCTTGGGACACTCCACATCGCTAAGGTCATTGTCTTAGCATAACAAACAAGAATAACATGATGCGGAGAAAGTCAATCCATACCAACGATGCTATCAAAGTCTACCATTCCCAAAATGATCAACTCTACCCAAGTATCAAACCCGGCAAAAGAAACAAGACATGATTGATACACTCAATCCATGACTAAGGATTCACCCACTGGTGTAGAAACATGAATAGACACACACATGCAATCAGAAAACATATCAAACCCAACAGTAAAATAGGTAGACACGTACGAGAAATAAGAACCTCGATCAAATAGTACATATGTAGGTCGAAGGAAAATTAGGATGCTACCTGTGATCATAGAATAAAAAATAGCAGACTCATGCCTCCCTAGAGAAGCATAACACTGACCGTCACAACTGCATGCAGTCTGAGTAGAACCTCTACCTCCACCCTACGCAGCTGGAGTACCCCCTACCAGTAGTCATGCCACCTTTACCAGACTGAACTCTACTTTAACCCCTAGCCGGATGTGCTGAATCCCTAGCTGAAGCAACTGAATAAGAACGTTGATGTCACGACCCATCTAATACTTGTAAAGACTTAGGGACGCAACCCAAACAAAGTTCTAAACACAAAATAAAAGACATAAATGAAAGGGTATCAAATCCTCGATGTAATGAGGACTCACCAAATCTTCACTTGCTTGCTCTATTAAGATCCTAGCTACGAGGATGGAACTCAATATCGTCGGACCCTACATTTGATAAGAATGTAGGCAAGAGTATGTGTTAGTACAATAATGTACTAAATATGATGGCTAGCATAAATCATCAACATAAGCATAACATAGGCATAAGAGATAACAATATAGTCATATACCATAATCATAAGAGACATCAACATAACATAAGAGAACCACTTCATAAGTACCCTCAAAGCTTGCTTGTGCAATGCATGAATAAGACCCCATAAATCTCACTCATGCTAAGAAAACCCCTTTAGGTCCTCATTCATATTCATTATCCTTTGATTTAATCCTTAACTTAATTCTCCTAGGCAAGGGAACATTCACCTTTAGTCAAGCATATCAAGGAAGGCAACTACAACAACAATCCAAGCTAAGCATACATCATACAAGTAATTATCATATCAAAACATACTTACTATACTTTCTTGGAGTAGTCTTGTTTAATCATAAACATACTACGTCCTTGATTAGGGATTAGTCCCTCGTATTCATACTATTCATGAGAGAGTACTTCTTTAATAGTTCAAGACAAATCATGACTCAAGAATGGTTACGATTTACCAATTCAAGGCTACCAAGGAAAAACACCTTACAATGCTAGACCAAGCTACCATGGAAAGCACCTTACTATGCAAATCCAAGCTAGTCAAGGAAGAGTATTATTGCTCAATCCAAGCTACCATGAAATGATGTGGCCTCACCAAGTCAAGCTGTCACGCAAAACATTCTGTTGTGCTTAGTTCAAGCTACATTGGAGGGGTATGATTGCTCAATCCAAGGTTGTTCATAAGTTTTATTAACTCAAGCTACCATGCTTGGTCTTGTCTTACCAAGTCAAGTTATTCATGAAGGGATCATATATCACAACTTCAAGTTATCATAGTTCATACATTCTTTGATTCACTATAGGTGAGCAAGTCTTTCAACCTAGAATCATTCTAATCTTTATGTAAGAAAACCTTTCACATTATACATACATACATAGGGTAGATCATGTGGGTGAACCTTCCACAACAATCCTATCTACAATTCAACATTCATTATATAGCCCAATCTCAAGCGCTACTAATCATAGTTCATTATACATACATTAGCCCCAATCAATTCATGTCAATTTACTTAATTCTCAAGAGGTCTACAATATATTTCATCAATTCTAGAAGATTACATCTAAATTCCCAATTTCCCTTTTCATGGCATAAACCCAACTTTATCATATTCACCTTAGAATCATAGGTTAAGCATGGATACATGTATAATCATACTAAAACATGTAATTCTATCATAAACGAACATCATAAACGTTCATAATCCACTCTATTAGATATAACCCATAACATTAGAAGAAACCCTAATTTGACTTGGGGAATTCTTTTTCTAAATTAGTGGGAACATGGGGCTTCATGGATGAAAGGAGTCCATGAATGAATAAACCATCATACCTTGATTACAAAGCCTACCTAGCTTGAATTAATGGAGACTTGACTTGACTTGACCTAGCTTGAATGAGAAAACTCATGAAAACTTTTCTTGAAATTCTTGAATTAGTTTCTTGAAATCTCTATGGCCAAGAATTATGATTTTCATCAGAGATTCATAATTGTATGGAGGAATTTGAGTTGGAAAGAAGGAATTCTTTGAGAAGAACTTACCTTGAAGAAAAATCTTGAAAAAGATGGAAAGAATCTTGAAAAAGATTGAAAGAATCTTGAATGGAGTCTTCTACTTTAATTTTTCCTCAGGGTTTTGTCTTAGGGTGTGAGAGAGAAGAGAATGATGGATTAAAAGATGAAATAGAATTGTTTAGGGCTTTATAGGAGTTGAGAAATCCGTTTTTAAGGTTTTCCTAGTGGTATAAGGAAAAGAAAATTACCTTATTTAAAATTTTCCCTCGGCTAAAACGGAACTGCACTACACCAGTTACTAAAAATAGTCATAACTTTTTACTCAAAAATTGGATTGACGCAAAATTGGTGGCGTTGGAAAGTAGATTCAAATACTTTTAATTGGATAGGTTATGGCTCAGGTAAAGCTTTATATTCTAAGAGATATGGTCTTTTGAAGTTGACTCAAGTAGAATCTTACATCAAAACTTAATCGGAAAGGAAACTTTCGAATCTACTAGGAGTTTCTAGTGACCTTAGTTGATATCCAAAATCATTTCCCACACTAAAGAATTTATCTTAACACCGAAGAAAATTAAGAGTCACTCAGTACGACCTTATATGCAATTTAAGAATGGTTTGGGCTTAACTTAGAAATTTTTGGGGTGTTACAGTTGAGGTTCTGAATGATTTTGTAGAGGAAATTGTCGCATCATATGACTTAGATCCTTACAAGTATAACAAGATCTCGACACAGATAATTGCTACTGCAAACCACACAAACTACCGTGGTCACCTCGGCTAGAACTATGAGATCCTCCAGTTGAATGCCCTTTCTCCAAACTCTTCTTAAACCATCTAGGTACTCATAATGGATTGGAAGAAAGCCCCCTCTCTGGCTACCGTGAACACATAGGATCTGACGGAGAAAGTCAACCCTCTCACAAACCAGCGAACTCTTTCTGCCTCATCTAGAACAATAGTCATAACATACCTAGAAAGCTTACGAAATGAGCCTCATACTCGATCACAGACAAACTGCCCTGAGTCAAGATCTCAAACTTCAGACGAATTTCCTCTCTCACGCTCCAAGGAATGAAGCGGTCCTGGAAAGCACTAGAAAACACATCCACTCTACCGGAGGAGATCCAATTATTCTAGACCTCTCAAAAGTCCTCCACCACTCTCTAGCATGACTACGAAGTTGAATTGCACCAAACCAGACACCACGGGCATCCACCATACCCAATGCCTCAAGCATCCCATGGCACAAATTCAAGAACTCATGAGCATCCTCGCTCTTACCACCCTGAAACTTTGGTGGTTTCATCTTTTGAAACCCTTCATAACACTGCTAATCAGCCGTTATCAAAATAACCTCAGGAGCAATCTGCGCACCAATAGCAGGTGCAAGAACCTTGGTGGCTGGCCCACCTGAACATGAATACCCCGAGTCTGCTGTTGACCTGGGGTCAGTTCCCCTACCCTCGTCTGAGCACCATGTGGTGTACATGTCGCATTACCATGAGAAAGGTTCTCTAACACACCTAGCATCCTTAATAAAGTCTCCTGAAACAAAGGAGCTCCAAACTCGAGAGGAACCCGATCCTCAACAACCTCAACCTGCGGCTCAGGAGAAGCCTCTCTAGCACTACCTTTGGCTGGTGGCGCTTCATAGTCACGACCTTTACCTGGTGCTACTCCATGAGCACTACTTCTATCTCGAGCCCTACCTCTATCTTAGCTGGAGCCTCAACAACAGGCTCAGGGACTGCCTCCCTTCTACCACTGGAAACAGAAGCTCTAGTCCTCGGCATTTGCCAAAAGAACATGCGACAACTCAACACTCGCGAAGGTAATCTCGCACGATAAGAAATGATGAATAAAAGGAAAATGAAGTTTCCTAACAATCATTGTAGCCTCTTGAAGATAAGTACAGATGTTACAGATCCTCAATACTCTATTTAGACTTGGCTTGTACACACGTGAGACCTATGATATTGGGGCTCTGATACAATTTCTTAATGATCCAAAAATTGACGTGATGACACTTGTCTTTTTTCACCAAGAAAAGTTAGCCTCAACCCAACGATAACGAAAGAAAATGCAGAAAACAGTATATCAAGAATAAGAGAAAGTAAAAATCTTATTCATTCTAAACAATACCCCAAAACTTGGATTTCATATGTACAAGCCACTAATGAAATTATAGAGTTCGAAAGATAAAAACAAGTCTCAGTCTTTGTTTCTCAAGTATAACAAAGCTTAAAAGAAAAAAAGGTCTTCCAGGATGACAAACAACTATCTTTCAGATCCTTCAACGAGCCTCGACTATTAAGAGAAAAAGAATAAGATCACACTGGTCCGGGCTCGGAACCTTCACTAGTGTAGAAGTAAGGGGTGAGTACCAACATCATGGTATCCAACAAACAACTACTAAACAAAGAAACTAGAGAGAAATTGAATACCCGTTAAACTCCAACCGAACCTTCTCAAAATAAAACATGCACAGAAATCAGCCCAACGAAACAATTCTACAATATACGACTCACAAGACCCAATATACACAGTTCAATCTTTCACAATTCAATAAATTAAATAAGTCAATCTCAATGTCAAGTAGTTCAGTTACACGTAACAAGTACATCAATCACAATCAACAAGTAAGTCACGCATAAGCATCAAATGTTTCAAGTCACAATGATCAATCTTTTACCGGAACCATTTCTCATCGGCACAATATCACTAGCCAAAACTATTTCCCATCAAATTTATATCACATAACTAACCGGAACCATTTCCCATCAGCTTTATATCACTATCCAAAACCATTTCCCATCGTCTTTATATAAATCACTAGTCACAACTATTTCCCATCAGCTTTATATCACTAGTCAGAACTATTTCCCACCGGTTTTATATCAAATCATCAGTCGAAATCATTTCTCGTCAGCTTTATTAATATTCATCCGCAAAGACCTCGGCATCAAAACACTCGCCGACAAAGACCTCGGCATCAAAACACTCACCGACAAAGACCTCGGCATCATAAATCATAATTGTCTCATCACAGTGTTCACAATCAACGCAAGCAATATCATACCACACGATAGAGATACAATTCACACAATTCAGGTCAACATTCATGTTTTCAAGCATTTCATCAATCAATCAATCAACAGTCACAATAAGGCAATTCACATCATCATGTTCATCACAAAGCCTTTTTCATTTCAACCCTTTTTTATTCATTTAGATGTATTAAGTGGAAACTTAAACCCTTTACCTCATCTCTATTACTCCCAATACACAAGCAACAAAGAAAGCATATGAATTGAAATAGAATACAAGGTTTAGGAGATCACTTGCCTTAAATTAATCAACAATCACTCCAAAAGTTGAGTCTTCCCCCTCCAAACCACTTCCAAAGCCACACAATCTATGTACAAGCAAGTATTTACAATCACTCATTACAAATAACAACACCCACAACAATTCCCTTGAAAGGTGGGTCAATCAACACAATACTCAATTCCAAAATTAAGGTTTGAATTCGAAATTTAATACTTGAAAATATCACTCAAGACTTTAGGAACTCAATAGGGAAAACCCATTTTGAAAAAGGACTTAAAATCAGTTCAAAATCTCCATTTTAGCTAAGAACATGAGTTCTTAAAAAAAACCTTTCAATTTACCTACCAAAATCCCACATTTTGATGTTAGAATTCATAAATAATCAAAGGAAAATGAAGATTTAGGATCAAGAAAACTTACCAAATTAATTTAGCATAAAAAATCCTTTCAAATTTGCCACGAAGAGTTCCTCAAGTTAAAAACTGGTGAAATGGGACTTAAGCCCCAAAATTTGCAGTCCAAAACCCTCCCAGGTATCGCACAAGCAACCAGGGGTTCTCTTGAGTGAACCCCGCTAAAAATGTGGGCCTCACTTCTGCGACCAGACCTTCGCTTAAGCGATGGATGCTTCTTTAATGCGAAGGTTGACCCTTCACAAAAGCGATCCAAGTTTCGCTAAAGTGAGCCTTTCAAAAGCGAGCCATCTCTCGCAAAAGCGGAGCACACCAACACTCAGACATCAGAAAAATTAGTCAACTCTCAAAACATCAAAAGGACCCTCGGGATTCATTTGGAACCCCGTGTATACAAACGATATATGCAAATGAATTATACTCAACGTTCTAGACTCAATGGAACTGTCAAAACACGAATTTGAGATCTTCTTGACCCGACATCCATGAAAACGAAAAAAAAAACTAACTTACACCTAAAAAGGTTAAAACAAGCCCGGGACCTCTCAAAAATCAGCCAAGACCTCAATCATGCCTAAAATTACCCTCCAAATCTAACGGGACTCTCGGAATTCTGATTTGAACATTAGAACCCCGAATGTTGATCAAAGTCAATCCCAAAGGCTAAAATTCCACAATTCACAACTCAGGACCTTAAATCCTTAAAAAGACTTGAAAACTGAAACCGACAACTCTCACGGATCAGATTTTACATTTTGGGACGGATGGAATCGTCGAAATTCCATTCCGACACTCGAAACTCCAAAAGACACCGAAAACTACTTTCTTAACAACTGGCCTTTCAAACTCAAAGCTTACCAAATTCTCAACTATAACTCAAAGTTCAAAACTCAAACAAAGAAGACTCTGGATCAATCACGGGAGGGAAAACGATAAATTTCAGAGAAAAATAAAAAATGATCAATTGGATCATTACAATTTACACTGTTAATTACCCTAATAACGTCAAATCGATATGGTTTACACAATTTCAAGTTGTAGGTTTTAGCCACTCATAGTATTTAAAACCAATAAGGAATTTTTGTTCATAAAAAAGATTCAACTAACAAAAGTTATGACAAGAAACAAAATTTGAAATTCAAAACCAAGTTAATCACTCAAAAGCTTCAAACCAACATACAATATTCTTTGTTCCTTTGCTAGAACGAATGATGCTAAAATAAAACTTAGAAGATACTATTTATAGTTTGGAGAAATTCAAAATTACATAATGAAATCTGAAATCTTGCTATGCACCTAATGTCCAAGCTGATGGCCCGTTGCAAGTGTGACAGTCCATTGTAGGGGCGGCCACCTTGATCCAGAAAATAGTGCACAAATTACTTCTCTAGTGGTTGTCTTGATGGACCATCGTAGGTGTGAAGGTCTGTCATGCAGCTCCACAAAAATTCATCTATTGTTTCAACTTGACATCAAGGTTGACGGTCCGCCAAACAAGTGGTTAGGTTCAAATTTGGGAAGGTTTTAGGGTTGGGCATCAAATCTCGAATTAGGGTGGGCGTAGGGTTCGGTCTCAAATCAGGCAATCTTGGTCCGAGTCAATGCATTTTCAAAAGGCTGAAAATTGAGGGGCCAAATATGCTTTGAAAGTGAATGGTAGTAGCAACTTATTAAAACCATGATAGACAACTAACTTCTTTTTGTGTAGTCATAGTGATATATAGTAGAAAGTCATGTCTAACTTGCTTGTGGACAAACAAATATTTCAAATTTGGGGTGTTGTTATGCCTTGAAATTAGGGCATATCTTTTACTTAAAAGTTTTTATATGTTTTAAATTAAAACATTGCTTTAAAACATGGATCGCGAGATAATCACAAAGAGAATCGGTAGAGTAGTTGATATTTTAAGGATTTCAACTTTGTGGAGCATTATAAATAGTCTTTATAAGTTTATTTTCTAGAGGTTCGATGTTATTGTTCATTTTAGTTAGTTTTTGGATATCAAGTTCCAATAATTTTCTACCTATTCCTTGTGAGATTCAACCAATCTTGTTTGGGTTCTTACATATATATATATATGACTGCATTACATCATTTGAGGGTATATCTACATATCGTCCATTGATATGGAAAATTGTTATCCTTTTCAAAAAGTCGAACAATGTTTGAAATTTAAGTTGAAGAAAAAGCCATGAAAAAAAAATATACTTACATAATGAAAAACTACAAATAATCATTACCTCACCACTTGTTATGAAAATGAAGAGAAAACCGCTCTTGATTGTGGGATATTGAGAGAGAAATTGTGCGCAAATGTCATATGCCACGACTTAATAGTAGTTAAGAGTGTGGGTTTTGTATTTTGCACAAAATACGAAGATTAGCTATAAATATTTATTATTTTAAACATTAGCTGTTAATGGTAAATACTTTTTTACGTTCCTGTCGTCTTTATTAAAAATAGATGGTCCTTAACACTTGTCATTTTTCAAAATCAATACATAAATAACATTATTCTTTCTATTTTACCTTTGAGAGTTATTAGCCTTGAAAGTACAAATTTAACCAACATAGGAAAACTAAATGATAAATTCATATTTAATACAATGATCAATTTAATTAGTCGAACTAATTTAATTTATGTTATTTATTGAAAAATTGACTTCAAGAGAACACTAATTAAACGGTACAATAGTAAACTTACCTAGTTTCTTATAGGACGCGAAATCTAAAATGATAACATATAAATAGGAATAGAGGGAGTACATATCATAAGTTAGTTACATCATATTAATTTAACTATATATATAATATATATACAAAGGCGGAGTTAAATGGGGTTTTGTGGGTTCAAACGAATCCCGTAGCTTTTTCGTAGATCTTGTATTTGTATTAAAAAATTAAATAAATATATATGTATATTAACTTGTGAACCTCTAACAAGATTTATTGACGGCTCAGTGGTAAGGAATGAGCCAAGTAATGCTTTCCAAACTAGAGTTGTGAGTTTGAACCCCACTATCAATAAAAATTTCTTTTTAAAAAAAGAAAACATGCTTTGCAATATTTTTTATTTTTTATTTTACAATTTAGAACTCCTAACTCCTAATCATGGCTCTTCCTTTCTAAATATAGAGAGATGGCGAAACATACTACTTTGTACGAATCTCTCTATTTTTCTAGTCAATTTTTATCCATTTGTTCATAAAGCTATTTATCCTATTGCAAAATATTTTTTGAACACCTCTAACATTATATATTCAAAGTTTGCCAGAAAATGAGACTTTTACTAGGTCAACAATGTGACAAAAACAATAGTGAAGATAATAAATTCTGGCTGCTTAAACTAAATTTAAAAAGATAATATATTCTGAATCCGTACAAGTTAATAAATAAAGAAAACTCAAGATTTAATGGTACTATGGGAGGATTTTTGAGTGAATTGAAGGCTCAAGCCTAAGTCAACGTCAAGTAATCAATTATTATTATTATATATATATGTGTGTGTGTAATAAATAAAGAGACCAGGAATTCAAAACATGAATAGCTCTAGAGTTGATGTTGGTGGGCTATACAAACCTTTACAGTCTACAAGAATTTTCATATTTGGTAGCCAATATCTTTTCCTCTGTAAAAATTTAGGAATATATTTTTACACCCAATTATATAGTAATGCCAAATCTTGTTGTAATAACATATAGTTTGTTTTCTTTTTCGACTGTTATAGCGACTGATTTTTACATATTGATAAATAATATTTGATTGTTGTTATGATAAAAAAAAAAAGAATGAATACATAAGATCTAACTTTTTTTATATATTTTTTAACGTAAATACTTTAATGTCAAATTTTAAATTTAATCATACTTTATTTAAATAAAGAAAATCTTTTAATGATGGAAATAATATTCACATAATATTATTTAACATATTATGTACTAAAGTATCAAGATATTTTGGTCAAAATCTCTTAGCCCTATTATGAATAATCTTAATGATTTTATTTTTATAAAAATGGTTAACTGTTATATTATCAAAAGAGAAGATAAGTGTAATTTTACAAAGACCATTAGACTGTTAATAGAGAGGTAAAATATAAGGATGTTGTTATAGAAAGTTTTAACCATACATATTACGCTAATTAGTTGTCTTATATTAATTTGTCTGTAGCAAATTTTAAAATACATTTATTATTAATATCGAAAAATACTTTTGACTAATTAGTCCTATTAATATGCACTTTTATCTAATTAATAATATTCTTTCAAAATTAACCAATGACGTGTAGAAGAACCCTATGCTGCTATGCACCATTAAATTTTTTTCTGTTTTTTACTCGCTTACCGTAATAATAACAACAACAACATATTTAGTGAAATATCATAAATAGAATTTGAAAAAGATGAAAGACACATATACTTTATTTCTATTCTTAAGAAATAAAAAAATATTTTCAATAAAAGATTCAAAGCATACAATATCATTCAAACACCAAATACTTTTTCGTTTTGGCCACGAGTTTAAGAGGAGCAAATGTACATCCAAGACAACAAATCTATAGCTTACCAACAAAGTTACGGTGGATTGATAAATACTCTCTCATTCCTTAATCAAAGATTTCAGATTCAAGTTCCCTTGGATTCAAAGTCAACTTTGTATTCAAATTTAATTAGATCTCAATATGGATACCAAATATGATTTAAGAAACAAAAAAAAAGAAATTTATAATTCAAAAATAGTATTATCGATTTTTTCTAATTAATTAGCACAAAGCCACGCCACATACATAAAACAGACTGCAATAATTAAAAATAGGTTTGATCAACTCTTAAGCTAATCCAAATCAATTGTTTTTAGAATGGCAATATCCATTTGAAATCATTTCCATAATTAGAGGTGCAAATTTTCATGAATTGGCTTGAAATAATTACAATAATTAAATTTTTGAGATTATAGACAAGGACATTTTCTTAAAGTGGTGATGAGACTAAAAAAAGTGAATATGTACATAACAAGGCAACTTACTTGAGATAAGATGTTTTCAAAACTAATCAAATGGAAATTAAATAACGTATTGGAAAGAGCAAATTAATTTTTTTTATATCAATAAAATAATTTTAAAAATAAAAGAAGTAACCAAAACGAAAAAAAGAGGAGTTGTTAATATATAATTATTTTCTACTTGTTGAGTGTAGAACGGGCAAATATGGAATTTGAGATTTTATGCAATAGGGCAAAGTGGGAAATGTGAAATATGATTAATAGGGCGTTATTGGTTGGTAGCAACATCCAACAGAAAAATAAAATAAAATATAAACAATAGTATATAATTATATAATTTAAGAAATAGGTATATAAATAAAAGCACCGACGAGGAGGAGTATGATTGGATAGACGGCCTGTCATTTTAAGCTTCTTAAAAGATAACGTCTCGACAACCCAAATTGCTATATATGTTTCCGGTGTTCGGAGCTCAAATTAGAGGTCAAATTTGAATCGCACATCACAAGATTCATTCGGGAAATGGCGCTCCAACAGAATTTTCTTCATTTCCATGACTAGAACCCGAAATTTATAATTAAAGGTAAAACAGTTCCACCACCGCAATACAATCCATGTTCATATCCCTTATATTACTTTTAGTTACTAAGAAGAGTGAATGATCCTAAATAGGCACGAGTCTACCTGTTTAAGGTGATAAACACATTTTCGATATTATTTGGCTGTACCTATAAAAATTGTGGACTTCAACTATATTTTATATTCCCTTAGTTTATTTTTATTTGTTTATTTTTTATTTTGAATGCCTTATAAATTAATGATTAATATGAGTATTTTATCATAATATTCATATTGATTGATATACAATTTTAGATTTTGAGAAATGATTTAAGAAATAAGTAATTAATATTGAAGGTACATGTGAAAAAAAAAATTAATAGGCTAAAAGTGAGAAGTAAAAGTAAAAAATATATTTTTAAAAATTTTGAAATTTTCAAGATCAAACATCTATTTTCAAATAAAGTAAAATTTATTCTGAAAAAAATATGAATCGTAATTTTTACAGCTCAATCGATAATCTAGAAGTGAAAAAAATGAACGACTTTTCTTTTTCATGTCAACAAAAAGAACATGCATTTGCTACAAAAAATTTCCTTTGTCCTTTGGATCTTCATTTTTCGGATAATACAAATCTAACCATTGAAAAATAGTAGAAAGTTGTCAATTACTCTATCCGTTCACTTTTCTTTGTAGTACATTCAACTATGAATATTATTTCTCACATTGTAAAAAGTATAACCAAACACAACTCCAACTTAAAAAATTTAAACAAAAAGTAAAAAATTGGAAAAACAATTAGGGCCTTAAATGCAAAATATTGGAGCATAATTAATTATTTTCCTATTATTTTTCTGTTATTGATGAAGTATTATTATATTTTATAACTAAGTGTAAATTATACTTACGACTTAGATAAATTATAAATATAAAGTTAGTGTTATACATTGGCCTCGTGCACAATATATACTATCAATAACTAGTAATGAATTGTCTGTGTTGTGTACAAGCCCAATCACATTACTAAATATTGAAGTATATGTAGAATTTTTTTTATAAATATAAAATGTCATAATTTTATTAGTCATAAGAATTAACGGAAAATAAAGCTTAAAAGGACTTCTCCTCATGATCAAGTTACACAAATTATCATGAAGTAATTTATTATTTACAAATCACAAAATTAATTTATGAGTTTTTAAAAATCCTGAAAATGGAGTTTAAAGTTCACTTTAATTCACCCATCAGTATTTAAATATATAATGATAAACATAAATATGATTTTCATTTAAAATGATAAACATCAAAAATAAAAATCATAAACACAAATTAATGAATTATTTAATTATGTTTTCACTTTAATTCATCCATATTTGAGAATGCCTCTGAGTATTACAAATTTGTTGCTTTAGTGCTTACGTTTTACTACTATTTAAATTTCTTATTTTTGCTTATTTAAAAACTCAATCTATTTATTCTTATTTTCTTGACTCGGCAAAAAGGTTTTGATTGAACCTATATATTCTCTTGACTTTAAATCCTATTTCACAAATTTAATTTCCCATTTTTCCGGCCAGCATTATCAATGTTCGATAAGAATATACCCAAAGTATGATAGAGAAAATTTGAGCTTTTTATTGAAAACTTTAGTTAGAGAAATGATTAGATGTGAACAGGTGAGTAACGAGAGGGAGTCCAATCTTGTAATCAATCTTTTTCAAAAGCATTTTGAGACTTTTTATGATTTATGAATATTAAAAATAAGTATTAGCACTTTATTCAAAAATGTATTTTGAATGTATTATCAATCAACAACATTATTTCTAAAAGAATGAGGTACATTTGTAGAGTGTGTAGGGTATTGAGAATTCTAGTGTAACATAAACAATGGAGCAGTACAAATTAGCTATAGAGCAGTACAAGTTAGCTATAGAGCAGTACAAGTTAGTTGGTTAGTGATATGTAAAGTTAGTTAGATAATGAGTTGTAATGTTAGTTAGCCAGCTGGCAGCATAGTTAGTTAGATGAATAGTGTATATATATACTTGTAAGTAACTTAAACAAATTAACTTCAATACAATTTCAATACAGATAAAAATTCCCAAACCAATTCTCTCTGTTCTTCTTCCTTTTTGAGTTCTTGTATTCTCTAATTTCCAGATTCAGATTTGTTCATGGTATCAAAGCCTAGAATCAAAGTTTGATTCAAGTTCTCGTTTCGATCTTCTCTTCCGCAGCTGATCTGGTTAATCAGTATTCAAGATTTTCTAATTTCCTCAAAGAATCATGGGAAGCAAGGATACAATTGAGACAGTTGAGAAGCAACGTAATCATCCCCTGTATCTTCATCAATCAGATACTCCAGGATCATTGTTAACAAGTATTCAACTCACAGGTGTTGAGAACTACGCTGTGTGGAGTAGATCGATGATTCTCACACTTCGAGCTAAGAGCAAATTAGGTTTTGTATATGGAACCTGCAAGAAAAGTGATTATGGAGATGATCTAGAGAAGCAGTGGGAGAAGTGTAATGCGTTTGTTTTATCTTGGATTCTCAACTCTGTGTCAAAGGAACTCATGAGTGGGATCATATATGCCACAGATGCATCAGTGGTTTGGTCTGATTTGAAGGAACGATTTGACAAGGTAGATGGCTCAAGAGGTTACCAACTACACAGAGAGATCTGTACAATTGCACAAGGTAACTCGTCTGTATCTGCATATTTTACAAAATTGCGTGTGCTTTGGGATGAATTCGACGCACTTGTCCCTCCTCCATCATGTGGTTGTGACAAATCAAAGGTGTATGCTAGTCATCTGCAGTATATGCGTTTGTTTGCTTTTCTCATGGGATTAAATGAGTCTTACAACCAACAGAGAAGCCAAATTCTTATGATGATACCTCTGCCATCTCTAAACAAAGCCTATTCAATGATTGTGGCTGATGAAGGTCAAAGAATGACTGCTGGTTCGTACTCAGGGATTGAATTGGGAGAATCATCATCAGCTGCTCTTTATGTTGGGAATAATAGTTCTAACAAGCATAGTTATCAAGGTAACTTTCATGAGGGAAACACTAGTCTAGGAATCAACAACTCTGGTTATTCACTTACTGGCAACAATTCTTCGAATGCTATGGGTTACAATTTCCAAGGTGGTGGCTCTACTTCTAATTCACAGAGACAGAAAAGGAACTACAATCTGCAATGTGAAGTATGCAAGATGAAAGGACACACCAAGGATACATGTTACAGAGTAGTTGGATACCCTCCTGGTCATCCCAAATTCAGGAAGAAATATGGGGGAACAAGGATAGCAAATGCAGTTGATTATGATGATGCTTTCAACTCTTTCAGTGCAGATGTGAAGGGCCAAGATGTGCAAGATATGCATCCTATGGAACAACCAGTATTCACAAAGGAACAATATGGACAGATACTCAGAATGCTCAACAAAGAAAAAGGGACTGACGATACAGCAGTCAACATGGCAGGAGCAGCTAACATGGCAGGTATTGCACATGCTTATCTGGTAGATACTAAAGATGACTATACTCGCAAACAATGGATAGTGGATTCAGGAGCTAGTAAACATATTATTTCAGACTTGGAAGCATTATTTGACACACATGTTCCTCCACAAGGCAATGAAAAACAAGTCCATTTACCAAATGGCCAAACCACCACAATTTCTCATATTGGAAAATATAAATGGAATGGTAGAGATGTCTTGAAAGATGTGTTAGCAGTGCCTAATTTTAAGTATGACCTATTATCTGTGTCACAGCTCACTAAACAATTGCAATGCTCAATTGTTTTTTTCCCTGAATTTTGTGTATTTCAGGACCTCTCCACTAGGAAAGTGAAGGGGATTGGTAAAGAAAGTGGAGGCCTATATTGGTTGATGGATCCAAATAGTAATCATCCTAGTTACAGCAATGGTCCAAAGCTTATGACTGTCAATGTACACAATGATGGAACAGACCTATTATGGCACAAGAGACTAGGACATCCCTCAATCAATGTTCTAAGGAGAATGTCGTTAGCAGTGGAAGGACATGATAAACACATTCAGAATAAATGCACAGTCTGCCCTTTAGCAAAACAAACTAGATTGCCTTTTATTTTGAGTTGTACTAGAAGGAGTAGAATGTTTGATATGATACATTTAGATGTTTGGGGCCCATATAAAACAGCTACTCATAATGGGTTTAGATATTTTTTGACTTTAGTTGATGATTACAGCAGGATGACATGGTTGTATTTGCTCAGATTGAAGTCAGATGTTGTCACTGTGTTAAAGAATTTCATTTCAATGATAAGAACTCAATTTGCCTCTACTGTGAAGATTTTTAGATCAGACAATGGTAGTGAATTTTTCAATAATGAATGCAAAGTTCTGTTTGAAAGCACAGGGACTATACATCAAAGTAGTTGTCCTCACACTCCACAACAAAATGGAGTTGTAGAAAGGAAACATAGGCATATATTAGAGGTGGCTCGAGCCCTTAGATTTCAAGGAAGTATACCAATTAGATTTTGGGGTGAATGTGTGTTGACTGCAGTGTATCTGATTAATAGATTACCCACACCAGTGCTTAAGGGTAAGTCTCCATATGAAGTATTTCATAAGCATAAAGCTTCCCTAGATCATCTAAGAGTGCTTGGTTGTCTTTGTTATGCAACTAAGATTGTTAAGGTTGACAAATTTTCACCTAGGGCTGCTGCATGTGCTCTCTTAGGATATTCTACTACTCAAAAAGGTTACATCATTTTTGACTTACATGACAGGAAGATATTGGTGAGCAGAGATGTAATATTTCATGAGAATGTGTTTCCATTCAAGATTAATTCTTCTCAATGCCTTCCTGATCTTACTTCCATACCTGTTACACCAGTACAATTTGATGAGGATGAGTATTTCTTAGTTGGTCCAGGCATACATAATGATACCAGCAGTATTAGTAGTGACTTGATTCCAGATGGTGAAACCAGTGAACCTACAGTAGAGACATCAGTTGTTGATGAGATGAATCTTGGTCATACATCAACTGCAGATGTTGCCACTCCTGCTCCTAGAAGGTCAACTAGAGCTACAACAACACCTACTTGTCACCAAGAATATCACACTGGTCATAAGGTTGGAAAGCAGGTTTTTCACCCTATGGGTAATTATGTTTCTTATCAACATATTTCTTCACCATATCAAGCATATATAGCCAACATCTCCACTGATGTGGAACCATCCACATATGAAGAAGCTATAACAGACTCTAAATGGGTTCATGCTATGACTCAAGAGCTGCAGGCTTTGAAGGATAATGGGACTTGGAAAGTTGTTCCCTTGCCTCATAATCAGTCAGTTATTGGGTGTAAATGGGTTTTTAAAATCAAGTACAGGTCTGATGGTACTGTAGAAAGGTATAAAGCAAGGCTTGTAGCTAAGGGGTACAATCAAACTGCTGGAATCGATTATCAAGAGACTTTTTCACCAGTTGTGAAAATGGTGACAGTAAGAACTGTTGTTGCATTAGCTACTGCTGAGAATTGGCCATTGTTTCAAATGGATGTCTATAATGCATTCTTGCAAGGTGACTTATTGGAGGATGTTTATATGGAACTACCCAAGGGGTTGAAGGTTCAGGGGGAGACACCTAAGGTCTGCTGCAAGCTTGTCAAGTCCTTGTATGGACTCAAACAAGCCTCCAGACAATGGAACTTCAAATTGACAGAAGCACTAATGGGATCAGGATACCAACAGAGTCATTTGGACTATTCCTTATTCACAAAGAAACAAGGACACAAGATGGTAATCATTTTAGTTTATGTGGATGACTTGCTTATAACTGGAAATGACACACAGTTGATCAAAGAAACTAAACAGGTTCTCCATCAATCCTTCAGGATTAAGGATTTAGGAGAACTGAAGTTCTTCTTAGGAATTGAATTCAGTAGATCAAGCAAGGGAATCCTACTGAATCAGAGAAAGTATGCATTGGAACTACTAGCTGAAGCTGGATTAACAGGAGGAAAAGTGGCATTGACTCCTTTGGAATGCAACATAAAATTGACTATAGCTGAGGAGGATGCTGACCAAGCAACTGAACTAGTTGAAGATGTACAACAATATCAGAGGATGATTGGGAAACTACTTTATTTGACGAACACTAGACCTGATATTGCATACACTGTGCAAACACTGAGCCAATTTATGCAGAAGCCTACAAAGCAGCATTAAGAGTTTTGAGATACATTAAGACTCAACCAGGGCTAGGACTGCTAATGTCATCAGAGAAGGACATGAGGTTAACAGGGTATTGTGATGCAGATTGGGCTGCATGCCCAAACACCAGAAGGTCTGTGACAGGATACATATTGAAGTTAGGGAACTCTCTCATTGCCTGGAAATCAAAAAAGTAGGCAACAATCTCAAGGAGTTCAGCTGAAGCTGAGTATAGAAGTCTGGCAGGGTTAACAGCTGAAGTAGTTTGGGTAAATAATCTGGCAAAAGAGTTGGGAATCAAGATTGAAGGTCCAATATCAATATATTGTGATAGCAAGGCTGCTATACAAATAGCTGCGAATCCAGTATTTCATGAAAGAACTAAACACATCGAAATAGACTGTCATTTCATAAGGGAGAAGATTCAACAAGGGTTAATCAAAACTGAATATGTATCTTCACATGATCAACTAGCAGATCTACTAACAAAGGCATTGGGAAGGACACAACATGAGTACCTATTATCCAAACTAGGAGTCCTGAATGTCTTCATGGGACCTAGTTTGAGGGGGAGTATTGAGAATTCTAGTGTAACATAAACAATGGAGCAGTACAAATTAGCTATAGAGCAGTACAAGTTAGCTATAGAGCAGTACAAGTTAGTTGGTTAGTGATATGTAAAGTTAGTTAGATAATGAGTTGTAATGTTAGTTAGCCAGCTGGCAGCATAGTTAGTTAGATGAATAGTGTATATATATACTTGTAAGTAACGTAACAAATTAACTTCAATACAATTTCAATACAGATAAAAATTCCCAAACCAATTCTCTCTGTTCTTCTTCCTTCTTGAGTTCTTGTATTCTCTAATTTCCAGATTCAGATTTGTTCATAGGGGTTGTGGGCGTGATGAGTTAAACTATTCGTGTTGGCATGGAAGTCAGCCCGGTAAACTGATTCCATTCTACTACTAGGGTTCCAAACCTTCCCCTGAGCTCTAGAATCTAGAAATACTATGAATTTTGCTAGATGGTGGAATGATCGTTTTACTAATGCTAAACAACATATTGATTCTATTGAGCTTATAAAATTAAGTATCTCTATCATATGGCAAATTTGGAAGACAAGAAATTAGAAGAGTTTCAATGGAAAAATTTATCAAACCAATGATATTGAAAACAAAGCTCTTTTTGATTTTCATGAATATGAAAACAATTTGCTTCCTACACTTTCTCCTACAATTATCTGCTTGTAAAAACAATAAAAACATAATTGCGGCAGAAGTTGATATTGTTTTGTTTGGAGATGCTAGTGTACATAAGGAGAAGAAAACGTCAAGCATTGGTGTCGGCTATGAATAGTTGTGATAACCTTCTTCAAGTCTTCAGTATCCCAATTCAATATTTTGAAAAAGGCATCACTATTGATGCAATTGCAATTCGTATGACGCTGAAAAATGTTAGGAAAAAGGGTTGGACAAAGGTGCAAGTCTTATCAGATGCGGTACTACAAAGAATTATAGTTTCATGTGAGATAGAGACTACTTGTGAAGACATTTGGAAACTTATGAGGTTCTTTAAAGAGGTCAATGTGATGCATATTTTAAAATCTTGAAATATAGTCGCACATAATAGTTTTCTATTTCGTTATTACATAATTAAGTTGTTTGGCTTTTGCTTTTTACTTTTCCTAGATGGATTGTAATTGATGTTATCACATTTGTTAACTCTTTAAAACTTTTTTATGCATTAATATAACTAGCTTGTTGGTTGTCAAAAGAAAATTAAAATTAGAAACTTTAAAATAATGGGATGGAACAACACAGAACATTATAAATTATTTTGAGATTCTTATACAATAGATGTAGGACAACTAGTGTATACTTTTAACACACTCCTTATATAGATTTACACCAACTTGTATTATTTTAAACGAGTAAATAGTCTTGCTGGAGGACTATTATTTTATTATATGAGAATAATATAATAATTGTATATATGAGAAATTGGAAGCTGCCATCTTATCCTCATTATTAATGTAAAATACAAAAAAGAAATCCATTGCAGTAGGACAATAACACGTGTTTTCGAACACATAATTAAAATTATACATAATATATAAATATGTCATTTAGCTTGACTTTAATTGATATATATGCCTTTTAATTTTGGATGGGTACAAATATGACTTAAACTTATATAAAATTAAATAAATAGACACACATGTCCTACATGGCATAATACATGTAGGACACCACGTACGACACAAAATTGTCATGTAGGACATTATGTAGGATGAATGTGTCTATTTATTTAATTTTATACAAGTTTAAGTGTCTACTTGAGCATACCCAAAATTAAAGGTCATAATTATCGATTGAAGCCAAGTTAAAGATCATATTTATGCATTATGTCATTAATGTCATGTGCTATACATTTGTTATCACAACTTTTCTCTTTTTCTCCTTAGAGGCTGTTTCTAATCTTATCCATTCCATATCCACTAAATGCTAATTTTGGTGGTACTATTTATTTGATTTTTGCTTGTGTGGTAATGGTTGCAAAATCTTTCTTTCAATTCAAAAGTGTGTACGATAGTTTCTGTCTACATTAGTACTTCTATGTGCAGTACTCATTTTGCTTAGTACAATTATTACAAGTAACAGTTGAAGTTATAGTTAAATAAAAGAAGGCCAAAAATATAAACAATAAGTAATATGATTAATTGTTGGGTTTTAAAATGTGTGAATGAAAAATGAAGAGTTGTGACTTTTATGAAAAGTTGCGATTTTTATGAAGAGTTGTGACTTTTATAAAAAGTTGCGATTTTTATGAAGAGTTGTGACTTTTATGAAAAGTTGTGACTTTTATGAAAAGTTATGACTTTTATGAAAGGTTGTGACCGTTCCGAAAGATTGTGACTTAGCCAAAGGTTTATGACCTTTCCGGTTAGTCACAATAAGAACATTTTCATACTATCCTTTGTTTTCTATAAATTGAGAGATTTCCTCTCATTTTAGGAAAAAATGAATTTTTCTGTACTTCTGTTACTATTACTAAATCTAGTATTCTAAGTGTACTTTACTGCTGTTGAGTGGTTCGTTGACACCGTGGTTTTAGGTACCGATACACCGGTGAGTAAGATCGTTCTATCTTGGGAGGATATATTCCATTAACCTCGGGTACTTCAGAGAAATAATTTCCTTAAGGGGACACTGTGCATTCAGTGGCTCGATTTTCTTTCTTTGAGAAAAATATTTTTATATTATTTATAATCTGTTTCTGATTCTATTTTCTCTACTAGTTTTAATTTTCTAGTTTGAAAATACTCTTTAAACTTTGTTGTTTCTTACCAAGTTCTTCAAAGGTTTGTTCTAAGTATCTTAGGAATACAAGATGAACAACAATCTTAAGGAAATTATTATACTGTTGGTATTTCTTGTATTCTACTGATTGAGAGAAACATATCATGAAAGTAGAAGATTAATGCATTACTTCTTCAGAATTCGGTGCTTTGTTTAGCAAGATCGAATTGAGAATGTACTAAAAGAATTGGTGGTATTTCGGTTAAAGATTACACTAGGTAACCTTCTTATTATTTATCTAAGGAGGAAAATAGTTTCTAAAAGTGAACATTTTTTATATTTATCATGTATGTCTTTGGAAAAAGATCTGCAAACCATATGGTTTTTTGAATGAATTTTTCTTGGCAAAAAGTGTCGCCTTTAAAATTCTTTAGTTTGCATAATGAGAGATGCACATTTTTGTTTAATAAAATAGTATGTCAAAAATGTTATAATTGGAAGGCTATTTGAAAAGAAAAACATATATATGTGATAATCTATAAATATGTTCAATTCTGTTTGGAGACTGGAATATGTAGTTTTGTACTCTATGTGAAATTTGATTGTGTCTGATTTTTGTAGACTAAAAACTTTTGTAGTTTTCTACTCTAGATAAATTAGACTATGCAATTGGTTTGAATAATATGAAAACTTCACATAATAAGTCTGTTGTACTTTTGATTTTCTATAAACTTCACTGTTATATAGAAACGAATTGTACAAAAAAATTTGTCTTTATTGTTAGTATTTTAAATACTAAGTGGTATGTCTATTTGTGATAGAGAAAAAATACCAGTGACTTAGAGTTTATGATTTTGTGCCTCTATGGAATGAACTTTGACATTGTGTAAAAATTGTCAAATGGAATTGAAGCACTATAATTCTTTTGTAGAATAATATTTTCAAAAAGAGGTTTCATGTTGTCAATGACACTTTGACAACATGAGAAAAAAAAATGTGGAAAACTATTTTCAAGTACTTGAAAAATATTTTTGAGATCATATTTAAAATGTGGGGGGTTCTTTGCTTATGACAAAGATAAAATTAGACTTAGCGTCTAATTTAAATTTGGAGCACAAGATATGAAATTCGATGATACTTTTGTATTATTTTAGACCCACAAAATTCTTGGAGTATATTTGATATTGTGGTCGTTCAGTTTCTCATTTACCAGTATATGGTATAACTAGCATGAAACTACCAAATTATATGTATACTTGTTCAAAATGATTGAGTTCTTTTATTAAAAAAGGATCACTTAAAATGTTGTGATTTTTCATGAAAAGATATGTCTATTAAATATAACTATTTTTATAGACATGAATATTGGTGAATAGTCATTTGCCATGTTTTGTAAAAGAAGCATTTGGACTATTTGCCTTTATTGGACCTGATGAAAATTTGTTCATAGGTAGTTCTATAACAATCAAACTGAAAGTTATGGAATGGTCCTTCCGAAAAGGACATTTGACAAAGTGATGACTCTAGACAGTGTTTGTATCACACAAAATTGTAAGAAAGAGGAACAAAATATTTGTGAGAAAAAGCTACCTCGTGGAGAGCTTTTCAAACTCAATATTTTTATTTATTCTTATTTGCTTGAGTCAAACTGTTTGTGACATGAACACATGGGGCATGTCAATTATAAAACCTTGTAAGGAAAACTAGTCAACTTAAAAGTTTTGTCTAATTTTGAGTGCAATAAATAAAAATGTCAAGTTTGTGTGGAATCTAAGTATGCTGAGCACTCTTATAAATCTGTTGAAAGGAATTCTAATCCCTTAGAGTTGATTTTCACTGACATTTGTGATATGAAGTCAACACCATCTCGTGGTGGGAAAATGTATCTCATAACTTTCATTGACAATTGCATTAGAAACGACTAAATCTATTTGCTGAATGGTAGGGATAAAGCAATAGAAATGTCTAGACAATATACTATTGAAGTTGAAAATCAGTTGGGAAAAAGAAAAAAAGTGATAGGATGGAGATTATAAATCTCCTTTTGCAGAAATATGTTTGGAAAGTGGATTTATCCATCAAAATACTGCCATATTCACCTCAATCTACTGGAATTGCAAAATGGAAAAGAAGTCGAACTTTGGAGGATATGATGGCTACATTACTTATAAGTTCAGGTTTACCACAAAACTTGTGTGGAGAAACTATCCTTATAGCAAAAGGGAACAAAATGTTATCTTTTCAGAAAGAAAGCAACAATTTTTTTTTTGTTTGTTCAGGACACAATCTATTCCATATGAGAAATGAAAAGGAAGAAAATCCAACTTGAAATATTTCAAAGTGTGGGGGTGTCTATCCAAAGTCCAAGTTCCTATTCCTAAAAGGATTAAAATAAGACTGTGGACTGTAAAATTAGACTTGAGTAGTCTAGTGAGGGTCTAAAAGACCTTGGAAAGAAAAAAGAAGAATGTACTTAATAAAGAGATTCAAAGGCGTATTAAATGTCAAAGGACATCTACTTCCTTCGAATATGATTTTGTAGCATTTCTTGTGTCTTCTGTAGACTCATCATTTTGGAAAGATGATGTCAATAGTGAGATTGACTCAATCTTGAGCAATCATATTAGAAGTTAATTGATTTTCTTCCAAAAAATAAACCTTTGGGTTCAAAGTGAATCTTCATAAGGAAAATGAAAGTCGATGAAACTATTGACAAATACAAAGCAAGACTTTTTGTCAAAGGTTGTAGATAAAAATAAGGTTTTAATTTTGTCGACACATACTTGTCAGTAACTAGAATTACATTCATTCGGATGTTAATTGCATTAGTTGTGGTATATGACCTCCAAATTCATCAAATAAATGTGAAAACAATTTTCATAAATAGAGAATTGGAGGAAGAAATTTACATGAAACTGTCCCAGGGTTTTGTGGTTCCTGGTAAAGAAAAGAAAGTGTGCGAACTTGTTAAGTCATTTTATGGACCAAAACAAGCACCCAAACAATGACATAAGAAATTTGACCAAACTATGTTGGTAAATGGATTTAAGAATAATGGAAGTGATAACTGTGTTTACATTAAAATCATAAGGTCACTGTTTGTTTGTATATTGGTGATATGTTGATCATCAGTAGAGACACTAATGACATAAATGCTACTAAGCATATGCTAGAAAGCAACTTTGATATGAAAGATCGTGGAGTTGCTGATGTGATCTTAGATATAAGATTCCTTAGAACTCCAGGATGCTTAGCATTGTCACAGTCTCATTACATTGAAAAGGTACTTGATTAGTTCAATTATTTGGATTTAAATATTGTTAAGACTCCAATAATGTGAGCTTTGCACTTCAAAAGAATGAAGGTGAAAGTGACTCACAATTGGATTATGCTAGAGTATTGGAAAGTATGATGTGAATCAGAAAGTGTGCGCGATCAGATATAGCATGTGCTATTAATAAACTGAGTCGATTCACGAATAATTCCAATCATACTTATTGGATGACAATGAAAAGAGTTTTGGGGTATTTAAAAAATACTCAAAACTATGTCTTGAATTATACAAATATCCTACAGTATTGAAAGGATATATTGATCCAAATTGGATCACCGGGATAAATGAAGTAAAATCCACGAGTGGATATGTATTTACTCTTTGTAGAGGAGCAGTCTCTTGGAAATCTTCCAAAAAGACATGTATCGCTAGCTCTACAATGATCTATGAGCTAGGTGCTCTAGATAAGGCCGGTGAAAAAGTTGAAAGACTCCGAAATTTCTTGATAGATATTCTTTTTGGCCCAAACCTTTGGCATCAGTATGCATACACTTTGATAGTCAAGATGCAATAGGTAGGGCATGGAGCATGATGTATAACAGAAAGTCTCGTCATATAAGACATAGATATGATACCGTTAGAAAACTACTCTTTAGTGGAATTATCACAATTAACTATGTAAAGTCAAAGGATAATGTGTCAGATCCACTTACTAAAAGGCCTAACTATAGAGAAAGTTGAAAGATCATCTAAGGAAATGGGTTTACGGCTTAGGACAAGTCACCATGGCGGTAACTCTATCTAGCAGACTGGAGATCCCAAGAGCTAGATTCAAGGAGAAAAACAAAGTTGTGACTGACGATTCGGCATTGTCAACTAACTCAATCCATTCCCATGATGAAGACAATGCTCAAGAACACGGATACAACATTAAGGCTTGTTAATGAGTTAATAAAGCTTAAAGATTTTAATGATTTGCTAAGTTTGGCAGATTTGACCAAATAGTGTATCTACGCGATAACACGTTTAGAAATCACTTATGTGAGTGTGAAGCGTAAGCCGCTTCAAAGAGGATGATTGTCAAAAGCCTATCTCACTATACACTCATGAAACCAAGAGGTGTTCATGGCTGAAACGAACACAACCATAAGAACCATAAACGGTAAATGGTTAATTATGTGACATATAGTTGTCTAGGTATATACCAAATCTCAACGGTTCAAAGATATCGCATCTACCGATTGACCGAGTATATCCGACATATGTTCACTACGGAAAGTCCAAGGAGAAACCTACTTATCCAGATGCAATTAATTCTTGCTTGTAAAGTACACATACTTGTCCGTTTCTTTGTCTTGGAGTCATTCACCATTCATGCGGGGGATTGTTGGATTTGAAAAGGTGTGAATGAAAAATGAAAAGTTGTGACTTTTATGAAAAGTTGTGATTTTTATGAAGAGTTGTGACTTTTATGAAAAGTTGCGACTTTTATGAAAAGTTGTGATTTTTATGAAAAGTTGTGACTTTTATGAAATGTTGTGACTTTATGAAATGTTGTGACCGTTCCGAAAGATTGTGACTTTTCCAAAGGTTTGTGACCTTTCCGGTAAGGCACAATAAAAACCTTTTCATACTACCCTTTGTTTTGTATAAATTGAGGGATTTCCTCTGATTTTAGGAAAAAATGAGTTTTTATGCACTTCTTTTACTACTACTAAATCTAGTATTCTAAGTGTACTTTATTGTCGTTGAGTGGTTGATACGTCCAAACTTACACCCCATATAAGGAATGTAAACGGTCGTTGTCAATTTACAGAACTCAACCAATGTTGAGGTCGACCCCACAGAGAATTTCTTTACAGATAAAGTTTCACTGTCGTGTTTACTCAATTGTCGTTATTATTTCCTAAACAATTAACAAGGAAAGTAAATTTGGGTCTGATTGAAAAAGTATTCTAGTAAAACTTAGTTATGCAGTTCACCAAAGATCTTGTTGTAAGTTGATTCAATCAATTTAAGGAAACCAGGTTTTGTGTTCACTATGACATCGATTATAATGCTCTACCGTAAATTGAGTGTCAGGTAAATCAATGTTTACAGAACCTTTGCAAATTAAATAAATCTAACGCTTCTCAGCCTAATTAGATAATATTCACTCTAATTCTCTCGAACTTAAAGTGTTATTGATATTGGAATTCGCTTAATTTGATATGGTGTTAAAGATCCTTTCTCTCGAAATCCAACTTTAACTCCAATTCGTAAACTTAGTTTAGCTTTTTCCCAACTAATGCTTTTCTCTCAAACAAAAACCAATTACAGGCCTGTCTAAAGCGTGCACTTAATAGACTAAAATGATAATGAAAGTTGTAAACTACAAGTTGTAAACAAAGATTGTCTTTTACTCATTTTACGAAATCGCAACTAGAATGTCATCATAGATCCCACACACCCAGTCATGACGTTTAACCACTCATGTTTTTACACAAAGAATCAATACTGGATAATGAAAACATGTTAAGAGTACTTACAAAAATAACTGGTAAATCAACAACCACTTGATAATCTCAAGATCGAAATGAACAAATTCCAACCGATGACGATAATCTGAATCCCTAAATCTCAAACTCAAAGTAAGCCTCTGTTCTTCTTTTTTTCTTTAAAAATCCGATGATGAATCCCCCCTTCAAAACGACCTAAAGTAATTCAAAAATAGAATGTTTAAAATGAGTCCTAATCAAGTTAGGACTGAATTGTCGGGCCTTGTCACGGCCACTACCACGACCCGTCAAGGTCTTCACGGTCCGTGAAGACCTCCGTAGTTTTGCCTTGGAGCTTTCCCAGAGTGGGTCTTCAAACTTGGTCACTGGAAAATGTACCACGATAGCTACCACGGTCCGTAGTGAGGACCACGGCCCGTGAAGTCACCCGTGGTCTTCACTTGGGCTTCAACCTTCTTTCAACTCTTTCCTGCTTTTATACTGGTTCAGCTTCACGGTAGGTACCACGGTCCGTGGTAAGGACAACGGCCCGTATACCTCTCCGTGATCTTCACTTGGTTGTTCTTGCTCTTCATCTTCTCAAGGCCCAGTTCTGCCCCACTTTCACGAGCTCAACCACGGACCGTTATGAAGTTAACGAATCGTTACACTGGCCGTGAACTTCACTTGGTCGACATCAGTTCTGCTTCTTTTTCTGTACAACCCAGATTCTGCCTACACAATTAACAAACCCATCAAATATTCCCAAACTATCACTTAATTCCAGTATTAGTTCATAGTTATTAAGCATCAAATGTGCCACGATTTCGCGGCACATCAACACCCTCAACTTAGAACCATTACTTGTCCTCAAGTGATGAGAAAACAAACAAATACAATCAGCCCTCAATTCATTTCCAGATTTATGACACTACGCAACAACTATTTCAAGTATCATTTGTATCCCAGACCTCTGAATCTAACATGTAAGGATCAATACATGACATCTCATTACTCACAGTCAATCATGCTTGTACATGCGAATTATCAGCTTACACAATCTACTTTCAAATGCAAAAACTGTGTCCTCACACCAAAGAAGTCCCTCGCTCATAATGGTAGGGACTGAGTACTACGCTCACGCTCTCAATAAACTTCTAACACTAACAACAAACTACCATAGGCTTGCCCTTGCTTTCTACACTTTCTCTTTCAAACACCCGGAATAGGATCACTGAAGGACTTTATTTTCTTGTAACATAGGTTCGGGGCTAGGGAATGGATATTTGGTTTCGTGAGTGACTAATTCCTTGGTTTCCCAAAGTTTTGTTTTCACATACTCTTTTCTGAGTGATTTTCTCTTTTTCTTTATTTCAGCTCGACCCAGTAGCTATTATTATTTTTATTTTTTAATTATTATTTTTTAACTCAGCTCACTTGTTGACCTTTCTTTTCCCCTTTTTCTTTCTATTTGGATTGCAATCACCCTCAACTTAGGCTTTTGGCCTAAGTTGTGATATCGTGTACCTTCGGAGAACCAAGGATTTGATATATGTTGGGTAAGAACAAAGACTGATTTAAGGCTCAAATTAGGTTCAAGTGATAAGCTTTTCGTTTGGTTCTTTTATTTTTAGGTTTTTACTGGTTTAACAAAAATGGCCTATTGATCCTTTCCTATCCGGTTATTTTCAGATTCAAGCAAGACTACTTAGGCAAGTTCTAGTTTCTGCTCCTAGTGTTAGACTTCAATCAAAACTTACTCACACACTACACATGATTGCATTTTATTAGTTTCTTGGTTCACCAATTAATTGGTCAGATTAGCCACTTTTAACATATCAGTATCTAAGATATCATCTAAAGATCCTAACAGTCAAACTCAGATTCAGGTCCTCAATATTCACAGAGTAGCTGCTGCACAGCTCAATACATAAAACACCCAAAATATTAATACAAATAGACAACCTTCATTTTTCTAACAGCTACGGCCGGTTGCTGACCACCCCCTTCCCCAAATAAAAATGACTTTGTCCTCAAAGTCGAGATAAAACAATCAAATACACAGGCTAGGAGGAGGGGTCATACCTACGACGCTCTAGACGCCGGTAGTCGAGTCAGCATTGGCACCCTTATTAATGTGTGCACTCTCAGATCTCGGGACATGATCAGTGTGGTCCTCATTAGGCGAAACAGGTGCGCCACTACTAGAAACTCAACCTAAGTTTGCATCTCGCTGTTGTTGTTCAAGGGCTTCATTCTCCCTAGCTTCCCTCTTTGATGCTCTACGAGCTCTCTTTTCTTGCCTTCTTACCTCTCTAAATGGGTCAGTAGGGGTCTCTTCATCAAGTTCTCCAGCTATGTGTTTTCTCTTGCCGGATTTACTTGTGGGGGGTGCTCTCCAAAGATCATCGAGTGTTTGAGTAGATGGTGCCTGACTTAACATTTGCATCAATGACTCTGGCATGACTGGAGTGGGCACCTGTGCTGGCATTTCAGCCAGTTTAGCGATTTGAATGTGCATCTCGACCAACTGGGCTCTGAACTCTTCAGTATCTGCTGAACCGGTAGCCTGGAAGAGATCCTGAACAAGGTTCTCCAAACCATCCATTATGTCCTTTAAGACTGATAGTTCCGTCTTCATCTCATCTTTGATCTCCTTTTTCGCAGCTAGTACCTTTGTCTCTATCAGCTGGGGCATCCGGAGCACAATCTGGTCTACCAATGTTCTGGTCTGGCCCTGATCTGCAACCAATTTCTCAGGAAAAAGCATAGGGATAGTGACAAAGGTACCTGGAGTCTGGGAGGCTGAAACTGGAGGTGGTGGTGCCTCTGTGGATGGTTGTGATGACTCTCTATGTTCTGGATCTCTACTTGCCTGGGGGATATCAAGTGGGACATGTGGAACAACAACTAAAGTACCCACAGTGGCAGATTTCGCGCCAAAGAGATGTTTCGCGAGATCCTTGATTTTTGAAACCAGGGTTAGTCTGAATGTTTCACCCCATCTGTCAACTAGGTTGTTCGGAGGAATATTCGCTCTTCGGCATAATTTCTCTATCAGACAAGGAAAAGGAAGTCCAGCTCTCTCATTTAGCGCCCTGTCTCTCATCTCGATTACTATTATCCGTCCTGCATTGACCGGGTAACCTACCATAAGACATGCTACTAACTAGGCCAGGGAAGGGGATAAAGTGTCATCATTAGTTGTTGGTCTCAATTGCGCTCGGACAACTGCCCACCAAACCTTGGCCGAAAATACAGTGAAGCTTTAGTGATAAGTGTTGGAGTTGTGCTGATCCAACCTGCATTTTCCCCATCTATGGCAATTTGCTTCGCTATCCAGCGTAAAACCCTTTCTCGAGAAGTCTGATCTTCCATTGTAGCATCACTGGTGACCTTATGATGTTTGCCCTCGAAAAGACCAACTGAAACGGGTGCCGAGTATTGTGGGCCGTAAAACATTCTGTTAATCGATGCCTCAGAAATATCTATTGATTTGCCCCTAACTATGATTGAGTTGAGTGGACCCCAGGTACTAGCCATGTCTTTCTGTCCACGCTTCGTGGTCTCTATATCCGTAGCGAAATTCATCAATGTAGCTATATACGAGGAATAAAATTCTCTGGTCAGGTGGCTAGAGTATTCACCAGGTGCATTGTCCATCCAATCGAACTGATGGAGCTGAAATATTCGATAGATGTCCGAGAATGCTTTGACATCAGCTACCACCACCCTAGTCTCAGGCATAATTGCTCGATTCTTGAAGCCCCCAGTTTTATTTACATTATCATTGTCGAAGAAGTCTTTAGACCAGTTAATAGTCCACATGGAGCGATAACAAGCAATCAGTTGTAGTGTCAATGCAGGGTTAGGTTCCTGAGCGTTCACATACATCACCATGGTATCATCATCGGTGATTTCCTCCTCATCATCTCTATTAATTATTTCCTCTCGTACTCCAGTTTCAGCTTCTGTGGTAGCCACAAGTGGAGAAGTACTTGTGTCAGCCTGAGAACCGCTTTCAGATTCAGCACTGTCCCCAGAGTCATCTGCAGATTGGTTACCAGCAGCAGTATCAGTTTGACTTCCCAAGTTTTCCCCATTCTCGGAACTACTACTTCTCTCTTCAGATTGAGAAGGAGAGTCCTGGAGAATAACTCTCCTAGCCAATGATCTAGTAGCCCGAGGCGAGTGATCTTCAGGTGTATCTCCACCTCAGACCCACTCGTTTTGGAGTCGTCATGACCCTCTGATTGTGAAGCGGTGACAAGAGCAGGTTTGTTAGCATTATTTCTTCTGGGACCCATTGTACCTGAGAAGCAAAACACCAATTCAGCACAATCATTAATAAAATGACAAAATAGCGGGTACTCAGACCTCCCCTGTGTAATATCAGCGTGACGCCTTGCCTTAAGAATGTCGTCACCCAATCTATCATCGGGAAGGGCCACAGAATCACTATACTAACAAAAACTAAATACCTAAAAAAAAATACAAACAAGGGAACTCTATGAGCACTTGAACAAGTCGTGGTATAAACCACGGACCGTGATGTCCCTCGTGGAGTTTAAATAGGATCAGAGTGCACAAGCAATTGTTGGCCATTTAACCAAAGGGATTTTAACGGAAGGTTTCACGGCCCGTGGAGTGAACCACAGTCCGTGATACTGCCCGTGAACTTTAACTGAAGACCACAGAGGGCTTGGTTGATTTTCAAGTGTGGTCTACGACAAGTTGCATGACCCATAATGTCTTCCACGGTCCATACAACCTGTCGTAGTCTTACACTAGGCAATAGGTCAGTCACTTTCTTCTCAACATCAAATTTTTGCATTTAATCCCCATTGTTGTACAAATACAGGAGCGTCTCATACTTTAAACCCTACCCTACTACTTATTCAACTAAATTAAGTAACCTAAATTTCACCACCTGACATACAAATTTGACCCCCCTGTGATTGACCAACACACAAGAATAACACACAAGAATAACTACAAATTTCCAATTTCGACTTACCCACTTCAATTAAGTAATAGTTTAGCAATTAATCATCACAAATGCATACTGAAGTCAAGAAAATCGAAGTCAATATAGACAAGATGTAACGGTGCAAACTATTGAAACTCAACTTACTTGGATTGAAGAAACCAAAATGGGGAAATAGCCAGATTGAAGAAAATCACTTAGGGTTTGGATTCTTGGGTAGATGTGGGATTTATTGATGAATGATGATCAATTCTTCCTTAGATAACCGTTATGGAGGAGAAAAAGAGAGAAACTGACGTTTTGCCCTTTGGAATCAATATATGTTTTAATTTATGAGTTGGGTTACGCGCAGGTCGGGTCGGGTCATCGGTGTTACTGGGTAGTAGATTACGGGCCGTGAAACTTCTCATAGAAGATATCACGGTCTGTGGATTTGTTCATGACATTACCCTGGAAAAGAAACTTACCTTGGTGCAGACGACGGATCGTGAAGTTTCCCGTAAAAGGAATCATGGTCCGTGAAACTATCCGTGATGTTGACTTGGAACTGAGATTCCTACCTGAGGTTCACGAGAGGTTAGAGGCTCGTACAATATATGACGGACCGTGAACCCCTCCGTGAATGCTATTTTATGCAATTTCCAGTAGCTTCCAAATTTAATCCTCAAGTTGACGGATTGTGATAGTTCCCATGAAAATCTCTACGGTTTGTGATACTGACCGTGAAGTTCAGTCTGCACCAATTTCTGCATTTTTTCCCTTATTCTCTCCTGCACACCTCAGCACACAGTGATTCTATAAAAAAAATAAAGAAAAATAAGGAAAACGAGAACATACCTAATATAATTACATCTTGGGTTGCCTCCCAAGCAGCGCACAATTTAACGTCGCGGCGTGACACAGGTTACTTGATTACTTAGACTTCATCAAGTTTACATTCCTCCACAATTTTCACATCCTCAGGAGCACCCAAATATGGCTTGATTCGCTGACCATTAGCTTTGAACCTCTCGCCTTTCTCATTTTCCAATTCAATAGCACCAGATTGAAAAACCTGTGGGACCTTAAAAGGTCAAGACAATTTAGACTTCAGTTTTCCTGGAAACAGACGCAGTCTGGAGTTGAAAAGTAACACCAAGTCACCAGGAATAAAGATTTTTTTCTCAATATTCTTGTCATGATATAGCTTCATCCTCTCCTTATACAGTGCAACCCTCTCATAGGCCCTCAGACGGAACTCATCCATCTCATTGATCTGATCTAGCCTCAAGTTTGCGATTTCGCTCCAATTTAGATTCAGCTTCTTCAACGCCCAGAGTGCTTTATGCTCAAGCTCAAATGGCAGATGACACGCCTTTCTAGACACCAATTGATATGGAGACATACCAATAGGTGTCTTGAAAGCCGTCTGATATGCCCATAGGGCATCATCTAGCTTATGTGCCCAATCTGTCATGTTGGCATTCACTGTCTTTGCCATGATTGTTTTAATTTCCCTGTTGGAAACTTCCACTTGACCACTCGTCTGTGGGTGATAAGGTGTTGCCACCTTGTGTTGTTTTACTCCATACTTGGTCAGAAGTGCACTAAAGACTTTGTTGCAGAAGTGAGACCCACCATCACTAATAATGGCTCTGGGTGTTCCAAACCTTGAGAAAATGTTCTTTTTCAAGAACCCAGCGACACTCTTTCCATCATTTTCAGGTAATGCAACAGCTTCAACCCATTTGGACACATAGTCCACAACCACCAGTATATATTTCTTCCCATATGAACTCACAAAGGGACCCATGAAGTCATTACCCCACACATCAAACAATTCCACCTCCAGAATAGGTGTCATGGGTAACTCATGGCGCCGAGAGATGGCTCATTGCCGCTGGTACACATCACAGATCCTTACTTTATCCACTGCATCTTGATGAATTGTAGGCCAGTAATACCCACACTGAAGTATCTTGTGAGCTGTTCGAGCACCACCATGATGACCACCAACTGGAGATGAGTGACAGGCCTCCAAAATGTGCAACATTTCGGCTTCCGAAGCACATAGCCTAACTATATTGTCAGCACACAGCCTGTACAGATATGGTTCATCCCAAAAGTACTTGTCTACATCATGCAGGAACCTTTTCCTTTGCTGATATGTTAGTCCCACAAGCATTAAATCACTGACCAGAAAATTAGCATAGTCAGCAAACCAAGGAATAAGGTCAAGAGTAGCAGTTAATACCTGCCCATTCGGGAATGTGTCATCTATCTCGAACTCAAGTTCTTCTTTCTTTGCAGCTTCCAACCTAGGCAGGTGATCAGCTACCTGGTTCTCACAACCTTTCATGTCTTTCACTTCGAAGTCAAACTCTTGAATAAGCAATACCCATCGGATCAGCCTAGGCTTGGCATCTTTCTTTGCCATGAGATATCTCAAAGCAGCATGGTCTGTGTGAACTATCACTTTAATGCCCAGAAGATAAGCTCTGAACTTTTCTAAAGCATACACTACAGCCAATAGTTCTTGTTCAGTGACTGTGTAGTTTCGTTGTTCCCCATTTAGTGACTTACTAGCATAGTAAATTGGATGGAACATCCTGTTGCGCTTTCGTGCCAATACAACTCCTAACGCAATCCCACTAGCATCACACATCACCTCAAATGGCTCCGCCCAGTCTGGGCCAATAATCACTGGTGTTGAAATCAGTTTCTCTTTTAGGCACTCAAAAGCTTTAAGGCATGTCTCATCAAAGACAAATTTCACCTCCTTCTCTAAATGTTTGCACATGGGGTGTGCAATTTTTGAGAAGTCTTTGAAGAAACACCTATAGAATCCAGCGTGTCCTAGGAAGCTTCGAACACCCTTCACACAGATTGGTGGAGGTAATTTTTCAATCACCTCAATCTTAGACTTGTCGACCTAAATTCCTTTATATGACACCTTGTGTCCAAGGACTATGCCCTCTTTTACCATGAAGTGTCACTTCTCCCAATTTAGCACTAAGTTGGCTTCCTCACATCTGTGTAAAGCCCTGCTAAGATTCAAAAAACAGTCATCAAAAGTATCGCCTACTACAGAGAAGTCATCCATAAATACCTCTAGAGTTTCCTCAACCATGTCTGAAAAGATGGACATCACACACCTTTGAAATGTGGCCGGTGCATTACATAGTCCAAATGGCATGCGTTTAAACGCAAAGGTGCTATAAGGACATGTGAAGGTGGTCTTTTCCTGATCTTCAAGTGCAATTGATATCTGGTTGTAGCCAGAGTATCCATCTAAGAAATAGTACCAGCTTTTACCTGCCAACCTATCAAGAATCTGGTCCATGAAAGGCATGGGGAAATGATCCATCAAAATCCACTTGTTCAGCTTCCTGTAATCCATGCACACTCGCCATCCAGTGACCGGTCTCTGCAGACTAATTCATTCTTGGCATTTGCCACCACAGTCATGCCTCCCTTTTTAGGCACACATTGCACTGGACTAACCCAGTGGCTATCAGAAATAGGGTAGACCACCCCAACATCTAACCATTTGATTATTTGTTTCTTAACCACCTCTTGCACAGGTGGGTTCAATCTCCGTTGGTGTTCAATACTTGGGCTGCAGTCTTCCTCAAGCTAAATCTTATGTGTGCAAATACCTGGAGGTATCCCGATTATATCAGCAATGGTCCATCCAATGGCTCTTTTGTATCTTTTAGCACCTTGATCACCTCTTGTACCTGCTCTTCATTCAAATCTACAGCCAAAATCATAGGTAAAGTGTTATTAGTACCCAAGAATACATACCTGAGGTGATTGGGTAACTATTTCAGCTCTAACACTGGTGGCTCCTCAATGGATGGTTTCGCTGGAGGACTTGGCCTATTTTTCACGTCCAAGTCCAATTTCTTTGGAGCATACAAATGTGCTCCCATACCCTGCAAGGCATTCACGGTCGCTACATAGTCAGACCAGAAATCCGCATCAAAGTTCATCAGTACTGATGCTAATGTTTCAACAGCCATTCTCTCTTCTATAGGTACCATCATGGCTTCATCAGTGACCATCTCTATTGTAGATATCACATTCATATCTCGTGGTTGTTTCATTGACCTGCAAATATTAAACCTTACCTCATCTGTGTTGAGTCTGAACTTCAACTCTCATATGTCAACATCCACTAAAGCTTTTCACATCGCTAAGAAGGGTCTTCCCAAGATGATGGGAACCTCAAAATCCACTTCGCAATCCAGAATCACAAAATTAGCTAGAAAAATGAAAGTGTCCACCTTTACCAGTACATTACACAGGATTCCCACCGGCTTGTTTACTGACCTATCAGCCATCATCAACCTCATTGTTGTAGGTTTTGGTACTCCCAAACCTAACTTTTTATAAATGGCTAAAGGCATCAGATTTATGCTAGCTCCCAGATCGCATAAAGCTTTTGCAAACTTGATTGACCCAATGGTGCATGATATTGTGAATGCACCTGGATCCTCCTTTTTCTGCACCAGAGATCTGGTAGCAATGGCACTTCAATGATGAACCTCGTTAGAGAAATCATGACTTACAGCTCTTTTCTTGGTAACCAAGTCTTTCATGAACTTGGCGTATCCTGGCATCTGTTCTAGAGCTTCAACCAATGGAATATTTACTAAAAGTTATTTCAGTATTGTAATGAATTTCGTAAACTTTCCATTTCCAGCTTTCTTTTTTAGCCTTTGAGGGAAAGGAGGAGGTGGCCTGGGAATCTGTTGTAAGGGCAAGTGTTCCTGAACCTCTTTCTCTTTTCCTCTTGAAGGTTGTAGCCTCCACCATCTCATCTACCTGTATATTCTCATCCTCCTCTCTGCTAGCTAGCTCCAAGACCTGTTCATACTTGCTACCTGTAGAAATAGGGTCAGAAAGAACTTTACCACTCCTGGTGGCAATGACCATGCAATGTCCATCATTCTTGGGATTTTGAATGGTATCACTTGGTAGTGATCCATTCTTCCTCTGTTTAGTTGAACGCTCAAATGTATACCCAAGCTCTCCTACCTCTGCATCTCTAGTGTACCATGCTTTGTTGTTCTTTGAGACTTCATCTAATAGCTGCATGCTTTCTGCAAATGGCTTTCTCATAAATGAGCCTCCACAAATTGCATCAACAACAGGTTTAGTAACATAATTCAGAGACCTCTAAAACGCCTGCTTAAGGTGCCTTTCGGTAAGATCATGGTTGGGGCATTTCTTCAACTTTTGGCTGAACCTCCACCAAGTATCATGCATTGCTTCTCCTGGTAGTTGCTTGTGTGTACTAATCTAGTCCTTCATCTGCAGCTCTTTTGATTCTAGGAAGAATCGTTCCAGGAAAGCTTCCTTCAACTCATTCCAAGTTCTGATGGAATCATCTGGCATTTCATTCAACTAGTTAGTCGCCTGTCTAGTAAGAGACAATGGAAACAACCTCAATCTCATTACTGTTTGGTTGACCCCAGGAATTTTTTGTGACTTACAGATAGCCACAAAATTCATCAAGTGTTGATTCACATCATCACCAGTTGCACCCCTAAACACACCTTTAACGTTCAACAATTGAATCATAGTGCTGGTGATTGTGAACTTAACACCTGGAGGTAATGCAGGTAACACTATCACTCCAGTGGCTCCAGCACCATCCAGATCTGCATTATCTTTATCATATATCATGTGCGCTGGATGCTGAGCTCTACCCCTTTGGGCTATTGGTTGGCGCTGGGGAGGGATCAATTTGTCTACTCATCTATTCTCATCTACCACCCTAGGTTGGTTGTTACCACCATTCTGCTGAACACCTCTTATGGCGGCTTCAGCTTCTAGTCCCAATCTTTGTCTTTGTGCCTCCAGTTCTTGTGCATTCACCATTTTTCAAAGAGTCTTTTCGAGTTCTGAGTTGTAAGAGATCAATGGAGGTCCTTTACTCCTTATTCTTGGCATACACAGTAATGTTCACCTGAAAGAGACACAAACACAGAACAAAAAGTAAAATTAGGAAATATAACTACAAATTGAATAAAATCTAGTAAAACTCTTCGGAATTGAAATTCCCCGGCATCGGTGCCAAAATTTGATATGTCAAAACTTACACCCCATATAAGGAATATAAACGGTCGTTGTCAATTTACAGAACTCAATCAATGTTGAGGTCGATCCCACAGAGAATTTTTTTACAGATAAAGTTTCACTGTCGCGTTTACTCAATTATCGGTATTATTTCCTAAACAATTAACAAGGAAAGTGAATTTGGGTCTGATTGAAAAGTATTCTAGTAAAACTTAGTTATGCAGTTCACAAAAGATCTTGTTGTAAGTTGATTCAATCAATTTAAGGAAACCAAGTTTTGTGTTCACTATGACATCGATTATAATGCTCTCCCGTAAAATTAGTGTCAGGTAAATCAATGTTTACAGAACCTTTGTGAATTAAATAAATCTAACGCTTCTCAGCCTAATTAGATAATATTCACTCTAATTCTCTCGAACTTAAAGTGTTATCGATATTGGAATTCGCTTAATTTGATATGGTGTTAAAGATCCTTTCTCTCGAAATCCAACTTTAACTTAAATTCGTAAACTTAGTTTAGCTTTTTCCCAACTAATGCTTTTCTCTCGAACAAACACCAGTTACAGGCCTGTCTAAAGCGTGCACTTAATAGACTAAAATGATAATGAAAGCTGTAAACTACAAGTTGTAAACAAATACTGCCTTTTACTCATTTTACGAAATTGCAACTAGAATGTCATTATAGATCCCACACACCCAGTCGTGACGTTTAGCCACTTATGTTTTTACACAAAGAATCAATACTCGATAATGAAAACATGTTAAGAGGTACTTACAAAAATAACTGGTAAATAAACAACCACTTGATAATCTCAAGATCGAAAAGAACAATTTCCAACCGATGACGATAATCTAAATCCCAAAATCTCAAACTCAAAGTAAGCCTTTGTTCTTCTTTTTTTCTCAAAAAATCCGATGATAAATCCCCCCTTCAAAATGACCTAAAGTAATTCAAAAATAGAATGTTTAAAATGAGTCCTAATCAAGTTAGGACTAAATTGTCGGGCCTTGTCACAGCCACTACCACAACCCATCGAGGTCTTCACGATCCGTGAAGACCTCCGTGGTTTTTCCTTGGAGCTTCCCCAGAGTGGGTCTTCAAACTTGGTCACTGGAAAATGTATCACGAGAGCTACCACAGTCCGCAGTGAGGACCACAGTCCGTGAAGTCACCTGTGGTCTTCACTTGGGCTCAACCTTCTTTCAACTCTTTCCTGCTTTTATACTGGTTCAGCTTCACAGTAGGTACCAGGGTCTGTGGTAAGGACAACGGCCCGTATACCCCTCTGTGATCTTCACTTAGTTATTCTTGTTTTTCATCTTCTCAAGGCCTAGTTTTGCCCTACTTTCACGAGCTTAACCACGGACTGTTATGAAGTTAACGGTATGTTACATTGGCCGTGAACTTCACTTGGTCGACATCAATTCTGCTTCTTTTTCTGTACAACCCAAATTCTGCCTACACAATTAACAAACTCATCAAATATTCCCAAATTATCACTTAATTCCAAGTATTATTTCATAGTTATTAAGAATCAAATGTGACACAATTTCGTGGCACATAAGTGGTTCACTGACACCGTGGTTTTAGGTACCGATACACCGGTGAATAAGATCATTCTATCCTGGGAGGATATATTCCATTAACCTACGGTACTTGAGGGGAATAATTTTCTTAAGGGGACACTGTGCATTCAGTGAGCTCAATTTTCTTTTGAGAAAATATTTATATATTGTTTATAATCTATTTCTGATTCTATTTTCTCTAATTGTTTTAATTTTCTAGTTTGAAAATACTCTTTAAACTTTGTTGTTTCTTACCAAGTTCTTCAAAGTTTTGTTCTAAGTATCTTAGGAATACAAGATGAAAAACATTAATATATTCAGTAATATGATGTCCCTTCGGGAACCTCCGATAAAATAAATGAAATCTAACAAGGATAACTTGTACCCAATCTTACATTTAAGGACATCTAAATAAAAAAAAATACAGTTAGCTAGGATAGATCGACTAAAGGTAAGTCAAAGTTGGAGTAGTAGATTGCATGCGCCAGGTGATACAAGTCATAGAGCTAGAGGATCTATTTATTTATTTGGGTGAAGAGAACTAAGATCTAACTACACCACGAAAGATTGGTGAAATGGTCGGATGCATTTCTGTATTTATACGAGTTTGTATTATAAATTTTTCTACTTAATCTTTTACTCATTGGACCCTTTATAAACTCAATAAAACACAATACATCAAACCCACTATGACCATGCTTATGTGGCATTAAGATGGGTGAGTTGGTGAGAGAATGTGACTACACGCGTGTAAAGGCAAGTAACCACCATATTTAAATTTTAAAAAATATTAAAAGTATAAAATAATAAAATGGTAATTTTTTTTAAAAAAAAAACCTTTTTTTTCACACTCCTCACCTACTTTTTCCGCCATCCTTGTCCCTGCCCAACACCTTTTTTCTTTCTTTCATTTCTTTAGGCGGTCTGGTATGCTGGAGGCGGCAAGGAGTCTCTTGGCATATTGTTGGTACGACAGAGAAGATTGAGAGGATAAGCAGTACCTAGTGGTTCATAGGGGGTTGTCGGTGGTGCGGAGAAAGGGACGAGGAGCTACTCATGGCGGCGAAGAGATTTGGCAGCGGGAGTTGGTGGTGCGGCGCTTAGGATTTCTAGATTTGTGGAGGTTGGAGAAGGAGGAAAGGAAAACGGTGAGGATGTGCAACGAAGATGGAGGCAGGTTAGGGAGAGACTATTTGTGGTCTCGCCAACAAGAGCAGTGGTGGCGGCGATGACTTTCTCCGGCAGAATTTGGCCATTTCATGGTGGAAATGGTGAGAAGATGTGTGGAGATCTAAAATTTTACTTTAAAGAATAAATTAAAATTTTATTATTTTACCTTTTATTTATTAATTTTGGTTAATAATTTTTTTAAATAGTTAATGAAGATTATTATGACATGTTATTAATTTATATGTCATGAATTTGACATATCATCCATTTAAGGGCGGGTGAACTACACACATGGTAGAAGAGGTTTTAAAATCTTCTTTTGATTGAGTGTAAGAGTTTTGTTGATAGAGAATTGAGTATAAGCGACCATAATACAAACTCACACAAGAAAAACAAGAAAAATGGTCCATTAGACCATTTCATCCGCGGGATTTATGTAAAATGCCTAAATTATTAATAAATAGATATAGATATCAACTTTAGCTTCAAATTTATCCAAATTGACTTTTTTTAAATCTAAAATAGGAATAAGACTGCACGTACACTATTTTCCTCACATGACTCAGCATTGGCTCTTGTATGAAGCAAGTAGGGAAAATGCAATATTGGGGCGTAGCACTTTTTACATTGGCTTATGCAGTTGGTAAGCCCTTACAACTTGACATGGCTACTATTAACAAAACTCGCCCAAGTTGCGCAAGAGTAAAAGTACAATTGGACGTGCTTGGGGAGAGACCTCAATTTGAACAAAATGGAGATAGAGGATGAGAACACTAATGCAACAAGATCAGTAAAGGTCAAGATTCAATATGATAACATTACATCATACTGCAGGAAGTGCAAGCTTCAAGGTCATATGGAGGATGAATGTAGAATACTTCACCCTGAGCTGAAAAAGACAACAAGCAATCCTGAAGAGGAAACACAACAAGATCAGCAAAGAAGAATGCGGAATGGAAAATGTGTTGGCAGTGGAAAATGGATACCAACAACCAGAATTTTTACTCTAACCAAAGATATTGAACAACCAGGTGGTCCTGCAAAAGACAAAAATGGGGATGTAAACACTTGTAATCCTTTTAAAGTGTTGGCAGATAACACAAATAATGAAGTGAATGACATAAACAACAAGGATGATTGTATTTTAACAAATCCTACAAAACAAAAGGAAGAGAATACAAGAGAATGAGTTGATAAATCTTTTAAAGAAGACTCCAAACATCATATTACACCTTCAAAAACAGCTTCCAGTACCACTCCTAGTATTCATAGCAATGAGAAATCCAGTAAATGGGGAGATAGAGTGGAAATTGACACTACAAGAAATCTGTGTTCTTGTGGCGGTGAAAGTCACCACAAATTCTCCAAAAGTCGCCACTGAATATTTATAGCATCAACCTCTGGACTGACCTAGTACTTCCATAACTAAATTTTATTTGTGACGAATTCAATGAGTCGCCACAACAACACTTGTTTGTGACGACATTTGTCGCCGCTAGAGGTTAACAAATATGCCACAAATTTTACAACACACATTTTATCTAGGTCGCTACTAAAATAACGTTTTAGTGGCCACAAAGTATGTATCAAAATAGTGGCAAGTTTGCTATCTCTACTAAAATGTATCTGTTAGTAGCAACTCTTGTCGCTACAATAAATATACTATCAGTAGCAACATCTATTTTGCTGCAGAAAAGTATATTTGGCAACGACAGAAGTCGCTACAAAAAGTACTATATCATCTGTGGCAACTCTGAACTCGCCACAAAAACCTTACATATTGTGGCAACTATGTATGTCGCTACAGAAAGTTGTCACAAAAAATCATGTTTCTTGTAGTGTGGCAGGCCAAAGAACTGGAGGAGGGTGAAATTGAGACAAGGTATCCCAGTATGAAATGCCGAGAGATCGTGATTTCTACTCAATAGAAGGCTTTAGTTAGTAAGAATAATGATTATGAGTTTTATGAGGAGAACCAGGTCTGCAAGAAACTTGATATAGAATTAAGAAAAGTAGATTCTGAAGACTTAAGAAAAAATGAAAAGGAGGATCAAAATGATACAGAGCAATTCCAATTGTTGGCAACACCTTACCAAAAAAGTCCATCTGAAACATTACATGATATTGTTACGCACCAGATGAATACGGTACAAGTGGCAAAAAGCAGTTATGATGAAAGTGTGACAGAAGTTGAGGAGGATATTGCTGAAAATATGGAGGATGATACTAATTGGAAGCAAGTTGATTGGACAGGTGATCTATCTCCCAAATCATTAAAGGAATCTGCTAAGAGGGGTAAAAAGCAGACAAGCTTAGAAAATCAGAAATCTACAAGAGTTGTGCCAAAAAGAGGGACCACAAACAAAGTTGTTAGATGATAATGAAGGCTATCTTTTAGAATATCAGATCTATTAACACACATCAAGCTTTTAATAGATTTCAAATGTTAAATAGACATCATAAGTATTTTCTTATAGCTCTTATGGAGCCATTTCAACATATGAGACACTTGCGGAGTTATAAAAGAAAACTGAAAATGCATACAGCTGGCACGAATAGCAATGGAAAGATATGGTTTTTTTGTTAAGGAAGGGTTAGATGTGGAAGTAATTAGTGATACAGAGCAACAAATCACAGTACAAATATCATTCTTGGAGAATCAGAAGCAAATGATTATCACTATGGTATATGCCAAATGTTCTGAATAAGAAAGACTTGATTTGTGGAATGACATATATAGTGGTATTTATACTACTCTTCCTTGGTTGATTGGTGGAGACTTTAATGTTATTCTTCATGAAGATGAGAAAATAGGGGTTTTACCTGTAACTCAGCATGAGATGGAAGATTTTGCATTTTGTGTGAATTCTTGTGAACTTGAAGAAATCCCTTTTAAAGGTAGTCCTTTCACTTAGTGGAATGGGAGGGCATGCCCTGATTGCATTTTTAAAAGGTTGGATAGACTATTGGCAAACTCACATCTTATGGAATGGTTCTCGACAATGGAGGTGGATCATTTACCTAGAACGGGGTCGGATCATTGCCCTATGTTTCTTACTATGAGTACAGGGCATCAACCAATTGTAAAACCTTTTAAATTTCTCTCTTTCTGGGTGGAGGATATCACCCTGAATGAGGTAGTACTACAGCACTGGAAGACCAATGAACTGGAAATAGTTTCTGGATTTTCAAACACAAGTTGAAGAATCTGAAAAAGGCTTTGAGGGTATGGAGCAGGGAGAGGTATGGTGATATCTTTCAACAACTAACTATTAGAGAGGAGATTATGAATATGAAGGAACAATTATTTGAGGAAGATCCTTCTTTCTCAAATATAATGGCTATGTAGCAGGCTCAAGAAGAAGTGAAAAAATATCTACACTATGAGGAGGAATTCTGGAGACAAAAGCTGGAATAACCTGGTTTGAAAAGGGAGATAGAAATACGAGATTTTTTCATAGTCTTGTAAAGGGAAGGAGAAAGAAGCTACAAATCCACACAATTAAAAATACTAGTGGAGATTGGATAGAGAAGAAAGATTTGGTTGTTGATGAAGTTGTACAATCTTATAAGAGACAATTCACACAAGAAGAGGAGGGAAGTTGTTTTGAACTGTTGAAATTCTTACCAAAGATAGTTACTACTGAAGATAACAAATTATTATGTACAGTACCCACCATAGAGGAAGTCGAACAGTTTTTGGGTTAAAAGGTAGTAGTGCTTGTGGCCCTGATGGGTTTTCAGGAATATTCTACCAACATTGTTGGGAAGTAGTCAAACAGGATATCAATAGCATGGTGAATGACTTCTTTGAAGGTAATACTCTTCCAAAAAGTGCTACACATACCAATTTGGTACTTATTCCAAAGAAGGAAGTTATTGAAATCTTCTCAGATCTAAGACCTATAAGCCTCAATAACTTTATTAACAAAGTTATTTCTAGAGTATTGCATGAGAGGCTAGAAGGTTTATTACCAAAGTTGATTTTTAAAAATCAGTCAGGATTCGTCAAGGGCAGAAGTATCATAGAGAATGTTCTACTTACGCAGGAAATAGTTACTGATATTAGATTGAGAGGAAAGCCATGCAATGTCATTATAAAATTGTATATGTCAAAGGCCTATGATAGAGTATCATGGCTCTTCTTCACAAAAGTCATGAGAAAGATGGGCTTTACAGAAGTGTTTATTGATATGATTTGGAGACTAATTGCTAATAACTGGTATTCTACAATTTTTAATGGACAGTCATATGGCTTTTTCCATTCTACATGGGGAATCAAACAAGGAGACCCCTTATCGCCTGCTTATTCATTCTCACTTATGAGGTGTTGTCCAGAGCTCTCAATGCTCTTTTAGAAGATGAGAGATATAAAAAATATGAGTTGCCTAAATGGAGTAGGAACATAAATCATCTAGCGTATGCTGATGATACCATCTTATTTACCTCTACTGATAAAGGATCTCTAGATTTGGTGATGAAAATGTTAAAAGATTATCAACAAGCATTTGGTCAGCTTATCAATAATCAGAAAAGTAGCTTCTATATGTACAAAAAGGTTTCTAATGTTTTGATGGATGAAGTAAAGGAAGCACCAGGATTTAACCAAGGGAAATTTCCTTTTGTATATCTGGGTTGCCCCATCACACATGCTAAAAAAAGAAAGTCATATTATTATGAAATCATTAAGAATGTGAAGGGGAGACTTCAAAACTGGAAAGGAAAACTACTATCCTATGGGGTTAAGGCAGTCTTGATCAATAGTGTATTACAGAGCATTCCCCTATATTTACTCTCTGTTGTGGTCCCACGCAAGTTTATTATCGATGAACTTCATAATATTTTCAACAGATTCCTATGGAGCAATAAAGATGAATGCAAGAGTAAGCATTGGGTATCTTGGGATAAGATGTGTTACCCTAAGGAAGAAAAAGGTTTGGGTTTTAGATCTTTATTTGATCTATTGAAAGCTTTATTTGCTAAACTATGGTGGAATTTCAAAACATCCAAATCTCTATGGACTGATTATATGTGGAATAAGTATTGTAAAAAGATAATTCCTACATTAGTACAATGGAAAGGAGGGTCTTAAATTTGGAGAAAAATGCTTGAGGCCAGGGACGATATTGAACAAGAAATATGGTGGGAACCTACTGTGGGTTCTTCTAGCATATGGTTTGACAATTGGACTAAATTGGGAGCTTTATATCATGTTTCGCAATTGAGAATGAGATAGGAGATATTGATTCACTAATGATAGATGAAAAATGGAATGAACTGAAGATGTCATAAATCCTTCCTAGTGATATTGTACAACATATTCAGGATCATTTTCACATTAGTAAGCCAGCTTCACCTTGGGATTTGCCTTGGTGGATGGAGACTATTAGTGGAAAATTCACGGTGACCAGTGCTTTCCAATTGATGAGACAAAGAAACTCACCAGTAGAAAGCATGAAACGTTTATGGAATAAGGGAGTCCCTTTCAAGATTAACTTCTTTTTATGGAGATTGTGGAAATTTAAGCTTCCTATTGATGATATTCTTCAAAGGTGTGGTATCAATTTGGTGTCAAGGTGTAGATGTTGTGAGTCACCACATACAGAGACCTCTCAGCATCTATTTATTACTAGTGAGTTTGCTCAAAAGACCTCGAAATACTTTGCTATTGGTTCTGGAGTAGAGGGTCCTTTTGTGCAATGCCATTACAAACTATTCAAAAATGGTGGAATATTGAGATTCCTAGCAGGATTAAACCAATTTTGCAAACTCTTCCTAGTATGATATGCTGGTAGTTATGGAAATGAAGAAATAAGGTGAATTATGGAGGCACTATGACTTAGAGGAGAGTGATATATGAGATCTCTAGAAACACTCATCTTTTAACCCTGATTTTGCATCCATGGATGAAGAACATCCCACAAGAATGGTCCCTTTTGATGGATTTTCTTCAAAAATACAAATTTGTGATAAGATCGATACTTGTGAGTTGGAAACTACCTAATCAAGGTTGGTTCAAATGTAACTCAGATGGTGCTTCTAAAGGAAACCCTGATTCAAGTTCTATATCATTTTGTATTAGAAATGATGAAGGGAATATTCAATATGCTCTAAGTAGAAGGATCACAGACTCGGATCACAGACTCTACTAGTCTATTTGCTGAGGCTACGTCTTTGAAGGAAGGGTGTGAGCTATGTGTTGAAATACTATATCTACCAGTAATATTGGAAACAGATTCTTTGGCCCTAATAAAAATATTAAGTGGAGATTGGGATTGCCCCTGGAGTATTGTGATGATTATAAGAAGGATAAGAGAGCTGATTGAATGAGGTCTCATACAGCTTCAGCACACACACAGAGAAGGCAACAACGCTGCAGATTTTTTAGCTAACTGGTGTTTTAGTTTTGCAGGGACAAAATGCTTCGATTCATATGCAACATTACCAAGGAAGGGCTAAAGGCATAATTATTTTAGACAACAACAAGTTCCACATATATAGTTCAGATGAAATGAGACATGATTTATAGTTCAGATACTACAATATTGTTTAACAAAAGAGACAAGCAAGATGGAAAATAAACAATCAACACAACAACAGCTTACTGGAAGAACATTTCAGACCAATTTGGAAATTTGTACGGTGGGGTAAGTACAAGTCAATGATACATTCGTTTGAAATCTATTAAGGTGGTATCAATCTCACTAGAGGTTCATTCCTTTTTAGAAATTAAACGAAAGTATCAGGATGCGTACCTTACAGATACTCAAACATGTTAGATCTAATTTCACTTGATTTGTGAAAGAAAAGTCACAAGCTTGGAGTGAGCTCCATCGAGATTTAAATACATAGCACCTGGTGAGAGTTTAAAGGTGACTTGAAATGTATTTGGCTCAACGCTTCAGATTTTTTACTCAAATTAGGTGAAAAAGATGACATAGCAAAGCTATAAACACAAACTGGAAGGTAATTTATGGTGGTTGACTTACCTGAGACGAAGATTCCGGTGAGCAGCTGAAGAAGAAGACTGATTGACGCAGCAAGAGATCGCCTCACTTTCCTTTATCAGAATGTCAATTTTTTATTCTTTCCCTTTGCACTTTTAAGTTAGATTTCTTAATTGTATTGTTTTGGCCTTTCTGTTGAATGGCTGGCTGATCCAGACCATATCACAGGACGTGTATTTATTTTTTTAATAAAATGGGCCTTTTGGGCCTTTCAAAAAAAAACAATTCAAGCATATGAAAATCATTTTGGATTTTTTATGTAGTGGTAAAATATTAAGATCGTCAGGTGAAGAGAATACAAAAAAAAATATTGCCTTAACCAAAAAATCCTTCAAACATAATATTACCCATATAGTGATAATTTAGGCTCTTTCAAATTAAAAGTTTCAAGAAAACTGGTACAAGTATATTATAACCAATTTTCTCAATCAAATAAAAAAGTTTGATTATTTTCAAATACATACATGCTTAGAGAATAATGTTAATAACTTTTGTAACAATTGCATGTTCAGAAAGAAGTATTCAAAATTAAATTTATTGATAAAATCTTATATATATTTTGTGTAGCATTTGACGATGCATGCTTAAGAAATATAGCTAGCAAGCAACAAAAGATCAGGTAAAGAAATATTAGTCAAGATATTTAGTGTAAGCATGGAGTGTAATATTTGTATTTGGGGAAAAGGTATAAGTACCATTTTGAATTATGACCAAAATTTCAGCGACAATTCTATTTTTATGGGGCTCCTATTACCGCCCTATTCCCCCCTCCCCTCAAAAAGTTTTTCTATATTTTTTTGCACCTTAAGTGATGACGTGTAGGCACAATTCAATTCAATTAGTTTCGGTAAATACACACGTTGTCACCAATGGCGGATCCAGGAATTCTATCGAGGTGGTTCAAAAAAAAATTAACCACACTAATAATATCAATAAATAAACGGGTCGGGTCGGATCATATATGAATGGATTGAATAACAAACGGGTTGACAAAAAAATCCTTAGTTCAAATAATTTCTTACAATTACAACTTATCATAAGAAACAAATTTAAAGTACATATCTATAAAATGTTAATAAAGTAGCACAACTCATTCAAAAATTCTACAAGTTCTTCAATTCCTTTAGAATTGTCTCCGGCTCCTGAAAGTACAAATGGAGAGCATGCACAAATTTAACATTAGAAATACTAAAATTAAACACAAATCAAAGCAAAAACTCACAAAAATTCTTTTTGGGACACTGCACATATAGAATTTTGAATTTTTAAACAAAAAACAAAAAATACAAGAACTTACAGAGGTTGCCATCAATGGTTGAATCACGAATGGAGGATAGAATGAAATGATCCGCGGAGATCGGAGGACCACCAGCGGCAGCGAGCAGCGACAGCAAGTAGGAACAGGCATCAGGCGAGCCGCAAAACGAGAGGTAGTATTCTAATTGAAAGAGAAGACTAGGAGGGAAAAATAGAATATTGAAATCCCTAGAAAAAAGAGGGTTTTTTATTTGATGACTTTTCAATTAAAGATTTAAAATATAAAATTTTAGTCATTAAGGAAACGTCGTCGTTGTTCTATTTATTTTTAATAAAAACACTTAAAATTTAAGCCAGCAAAAATGATTCAAAATTAGAAAAAAAGAAGGTTGTTGCTCGCTGGATTTGAACCCGCGACCAAGCCCACAAAACGCGCTTTCTTGAACCCAGTTTACCATTGAGCTACTCCTTTGACATATATTCAGGGGGTTCAATTTTGAATATATACACGTAAACAGAAAAATTGATGTTATATATACAGTGTAATAAATTGAAAAATTGATGTTATATATACAGTGTAATTATATAGAGCAAGCAATAAATTGAAATTAATTTGTTTTGATTTGTGTGATCCAGTGAACGTTCAAGCAATAGATGTATAAGAAAAATTTATGAGCAAAAAAACTACAAGATGTCAACCTTAATACTTGCAGCGGAAGTTGTTGGTGTTGATTTCATTATCAAAACGAGTTGCTCACAAAGATTGTTCTTGCTCACAAATTAAGTGTCTGTTAATGTGTCGATTGAATATTAGCAAAAGGATAACATTTTGATTTTCTATGTTTTCCCTTTCTTTCTCACGTTTTCACGTTCTCACATAGTGGACAAGACCCAAGCCAATTCAAAATCAACTAGACACCCAATTTCATAAACAGTTCATGCAATCGGTGAGCATCAAGAACTTACCTATTAGGTTTTACATGCCCCGTATAGGAATTCAATCACATATGGATTTCATCCACCACATTAGTAGTTTCATATTCGATTATGCGTCCTATCATGACCTGAGCCTACACCCTGAACGTAGCCGGCACTCGAGAACCATTGTTGGTCCCCAAGCAAACCCTCATCATAGCTAGCAACAAGCGGAAGACTAACACAAGCATACATAAGCTTAAAATTGAATTAAATTCATTGAACTCCAATAGTGAACTTTAAGAAAGTCTGAATAATACTCAAAAGAAAGTAAATACAGAAAAACTCTTCAACTCTGTCTATCTGTGAAGACTCTACTATTACAGAAGGATATCGGGACTAGACCCGCGACATCTCAAAACTAATAACTGTAAAATAAAGGTGAAGTCCTCCGGAAAGAAGGCTCACCAAAGTTGACTGGAATCTCACATGAACTCAACGAAACGACTGTTGATGTCCTGAATACCTGTATCTGCATCATGGAATGATGCAAGACAAATGACTCAGTACATGGAATGTACGAGTATGTAAGGGGAATTCTAAAACATAAGCATAAGGTTGAACCGATGGAAAAGAAACACAGATACTTCTTCTCAACTCAACTCAACTCAATGAAACATAGTTCAACTCAATAATAAGAGACTCAACTCAGTGAAACATAGCTCAACTCAACTCTGAGAAATAGGGCTCAACAATAAAATACTCAACTTTGGATACTCAACTCAAGATAAAGCAACAATAAAAGATGCAATATATGGAAATCTTTTAAAACAGACGGTAGCAACTCAATGTATTGAAGAATACAATAATAACTCGGTTTGTATATAAAAATACAATATAACTTTGTGGGAGATTCTCTAACCGACAACCATCACTATGACCTATGTGATGATACAACGTCTCGCCCACACTGCCAGAATTGTCCTATAATTTGCCTGGGTATAGAACCTACTACTAAGTGACCCACTAGTCTATGCTAAAAAGCATTAAGGAATCATCTAAAAAGTATGACCCTTTCTACCCACGTTGGCTACATGGTTTATAGGGGCTGTAAGTTGTATGAACTCTCCCTCATATTGGTGTTCAATACTACTCCCAAAATATACTACCTCATATGTTTAAAAATATAGCTCTTTCTGTGTTTTGAGATTATTACTCAAAATTCTTTCTCTTAAAAGAGATGGTACTCAAACTGCTCAAAACTCTTTTGTAAATCTCAGTTTCCTCCCATCTTAAATGTAAAAACATTTACTCTTGGGAATACTTAGTTCTCATATAACATTTTAAATAAAATGAACTCCGCTCTACTCTTTCTCAACTCAGTGCTCAAGTCTTTAAAACAAGTTTTAAAATAATTTGTAAAGGACTTCTTAAAATAGGGTTCCTACCGAATTATGGACGCAAACGACTCATTTCAAGGTTTTCAATAACCATGCATAGAACTCAATCCTTGGAACTCAACAACTCCAAAACTCAAGGAGTCAATGATACTACTCATCTCAAGAATGCTCGACACGGAGGGTTCATGCGGAATTTTGACCATGAACTACTTAACTCAAGGACTCAATGATACCTCTCATCTCAAGATTGCTCGACTCATAGAGTTCATGAGGAATTATGGGCATGAACTACTCAACTCAAGGACCTTCATGGGTAACATGTAGTAGCCCCATGATTAGAAATATAATCTCAAAATGATTAGGAACTCAATACTCAATACTTAAAATCTGAAGATACTACTCCTCTCAAAGATACTTAACTGATGGAGTTCATGCGAAATTTATGGGCATGAACGACTCGACTCAAGGATCTAAATAACAATATAGAACTCATGTATACGACTTTTCTCATTCTCATACTTACTTCCTCAAAACTCAGTTTAAAATTCAAGTGTTGGCTTTAAAAAACTTCTCAAGATTTATAACTCAAAATACGGTTCATGCTCAATTATATACATGAACAAATCAACTCAAGGATCTCAATAAAAATATAGAAACTCAATAATTAGGAATAATTTTTTTAAAAGAATCATAAACTCAAGAGCTCAAATCAACTTATCTCAAAAATACTCAAATCTTGGGGTAGAATCCTAGATTTCTCTTTTACTGATTTGAAAGAAGATGTAGGGCATGAGGACGAACTAGTCCAACACTATGATAGTCTTACATACCTGGAAGAACAAGGTTCTTGAAAAATCTTGAAGAAGAACTTGATTAAAAGCCTCGAAACCCTAGCTTGACGGTAAACGATCAAGAAAACCTTTCTTGAGATTCTTGAATTAGTTTCTTGAAATCTCTATGACCAAGAATTATCATTTTCATTAGTGATTCATAATTTTATGGAGGAATTTGAGTTGAAAAGAATGGAATTCTTGGAGAATGACTTACTTTGAAGAAGAATCTTGAAAAAGATTGAAAGAATCTTGAATGGAGTCTTCTACGTTGATTTTTTCTTAGGGTTTTTCCCTAGGGTTTAAGAGATAAGAGAATGATGGATTAAAAGATGAAAATCTGATTATTTTGAGCCTTTTATTAGTCAAGAAATTCGTTTAGGGTTTTCTTGGAGGTAAAAAGATAAAAATGACCCTTTTTAATGTTTTCTCGTCGGCTAATTCGTAACAGCACAGTATCATGTTAGTAAAATGATCATAACTTTTTACTCAAAAAATTGGATTGATGCGAAATTGGTGGCATTGGAAAGTAGATTCAAATATTTGTTAATTTTATAGGTTATGGGTCACGTAGCTCTTTATATTCTAAGAGATATGATCGTTTGAAGTTGACCCAAGTAGAATCTTACATCAAAACTTAATCAATAAGAAAACTTCAAGAACACTTATCAAGAAATTAAATTGCTCAATACTTATGGATAGATTCTCAAAAGAAACTCATGATTGACGTGTGGCTGAACAAAACCAACACTATGAAAGCTTATATACCTCAAAGAACTAGGTTCTAGGCGAAATCTTGAATTTCATGAACGAACGCTTGAAACTTTGAACTTTTTCTCCTCTTGAATCTTCTCTTTAAAACCCTAAATGCTTTTGGGGATCAATGAAACTGATTCTAATCAGTTTGGACCCTTAATTGGGTGAAATTTGTGTTTAGAATAAGTGGGGGTAAGGAAAAGACTAAAATACCCCTTCTATTTTCGAGTAGCTTTCCTTAAATGGACAACCTGACTTCAAAAGGGCATATCTCCCTCATACGAATTCAAAAACTAGCAAACTCAATCGCGCTGTAAATAGGACTTATAGATCTTCCATTTGATATCTTGTGGGTCTCCTAACTCATCTTGTACTGAAAGTTATGGTCATTTGAAGTTGACCCAAAACTTAAAAGAACTAAGGAATTACTTGAATGAATTCTCTTTAATTATTTTTGGAACTCAAGGTCTATATCTAGTGACCTGACCTTAATACTTAAGAAATTTTTAATTCGTTGGTAAAATCCTACTCACAACAAAGAAGGGTTCTAGTCTTATTTTAAATTTTCCGCGACGCGCCACCCGTCCCCCAAAACAATCTAATGAATTTTTCTTCTCAATTTTTGGCCCTAATTCACCTAGAATCGATAGATTTCTTCCAAACTCTCTTAGATTCATATACCCAACATAAGTACACAAAAATCTACTCAAATCTACTCAAGAACAACCCTCAAACGTAAGATTTTCACCTCAAGAACTCATCAAAACTTCATATTCAAGAATGAAACAACAAAACCTCAAAGAACTCAATATAATCAGTCTCATGGATGAATTCAAAATTTGAAACTCATGATTGGTGTGAGGGTGAACAAACCCAAAACTATGAAAACTTACATACCTCTGAAGGATCGAATCCTTGGCGAAAATCCTCAAACCTCGAAAGAATCTTGAACGCTTGAAGTTTTTTCTCCTATTTTCTCTTCTTGAACTTTTTTCTAAAATCCTAAGACTGTTTTGGAATTGTGAAAACTGATCTCAATCAGTTTAGGCCTCTATTTGGATAACCAAAACGTGTAAACTTAGGGGTAAGAAAAAGATCGAAATACCCCTCCTTAATTCAGATGAATTTCTTTAACTGGACAGGTTGAACTCAAATGGGCATATCTCCCTCATACAAATTCAGAATTTAGCAAATTCGATGGTATTGGAAAGAGGACTCAAAGATCTTTCATTTGATATCTCATGGTCCACCTAACTCATTTTGTACTGAAAGTTATGGTCGTTTAAAGTCAACCTAAAACTCACTATTGAAGTCTAACTTGCACAACTCTCAATTTAGCTCTTTCCAATTTTGTTCTTTCTAAAATTAGCTATTTCTAAGAGCGAGGCGTTACACTTGTTTGGCTCAACAAATGGAGAAGATGTTTTTCTCTCTAAAATCTCAATAGGAACTTTTCAAGTTTCTTTGGATGGCACCGATTTAATTTCCTCCACATATGCAATAAGGTATACCTCTACTTTATAATACGAAGAGGAGTACTCATAAATGTGTCTCTCATAGTCATCACCATATTGGCATCGAAGCGCTGTCATAGCATGTGGACAAGGTATTTGATCAATTTCAAAGACTTTACAAGTACAAAATTTGGCTAGCAAATCAATTGTTGCAACTTCATCATAACCGGTGATAATATACTTGTAGATTGCTATTTGATGGGCCAATAGCTTGTACCCCACATTAATATTTTTTGCAATGTATTTTTCTATCGAAGAGACAAAGATGGTTGGTGCATTAATGAATTTCATACGCCTTTCATGAATTTTTTCTGTAAATTGCCTGTTTATTCCATCAAATAGAGTAGTAATGGGATATTCTCTTTCATCAATAAACATTGAGTTAACCGACTCAGCAATATTTATCATCATAATATTGTACCTGCAACATATAAGTGCCCGATTATATATTATAAGTATGTGTTTATTATATGCAGTTATTTACAGAAATTGTTGAATATTTTTCGACAGTTACGACAATAAATGCAGCAGTTGCTACAAAAGATTACAACAATGGTACCAATTGTAATTTATTTTAGCTACTTCACATGAATGCAGTAACTACTATAATATTATGTATGTTTTACTACTACAAAATATAAATATGTAGTTAATGATAACAATTATTGCATATTTCTCAGTAGTTACTGAAATAAATACAGCAGTTACTATAAAAAGGTGCAACAGTTGTTATAAAAAAACTGCAGTAGTTATACCAACTACCAATAACAACAATAATAAATTATACTTATTTTCGGGAAAGAATGCACTGCTCCATCAGTGAAATTCAACTTGGTCTAGATGTGTTGCAGCATGTGGAACCAAATCTCTTATCTGATTAAAATGATCACTGAACACATCCACATTATATACTTTTTCCGCCTTATAAAAGTGGTGAAAAACACTCGCATTGTGAAAATTATTTCAAATATTTTCCCCTAGGTGCCTCATGCAACAACCATAACGAGTTGAAGGAAATACAATTGAAACCATCTTTCCAATACTTTGATGTCTATCAGAGATTATGCACAATTCAGGAGTATCAAGTACAAAACTTCTCAATTCCTTGAAAAAGTATCTGTAGGAAGCATCACATTCAGAGTCTACTACACAAAATGCCACCAAAAAAATATTATTCTCTGCATCCTATGCAACAGAAGACAACAACACACCACCATAATTACTCTTCAAAAATGTCCTATCAACAGCTATGACTTTTCTCATTTGTGCAAAACCAAGTGTCCAAGCTCCATATGTCACAAAAAAAGTACTTGAACCTACCATTTTCATCAATCTTCAACGCTGTTTTACTTCCTAAATTTGATATCCTAAGCATATGACTATACGCATCAATCACCCCACATCCATGCTCACGTGTCCCTCTTACCAAAATCTTTGCAATCTCATACCCTTCCAAACCTTTCAATAACTAACCTTGCATTCCAATTCAATACGGATAGAGTTTTTCAAATCTTTTGTAGATGGTCCTTGACCTTCAGGATATCTATATTTGAAGTATGCTCTAATGACTTTTGTTGTGGTTTGTGGATTATGACTCGTAAGATGTTCTGAGCCACATGTATGCATTTTTTTCATACTTTTTAATATAAAATCTATCAGAATTTTCAACAGTCACCGCTCTTAGCCACCACTTGCACTCAGGATGCTCACATTTGACATAATACACTGAATGTGAACTAATTACCTTCTTCAATCTAAATTTTTTTTTTCACACAAACAATTTTCAATGCAATATCTAATTCTTGCTTACTCTTAAACAACATATCTTTGTAAAAAACATGTTTCATCATCTTGTGCATGACTGCATTAAGTTAATTAATTATCAGCTAAAACAAAAATAAATTAAGTGTACAAAGAGGATGAAACTTTAGAAATAAGTAATATTTTTTATTTCATAGCACTTTCCTATCAGCAGCTTCATCAATAATGGGCAATCTATCTCTAAGGGTACTACTCCAAAAATTAGGAGACAGAATATGTTGACCTTCACGCTCTTCATCTGAAATATCCATATTCATCCTACCATATTCATCGTTCAACATTTGTTGGTCATCACATAAATTATGATTCTCCACCAATCTTTCAACCATGTAGATCCTTAGAACAACTTTAGGTTCATCTTCCAAATAAGTACTCAATCTAAGTTGAGCATATATCTTAAAAATCGTCTCTGTTTTTCACCACAATTGTGCATGTAAGTGATGACAATGTCTTGCAACTCACAATTTAATTTACAAGTAATGATTTTATTCACAAAATCATCATATGTGATATCTCTATGCACAATCATCGCAATTGTGAAGGTCAATTTTTTACTCTTCCAACACCAACTATAACGATTGTTTGACTTAACTCATTCACCATGACAATCAACCCCTACTGCTATTATATCTCCCATTAATGATGTTGAAGATACATAAGAATATTATAACATAGAACTAAAAAATTGTATTAAAACATCACAATTATGGTAAGTTATTCAGCAACTGCTAAACTAGATATAGAATTTGCTGAAATTTACTCAACAACAACATCTATTTCTGTAAATTATATAGCAATTGTTGTAAATTGTTGAAATAGTTATATCAATTGCTGAAAATTATTATACATCAGTGGCAAGAACAATAATACAAAAATCAAATTTTTAAATGAATAATACACACAAAACAAACAATATTCACTTATTAACATGATTGAAAATTACATGTTAAGGTGATTCTAAAGCTTAAACCTTTTCAAATCACATGTTAGTCTAAAATTTGAGATTTTCTCTTCTCTAAGAAATCGACAATAAGCCGCAACACCAATAGAAGAAGAAGAAAAAGAATAAACAACGCTGGAGATGAAGATCAGAAGCAAAAAAAACGTGTGAAATATGATAGCTTTGAGCGGGAGGTTAAGAAAAGAAAAAAAGACTAATTTGAGCTTTCCTCTTTTGTAAATTATAGTTTTAGTTAAAATGTGGATGAAGTGTTAAAATAAAACTTGAGGGCCTATTAAGAAAAAGTCAATTATTTTTAAAAGTTGATTACAAGTTTGTCACCTACACGCAATAATTAAAACTTAAGTCACTCTTTTCACATTTCAACTATTTTTTGTTACCATTTAATTCATTGCCCCCACAACAACAGTTTTTCTTATGAATTAAAAAAAAAACAAATAAACCACAGAGTTACTATCATTGTTAGACAAAGAATCCTATCTATAATGTGATTAATTCACATTCAAAAGGCTTCAAAAGAAAATCCTAACCACTTCTAAAATAATTATTTTTTCTTCACCAATTTTCAGAAGAAAAAAAAAACTAGTCATAATTTTTCCTTTCAACAACACAGTGAATCCACTATAAATTACATAAAAGCATCGAATAACTAAATCAATCAACCATGCTCTGATAACAATTTTTAGAATCAAGAATTTACCATCATGCCAAAACTTATAGCTTATAGCAAAGACACAACTTTATTTCTTAACTAAATCTACCAAGCAAATGCAAAGTATTTATGGAAAACATTTTCAGGAGCTGTTGAAATTCAAGGACCTTTCATTTAGATGAAGCAGACTATCTATCAATGGTGGGTGGAAGAATGCAGCCCCAAGCTAAAACCATTATTTAGATCAGTTCCTATATTCATTATATGGCAAATTTGAAAAAAAATGAATAAAATCAAGCATGGTGGAAATATGTCTAGACAGGCTATGGTAAGAGAGGTCAATAAGAATATCTATCTAATGGCCACAACTAGATATCCTTGGCTATCCAACATGCCTACTCAGTTGCCCCTAATTGTCAAATTCTTGGAAGATTACATTCTTATCCTATCTTGTAAAGTGTTGAAATGGGTTTGTCCTCCTAAAGGTCATTTTAAATGCAACACTGATGAATCTTGCAGAGATCAAATACACCTCAGTTTAAAGGCATTTAGTATGAGAAACAGCAATGGAGACTTGGTCTATGTAGAGACAGAAAGTGTGGAGTTATGCAGTATTTTAGAAGCAGAGGTAGGAGCCTTTAAAGAAGGATTGATGTATTGTGTTAATAACAATCTCAAGCCTCTAATCATGGAGACAGACTCTCTTATTCTGAAGAAAATCATTGATTAAATATGAAAAATACCATGGAGCATATCAGTGGACATAAGGTGCATCAAGAAGATGTTGAAGGATAAGGATGTGGTGCTGATTCATATCTTTAGAGAGGGAAACTGTGTAGCAGATTGTTTAACTAACCACGTTTTTAGTTTTGCAGGTACAACAAGGATCCAATTCTTTTCTAACACTAAATTACCAGCACAAGCAGAAAAATTATTACAACAGATAAGCAGAGTATTCCTAATATCAGAATCAAAAAATGCCAAAACGAAAACTTTAACAATCAATGAAGCATATGAGAGTGCATGAGAACAAATGACTAGTTCATACAAAAGCATGCTTGAATATAATTGTTGCAACTCATAGCTACGGGAAAATGAAAGTCGAATATTTGTTTTAAAGATCAAAACAGAGAGGTTACCTGGTATACACGAGATTTGAGGCAGTGGTATCAGCTCTTCGGAGCTCAACCTGCACAAATTTGGGGTTTATCAGTTACATCTTTCAAAATTGATCGAGCCAAAGGTATGATTCAGTCTTGGGTGGGGATTACCTTGATTGGATATGTAGGAAAAAGGTAATGAAATGAAGAAGTCTTCATCCACGGCATTCGTGAGAATTTTTGAATGCCCAAGTGGATACCGCTCAAGCTCAAGACTTTTTTATCGCCATTTCATCAAAGAAAAACCATTGGAGAAGCTCGACGTCGGTCGGAGAAGAAGCGGATCAGCCGGGACTAGCAGTGAAGTAAAAGACTTTCCATTTCCAGTTTGTTTTGTCAATACAAGATGTGGTATTATGTATTTGGGCTTAGGTCACTTTTAAACCCAAGCAATCAGATTTTTTGTTTTTTTTTGTTTGAATAAATGGGTTTGTCCTACACTTTGAATTATTTTAAAAAAAAACGTCATGTTCAATCATGACTCTGACTCGGGCCACTCCAACCCCTCATGGACTTTGCCATAGGCAGGATGCTGACATTACCCAACAATTCCCCTTCTAACACTTGTCTCATGCAGAATATTGCTCTTGGGGATCAAACCCATAACCTTGGCTCTGATACAACTTTTTTTTTTCATTATTTATCTTAGAAGGATCAAATCGAAACAGTACTACCTTCTTAAAATGAATGATTAAAAAATTAACCAAGATATTTTTGTATCCATACAATCCAACCAATTCCAAAAAAAAAATAGAGTATATTGTACTTTCTCTTTAAATTAGTATGATTAATGATTAATATATAAAAAAAAACATTCACTTTTCCTTTTTTTTTTTAAAAAAAAAACATAAAAGGCATAGATGTACAACATGACAAATTGTTCTACATCTTTGAAATTTGTACTACTCCTATTTTTTCTTGGTTTTATGAATAAAATAGGAGTGAACAAATTGTCATAGATGTACTACAATTTGTCACGAAGTACTATTTTATCAAAATAGTACATCTTTGTCTTTTATTTTTTTATGAAAAGAGAAAGTACTATGTACTCATTTTTTGGAATTGGATGGATTGTATAGATATGAAATTATCTTGGTTAATTTTTGAGTCGTTCCTTTTAAGAGGATAGAATTGTTTCCGTTTTATTCTTATAAGACAAATAAAAAACAAGTGGTATCAGAGCCAATGTTGTGAGTTCAATTTCCAAGAGCAACATTCTAGCAGGTGTTGGGAGGGGAATTGTTAAGTAATGCCAACATCCTGCCTGTGGAAAGCCCATGAGGGGCTGGAGTGGCCGGGTCGGAGTAATGATCGAACATAGAGCTTGCTTGATGGACTTAGTTAAAAAATAAAGTTGTACCCTTGCTATATGCTATAACTTTTGGCATAATGGTAAGCGTTTGATCCTAACACTAAAAGTATTTTGTGACTTGTACTAAGTATGGAAATATTTGTTTATTGTGCCATAAGCTTGAACCAACAAAAGTCTTTTAAAGATGTCCAATAGAAAGACTTAGAGTTTCACATTAATCACTGAGTGTTCGGAAAGTTTCGCCTATGAAATGTGTCTTGCGATTCGTAAACAAAGGTAAAATGAGCCCTAGAAACATTAGTTCCTACAGAATTACACGAAGAATTGGCCAGGCGTCCTATAAGGTAGATTTTCCTCTACAATTAGTTGTAGTGTGCCCGATATTTTGCATTACTTAAATGTGTAGGGAATCCTTCACTTGTTTTTCGTACGAAGGGAACTGGATGCACTAAGGACTTACCATTTGAAAAAGTTCCAATGGTCATACTAGACCGCCAGGTCAGAAAGTTGATAATGAAAGATGTAGTCCTGCCAAAATATCATGCATGGTTAGAATATTGAAGAAGCCATTCGGGAAGTTGAGAGCAATATGAAAGGAAAATACTCACACATATAATACCTATCTCTTTCATATGATCACGAGTTTTACTTCTAGTTGTTCACTTATTCATTTGTTCACATGACTCACTCATCACTTGTTCACTTGTCATCCTATCTGTCATGATCTGAGACTATCCCTAATCGTAATACAGTGCTTAGAATTATAAGTGACCCAAACTAATTCATGATTTGACGTGATATTAAGATGTATATAAATAACAACTGAAAATAAATGATGCAGAAGCTGAATCTACAAGGTGTATTAAATCCAAAACACTAAATGGATAAGTCGAAAATATCTGAACAAATTATAAGTTGATACTACTATCAAACTGTCTAAAAGTCTCTACTATGAGTTGTTGGTACAGTCACCCAGCTAACTTTAACTATCTGAAAACTAAAAGAGTAAATACTAAAATAATGTTAAGTTTGTCCTCAAAGGATGAGGACTCACCAATACTGCTACTGAGCTGATCGAAAGCGGTACTAACCTGAGATGGATATTGAACGTCTGAACCTATATTACAAAATAATATAACACAGAAAGGTATGCAGCCACTATTTTGAATGTACTGAGTATGAGAGATGTATCACAAATCTAGTAAATTGAACATGGTAAATCTAAAATGTTGAACAGAACTACATGAACCGATGCAATGACCCACTAGTAAAAAAATACAACCGATAAGTACTAAATTGAAATATGTAACTACAAGGTCATGCAACATGTGAGACTGGACTGTGGGAGATACTATTAACCGGCATATAATCATGTGAGTCGAAACATGAAGCTCGATATAAAATCCACACAGAAAAAGGGCAAATATACCTTGTCACAGTATAAAGGCTAATATAATCTAATGTTGTACCACTAAGCTAATGTCCAAAAAGGACTAAGGTGCCAGTCCTGGTATGTTGGGTGACCTTTAAGAACCTACTATGGCACACAGTTCTGAGACTTAGAGATTGTTGTTAAAGATCTTAGTTCTGACTGACATGCGAGCCTTCATCCCTATGTCCTCTCAGTGCTAAGTAGTACTCCCAACATAATTTATGTTGACAATATGATGATACTACTAATATCGAATAGCTCATAAATACTGAAAATCATTCAACACTAATAGACACTTTATCTGCAAGCATCTCTAAGCATGAAGGACTGATAAACTGGGTATTAAGCTAATCATGACAATTTTTGCATTTTGAAAGAAACATGCAATTTAAAACAACACAATCTGGAGGCATGAAATATCTATATTCCTAGGGTTCATGAAAATAATTATAAGAACACTGAATTTGAGGTAAAACATGTATTCATAGAATATTCATAGAGAGAAACTAACATATGATGTAATTCATTCTTCTCATTGAAACCCTGAGTTTTGTAGAATTTAATTAACAAAGAATAAGGTTTTATTTGGGACTCAGTGGGTGAAAGGATACTCATTGATGAAATCTTGCATACCTAAAATAAAAACACCCGATGGAATTCTTAAACTAAAGCTTGAAGATGAAGAACCCTAATTTCTTGCTTGAGAAGAGTTTGATCAGATAATTCTAAGTGTTTGGAATAAGGGAATGGGTTTTAATCGACTGTTTTCCCCTAATCCCACTTAAGATAGGCCAAAACGACACAGTAAGAGTTAAAAGATTGGAAAAAGACCAAAGCAACCTTGAAAGAAAAACTATCGGAACTTTCCACAAAAGCCATCTACGTCCATGGAATGATCTATGGTCTGTGGAATTCAAGATAAAATTCCAGTCTCTGAAGTTCAATCCACGAGACCGATCTACGGTCCGTGATTCCATCTACAGCCCATAGATTGTGTCCGTAAAAGTGAACCAATAGAAACAGTACTAAGTTTCCCTGCACATCATTCTACGAGGACAATTCATGGTCTGTGGTTCCATTTACGTCCCGTGGTTGCCTTCGTGAAACTCAAGACAGAATCCCAAGTCTCTGAAGTTGATTCATGAGACCATCGACAATTCGTGGTTCCATTTATGGCCCGTAGATTGTGTCCATAAAAATTCATTTTGTGCAGATTCTTGACCACTTAATTCCTTAGGTTTTGATAGGCATGATCTGATCTTACATTGGATTTCTGAGATGTTACACTATCATATGCCACATGTTCATGTATATGATTCGTGCCTATGATCTTCATGTGGCAATGGCATTACTCATGTATACATTTCATCAGCAGGAACATGATGCACTTGTTGATCTAGTGTTCACCTTGATAAGCCATTTATGGCGTACCTACCTGCAAGCCGATCTACACTTGTGTGCCTCTACAACCGTACCTTCATGTGCTATAAGACATACGAGATCGAATCACTTATAAATGGCTCACTCACTTGTAAAAGATAACTTATGATAATCATGTACCAAAGATTTCCCTCGAGGCTTATCACTTGAAAAGATATATAAGACATTGTTATCCATATGTATAAGCTATTACTTGCTCACTTGCTAATGAACAATCTAAAGACAATTGGAATAATAAGGCTAAGTCATGACTCATGAGTTATAAAGTGTTTTTGATATTAACTTGTCTTCATTTGCTCTTGTTTAATACCTGATTCAGATGAGCTTTCTTGTTTACTTGTTATTTTGTCTGTCTTTACATATGAGTACATGTTTTATATATACTCAGATCCCTATGACTGGGCGATTGCATTTTCTGAAATGCAGGATCTAATGTATAGGTTGAGAGACCTTCTCATTAGACACAGTACACTTGGTGAGCTCCACTTCTACCTTTGAACTAGAAGGTATCTAGTACTCCTGTTTGACAGTTTTACATGTTTTGTATTCAATAGAGGTTTTGTCATGTATTGCTTGGTTTGCAATTCTCCGTATTGTTCTTGAAGGTGATTTTCTTCATCAATGTTCTTAAAACTCGTCGTCAAAACCATTTGACACCTTCCAGATTGGGATACCAACATCTTAAACAATTACTCTACGCTTTCAAGTGCCCAGGCAAAAGCTTATACCTGATCAGTAACAACATCCAGCACTGGATAACTCGATCCCTACATCTCAAAGTACTCTATTAAATCGCTAGATGTAAGTCCATTTTGTGGAGAATGTAGCCTATAATTCAGCTGGCCAACTATCTTTTGAAATACTCTCCTCAATTCAAAAAGGAAGATAGTTACTGCATGATTGAGCAGCACCTCTATTCAACTGCAATTGGTAAAGATCTTCAGCATGGAAAGAAACATAGATAAAGGTAAAAGATCAAGTACAGTGTTCTTTTCTATTTCAACTATGCATACTGAGTTACAATATTCACGAGTTTAAAAAAGAAGAGAAGAAGAAAATGAAAGGAAGATTCAACAATAGATCTTCGCAATTTGTATAAGCGGGTTGGGCTCCCTTCAGAATTTACTATGCCCCAGCTGTTCAGTAAGTATATCCATATTACTTAAGTTGTCTGACTGTGTCTCCAGCAAAGCCATTTCCATCTTTTTATCTTCCAGACTATGAAATGGTTCCTCTGAACCTGAAAAAGTTCCAGACTCTATTGGCTGGAATGACAAGTCAGTCTCCATGCCAGCATGGGAGCAAGCTTGATTATCTATCACTTCGCCTTCTTTATTCTCTGTTATTGGACTGGACAAAAGCAGCTGTTCCAACAAGTTGTCATCATCAGGATAATATGGCAAAGTAAGAGGGACCCTATTTTCAAAAGCAAGCAGCCTTTCATCCATTAATCCTGAGAAGAAATCTATATTGGAAAACATATCTTTTAATTCATTGGAAGAAAAATCGAGCTCCATAGGTTTCTGAGAATCCAAAGCAGGTTCAGGTTCAGCGCATAGGGGGGGCTCTGCAGCTTCTTCATGAGTGGGAGGATGATACCTCACAATTGCTCGATCGGATGGTGTATCTACGCAATCATCTTCAACTTCACTCAGTATATTATTACCATTTTCACTCATACACCAACTGTTTTCCTTGGGCTGGAAAAACTGAACCAAAAAACTTGGGCTTTGCATAGCCATAACAATGAAGGAAAGCATCTGTTGTTGATTTTTCTCCCTGACTTTTAGTTGTTCTCGTAGAAGTATCAACTTACTCTCTGAATTCTGCTGGTGTTCCTTAAGCTTGACTAACTCCTGCGTGAGAACATTTCTTTCATCCTTAAGATTCTCAACTTCTTTCCACAGTTCAAGATTCTTACTTTCTTCAGATGTACAAGACTTGATCTCCTCCAGCTGGGATGGTTTCTTTTGGGCCACACTGGACTGTTTCCTTCTAACAATATTCTTTAAAAAATGCTTTTGGCCTTTGACAAAGCTATCATTCAAAAATTCCCATCTATCTGTATCAGTTTTATGGAAACCCTGAATAATTGAAAATTTTAACAATTAGTGAAATATGAAATATACTTTAACAAACCAATAAACAACATGAATGACATTATTAACTAGCCACCTCTGAACTTGTTAATCAGAAAAAATTATCAAGAATATTAATCATAGATGACCAATATGATTAAAGCATACAAGAACAACTATATATATACACGACAATCCTCTGCGGCCTGCGCATATTCGGATCATCACAAGTGACACATAGACCAAACTTCTGAAAATAACAACCTATCAACCGGTAGACAACAATGATAATTTTGATGAAAGAAGAGAGGGAGCCAAACTTGAGAAACTGCCAATTGCAGTATGCAGATTTTAATATGCAAACAATGCCTATGAATTCACAGACTAACAAACATTTAAATGGCTCAAACTTAGCATTTTACCATTTTCATTTTGCCCAATAAAAAAGATGCATTGTGAGGAATTACCATCTATCAGATATTGGCTTAGCTAACCCCAGAAAATACTGTGTCCTTTATATTATGAGTGTCCTGCTTCGTATGGAGTAGAATACTTTCTGAGAAGTCAATAATCAGGAAGTCCGAAAATCTTCCAGAACAATATAAACTAAAATCCACATCCTCAAAAGGACTACAGAAGCTCATAGTGAGTGCAAATAATGTATCAAATAACAGATTGATACAATATTTCATAATGTAAATGTCAAAGAAGACCTGTCTATTGCAAATAGAAAATGAATTATATTCTTGAGCTTCTAATTACAGTGCTGATCCAATTTTATCAGATGTCCCGAAGGGACTATGTACAGTGTTGCTTAGATACTTGAAAAATGCAGCCCAGGCAAATAATCCATCTGTGGATTGTTTGGTTTAAATTAGAATAACAACTTGTACACATTAAGTAGCTTTAAGCCACTTATTTTCAAAGGATGGTCACCTGAAATGGAGTTTTCCAAGGAAGAATTAATGACAGTCCCTATTTGGATTAAGCTGCCTAGATTAGACTTCAACTATTGGAGTGCAAAAGGGTTGAGCAAGACTGGAAGCCTAGTGGGGAAGCCTTTAATGGTTGATAAGCACACTGAAAAGAAATTGGGGCTAAGCTTTGCGAGATTGTTAGTAGAGGTGAAGGTGGGTAATGAACTTTCAGAAGAAGTGATGTTCCGGAATGAAAAGGGAGTAGTGCTTACACAGAAGGTGTCCTATGATTGGAAGCCTTCCTTATATGAGCATTGCCATAAGTATGGCCATTTATAGGCAGAGTGTAGGAAGTTAAATCCTATACCAAAAAGTACTACTGGGACAGGGGTAGAGGAACCAGGTAGACAGCAAGAAGATAAAGGCAGGGAGGAGAGATTTGAACCAAGGAGAGTTCAGTGTGGCAATGGGAAGCAAAGGGTTCAGGATAACGCAAACGCGTCTATAGCTGTGGTAGTAAATAATTCATTCCAATCTTTGACTCAAGTGGGAGAGGAAGAGATGGCTGCAGAACAAGTCAGGAATGTGGGGCTACAAAACCAATCCCTAAGGGGAATGGTTAATGTAGTGTGTTGGAATGTAAGGGGCCTAAATGGCCTCACAAAACAGGAGGTCAAACTCCTCTGTAATCAGCTGAAGTGAACATTATTGGTCTGTTGACTAAGATGAGCCGGCTGCCTGATTTCAACCACCATCCTATGTGTAAAATTCTGAATATGAATCACCACATCAATGATTTGATAATTTTTTATTAGGGGCATGATGCATCAGTAAAAAGAGTGGGGGAGGTCTTATTGCATTTCTCTCGAGCTATTGGTCTAAGGGCAAACTCTGAGAAATCAAGTATCTACCTAGCAGGGGTGAAGGATGATATGAGGCAAAGACTACTGGAGTTGACGGGCCTTGAGCTAGGCAAGTTCCTTATGAGGTACCTGGACCTTCCACTGTCGCCAAGGAAGTAGACTGAAATAGAATGTCAACAATTATGTACAAGGATCACTGAAAAGTTCAAAGCAGTCTCAACTAGACACCTTTCCTATGCAGGCAAGCTACAGATTATTAACTCTGTTTTGTTTTCTCAGCATAACTTTTGGGGTGCCGTATTTCTCCTTCCACAAAGTGTGATCAAGGAAGTGGATAAAAAGTGTAGAGAATTCTTGTGGGGAAGTACAGAAATGAAGAAGAAGGTAGCCTTAGTGGCATGGAAAAATGTTTGTAGACCAAAGAAGCAAGGTGGTTTAAACATTAAAGGATGTAAACTATGGAACATAGCATCAGTGGGAAAGCTTGTTTGGTGGTTAATGGAGAGAAAGGATTCATTGTGGGTTGTGATGGATACATGGAATTTATATGAACAATGACACAAACTTCTGGATAAAGGGAGCTAATACAGACTGTAGGTGGTACTGGAGGGCACTGCATAAACTAAAGTCGAGAATGCATGATTGGTATGTGAATGTTTATTATTGTTTGACTGGAAATGGCCACTACTTGATAGAACTGGGGTATATGGAACAGAATCGCAATACCAAAGCACAGGTTCATCCTCTGGCTTGCTGAGATGGGAAGACTACTAACTAAAGATAGACTTCACAAGATGGGATTGGATAAAGGCAACCAAACATGTGTTCTTTGTAATAGAGATATGGCGGAGAATGCTGAGCACCTATTCTCACAGTGTGTATGCATCATGGAGGTTTGGAATGAAATGCAGATATGGACTGGAATCAGAATGCATATTCAAGGGGTTCAGCTCATGCTCAAAGGCATCAACCAGAAGCACTGGACTAGATTCAGGAAAGAAGTTATTGCAGCTGACTTATGGAGCTATAATTTACTATATTTGGCAAGCTAGGAATCATAAAATCTTTAGCGGGGTCACTATGACTAGCAGTTTTTGTAATTCAACAAATAAAGCATGTAATTAAGGATCGGATAGACATGTTCACGGAATCAAAGAAGGGGCCCGAAGAATATAGATTTAATTCAGCAACTCTGTAATTAGTATAATAGAGGTCTATCATTCTCGGAATCAAGTTAGGTGGTTGAGAGTATAGATGCTCCATAGGTGTATTGGATTGTTGGTCTGGTAATAGTTCACAATTTATTGCCATAAAAAGAAAAGACATTTGAATGTTTTATAACTTCACAAACACACAGATCACTGCCCAAAGAAGTGGTATTAACTCAAAGGTAATCAAGCTGCTCAATTGTTAGAACTAAAATAATCTAATCCAGATTCTTGATTCTCCATACTTTCATTCCTATTAAGGAATTTAATTACATCACTAACCCATCTCAGAATCATCAAAATCCAACACAATTCAAAAAAACTGAAATGAAATCAAAGAGAGTGAAAAGGGAAAAAGAGAGTTTACATAGATGTTGAGTTGACGAATGAAGCTGGAGAAGTTGCTATGCTTGAAGTATTTAGGAAGCAATTCAGATGAAAATTTAGGAACATCCCATATGATGAAACTTTTCTCAGATTGATTCCAAGAAATCAAGCCGTCCGTTGACTCATCCTCCACCATTTCATAACACTTCAACAAGAATGGTGCAACAGATACCCCATTCTCAAACGATTTCACCATAATTCCCAACTTCAACAACACAATTCAACTCAATTATCCTTTCTGCAATCTTATATATACAAATGAAAGAAACACAGCTTCCCAATTACGCACAATAAACCCTTGTACGGCTAAAGAAGTAAAGGGGAAGTTGTAAGGAAAGAGAGACGAATTCGAACCAAAATGGCTTTTAACTTTATACGAGTATACCTATTTCTATTCGTGTGGAACTGCACACCGCAGCCGATATAAAGAACTATTGGTCACAAATTTTAGGGCTTTACATAATTATATACCTTAACAAAATACTCATATGTTGTTCGATGTCTCGGGTTTGAGCCCTTATATGGAAAAAAAAATTATGGTAGGTAGTATTTTTCCTGGATAGGGTTTTACTCGGTTCAAATTCTGATTAGTCGAACTTTAATGCGGATAGCGGAGCGGACACCAAATGAAAAATAAAAAAAAATAGTTATATTGTCAATTGTATAAATTATTATATAATATATCAATAGTGTATAGTTGTGTATATATATAATGTATAACTATGTATCAAAGATGTATATACATTTATAAACATTATTTATATAATATTTATACATTTCAGTAATTCAACTTCCTCAACGAGCTTATTCTTTTTCAATTTCAGCCAACTCAAATTTTTTCTAAGTAATCCAAAAAATTTAAATATGAACTCATCTCTATATTTCGAGTGTTTTGATATATTATTCATAAATTCAACATCTCCCATAGGAATTTCTCCAACATGGGAGCTCAAGAAATGTTTAGAAATGGACTCTTGCCAATCATGGATGTTAGTAGATTAGTAGTAGAAGATGTATTGGTATTTGAAGAAATGAAAAACAAAATGTACAACAGATACATTAGCTTTAATCGAGTGGGGTGAAGAGGAATTTGGAAATTAACAAGAGAAGAAGAAAGGAAAAGCAATGGGGCTAAAATGCATTATTTGAAAAATGAAAATTGTCGAATGTGTTGTAAAACTTAAGGACAAAAGAACAATATAAAGAGGAAGAGAAGAAGACTATAAGGCAAGAGGAACAATATAAACTAACATTCTTTCTTTCAAGTGTATTCAACATTATTCTCAACACCACTATTTGTAGGATTACATTGAGGAATACCAAAAGGTGTCATAAACATTACATTAAACCTTGAGAATTACTACCCATTAAGGAGGAAATAAACCTAGGAGTTATGGTCATCCAATTAACCATATTATCAACAACATTACTACCAATAAAGGATGAAATTAACCTAGGAGTTATGGTCATCCATTTGACCACATTATCAACAACATTACTACTCATAAAGGAGGGAAATTAACCAAGGAGTTATGGTCATCCATTTAACCACCAAAATGATTTACAACACTCCCCCTTGGATGACCATTGATAGATAATATGCCTCGTTAAAACCTTACTAAGAAAAAAAACCCTGTGGAAAAAAAAATCTTAGTGAAGGACAAAAGAGTACACATATCTTGTAATACGCTTTGTTTGCTACCTCATTAAAAACCTTGCCAGGAAAACTCATTGGGATAAAACCTAGGTCAAGGGAAAAAGAGTGCAGCGTGTAGTTTACTCCCCCTGTTGCGAACATCATTTAATTTCTTGGAGACGACGCATTACAATCTTGAATACCAACTTTTCAAATGTTGAGGTTGGTAATGCTTTAGTGAAAAGATCCGCTAAATTATCAACTGAGCGAATTTGTTGAACATTTATTTCACCTTTTTTCTCAAGATCATGAGTGAAAAAGAATTTTGGTGAAATGTGTTTTGTTCTATCTCCTTTAATATATCCTCCCTTCAGTTGAGCTATACATGCAGCATTGTCTTCGTATAATGTAGTTGGAATATCTTTTTCCATAGAAAAACCACACATTTCTTGAATATGTTGAGTCATTGATCTCAACCAAACACATTCCCGACTCGCTTCATGGATGGCTATTATTTCGGCATGATTTGAAGAAGTAGCAGCTAATGTTTGCTTCATTGAACGCCAAGATATAGCTGTGCCTCCATATGTAAATAAATAGCCTGTCTGAGATCGAGCTTTATGTGGATCAGAAAAATATCCAGCATCTGCATAACCAATCATTTCTGACTTGGATTTATTAGAATAAAATAATCCCATATCAATGGTTCCTTGAAGATATCTTAATATATGTTTGACTCCATTCCAATGTCTCTTTGTTGGAGACAAGCTGAATCTTGCCAATAAACTTACTGCAAAACATATATCTGGTCGAGTATTATTAGCAAGATACATAAGAGCCCCAATGGCACTAAGATATGGAGTTTTATTGCCAAAAAGCTCTTCATCATTTTCTTGAGGTCAAAATGGATCTTTATGTATGTCAAGCGATCTCACAACCATCGGGATACTCAATGGATGTGATTTATCCATGTAAAATCGCTTTAAAACCTTTTTTGTGTATGTTGATTGATGAACAAATATTCCATTTTTCAAATGCTCAATCTGTAGGCCAAGACAAAATTTTGTCTTACCAAGATCTTTCATTTCAAATTCTTTTGTTAAACACTCAACGGCTTTTGCAAGCTCTTTAGGATTGCCAATGATATTTAAATCATCAACATATACAGCTATTATAACAAAATCAAATCCAGACCTTTTTATAAAAACACAAGGACAAATAGGGTCAGTTCTGTACCCTTCCTTTAGCAAAAATTGGCTAAGACGATTGTACCACATTCGCCCTGATTGTTTCAATCCATATAAGGATTTTTGAAGCCTTATCGAACAATTTTCTTGCGAATTTTTATATGCGTCAGGCACATTGTATGTTTCAAGAACTTTCATGAAAATATCATGGTCCAATGAGCCATATAAATAGGCTGTGACAACATCCATTAGACGCATTTCAAGCTTTTCATGAACTGCTAGATTTATTAGATACCTGAAGGTAATTGCATCCACCACTGGAGAATATGTCTCCACATAATCAATGCCAGGCCTTTGCGAAAAACCTTGTGCCACAAGTCGTGCTTTATATCTGACGACTTCACCTTTTTCATTTCGTTTTAGCACAAAAACCCATTTGTACCCCATTGGCTTGACACCTTCAGGTGTTTGGACTATTGGTCCAAAAACTTCACGTTTTTCAAGTGAAGTCAATTCCGCTTGAATTGCTTCCTTCCATTTTGGCCAATCATTTCTCTGTCTACATTCATTGATAGATTTTGGTTCAAAATCCTCACCATGTTGCATTATTTCAACAGCAACATTATAAGCAAAAATATTGTCCGCCACAATACTATTTCGATTTCACATTTTTCTTGTCGAGACATAACTTATTAAGATTTCTTCATTCTCATTATTTTCAGTTATTTGGACCTTCTTTGTGGTCTTATCATTTGCTATGTCTCGGGGCTCTTCTTGAGCAATTTCCTCTATGGTATGATCTTCATGATCATTTGTTCCTTTTCTTTTTCGAGGATTTTTATCTTTTGAACCAATTGGCCTACCACGTTTTAAACGTGATCTAGACTCATTTGCTTTAACAATTTGTCCTATCGAGACATCAACTCGAACTGGAGCATTTGCAGTTGGAATATAAGATTTAGTAACTCTTTGAAGGTTAGTAAATGCATCTGGCAATTGATTTGCAACATTTTGCTAATAAATCATCTTTTTAACCTCTTGCTCACATTGATTTGTTCGAGGATCCAAATGAGATAGAGATAATGAATTCCAATCTATCTCTTTTTCCAACTGTTTATGTTCTCCCCCTAATGTTGGGTATACTGATTCATCAAAATGACAATCAACAAACCTTGCCGTAAATATATCTCCTGTCATAGGTTCCAAATATTTGATAATAGAAGGAGATTCATACCCAACATACACTCCCAACCTTCTTTGGGGACCCATCTTTGTGCGTAGCGGTGGGGCAATTGGAACGTATACCGCGCAACCAAAAATTCTAAGATGGGAAATATTTGGCTCATGACCAAAAACCAATTGTAATGGAGATAATTCATGATAACTAGTTGGTCTTATGCGCACCAATGTTGCTGCATGCAAAATAGCATGTCCCCATATTGAAACAGGCAACTTTGTCCTCATTAACAATGGTCTAGCTATCAATTGGAGACGCTTAATCAAAGATTCCGCTAGACCATTTTGAGTGTGAACATGAGCAACTGGATGTTCAATTGTTATTCCAGTGGACAAACAATAATCATTAAAGGCCTGCGATGTAAACTCACCAGCATTATCAAGACGAATTGTCTTTATTGCATAATTTGGAAATTGTGCTCTTAATCTTATTATTTGAGCCAACAACCTCGCAAAAGCCATATTGCGAGTTGATAATAAGCACACATGTGACCATCTTGTAGATGCATCTATCAAGACCATATAATATTTAAATGGCCCACATGGAGGGTGAATTGGCCCACATATATCACCATGTATACGTTCCAAAAATGCAGGGGTTTCAATCCCAGCCTTAGCTGCTGATGGTTTAATAACCAATTTTCCTTCAGAACAAGCAGCACAAGAGAATTTCTTTGAATGAAGAATTTTCTGATTCTTCAAAGTATGCCCACGTGAATTCTCAATAATTTTGCGCATCATATTATAACTGGGATGGCCCAACCGGTCATGACAAATGATAAAATCATTAGAATTAGAAAGCCCTTTGTTTACTATGGCATGTGATTCAACCATACTAATACTTGTATGGTATAATCCAGAAGAAAATGCGGGTAATTTTTCATGCACATATTTTTGCCCCAATTTTATTGTAGTAATATAAAGGTATTCAACCTTTCCTTCATTGGCAGTCTCAACATGATAGCTATTTTGGCGAATAACCTTGAAACTTAATAAGTTTCTTTGAGTCTTACTACAGTACAATGCATTTTCAATAGTTAATATCGTTCCCCCAGGTAGTAGTAAGGCCGCTCTTCCAGAGCCCTCAATTAATTTTGCACTACCAGATATTGTATTAACATAAGCCTTTTTCACAATCAAAGTAGAGAAATATTTCTTTTCTCTTAAAATAGTGTGAGTTGTAGCACTATCAAAAAGACACATATCTACATTACTCATCTTGAACCAATTGAAGATTGGGGAATTTTATTTATCTTCATAAAATAAAAGTACATCATAAGAAATATGAAAAATCAACAACTTTGCAAGAAAATAAAAGTACTTTTTTTCTGAATATAAAAACAACATAAGGAAAATCATAACAATAAAAAACACATAAATAAAACAACATAACTATTTTCCCTAATCAAATGATCAAACATTAATTTTGATCTCCAAAGAAGTCTTCAACTTCCAAATGAGTAATATCATCAAGGTCACCAAAATCATCATCTTTTAAAGCCAAATTTGCTTCAATATTGTCATCATATTTTTGTGAAGGCCCTGCCTCGGCATCATTTTTATAAGTCAAGTGTGACTCCACCCGAGCATTAGAAGAAGATGCACCATTTTTATTTCCTTTTCTTTTCAAGGAATCTTGATAAAGCCTAACAAAATGCTCAGCTGCTCGGCATTCATTCTTCCAATGCCCTTTCAAGCCATAACGATGACAATTGCCTCTTGAAGGATTGCTTTGAGAACCCATATTGTTCTCCCTTTTGTGGCGACCACCATGACGACGATTATTATATCGTCCTCTGCCATTGCCACGTCCACGCACATTATTTTGGCCTTGATTTTTATTTTGTCTTCTTTCAGACTGGCCATGTGCTTCAACCTCATTTGCTTCCGGTAACGAAGCAGTTCCCGTGGGACGGGCCTCATGATTTTTCAATAAAAGAGTATTATGTTTGAAACGACCCCAAAAATGCCCGAAAATGTGCTTCGGAAACACCTATAATTGTAATTTTCATATATCTCAAAATCCGTGCATGATTTCGGAAATCCGACTTCATATTCTTGTTTAGGGGGGTCAAATTGAGTGGGGAATGGGTCTAACCCAAATTTTAGAGCAACCGTATCAAAATCCAAAATTTCCAAGTGAAGCCTTTTCGAGGGTCTACTTTGGAGGGTCATATCTCCTAGCACACAAATTATTTGGGTGGCCAATAATATATCCATGGAAAGCCCTTTGAGTTATCTACCTAACGCACTTCGTTTCACTTCATTCGGAGTTCGGACGAAGAAGTTATGCCCATTTTCGTAAAGTCTGTCCGGCAGGGAATGCAATTTCCAGTAGCCTTTTTTACTGTTCACCCGCCCCCTTTTTTTTTCTAAGTGTTGGACGAATTTTTCTTCCAAAGGGCATATGTTATTTCCTATATAGCATTAGTTCAAATTTCATCTCTAAAACATTTCCAAAACACCTCTCCCATACTTAGACACATTTTCTCTCAAGTTCTCTCAAGAACCCTAATCCAAAACCTTCCTCAAGATTGAAGAGACTCTTGTTCCAAGTTGCAAGCTTCCATTGAAGACACTCTCAAGACCTTCATAAGAACTCAAGGTATGTGGTGTTGAACTCATGGGTCCTTCCACCCATAGTGCCTAGACTCTATTCTACTCACTAATTCATGGTTTAAGTTAAGATTCATATATTAGTCTTGTTCTTTGTAATAATTTCCTACACATTGAATTTTAAACATGAAAAGTGATTGTTTTGAGCATGTTGTGACCCTAGAACTTGAACCTAAATTTGGAATGGATGTGGAGATTTTCATGTGGTATTGTGGGTGTTAAAAAGGTGTTGTTGTAGGTTGTTCATTGGTTTGGCTGCATAATTACTACCCTATTTCCCATGCTCTTTGATTCCATTACATGCCTTCAAGGTGTTTGACAAAATGTCCAACTATGGAGAATTGATAAATTGATGCTTTAAAGCTTGAGTTATGAGATGTATGGAACTCCAAAGATGTGTTGATGACAAACTAAGCTTGTGTATATGTTCATTCCATACGTGAGATTGCATTAGAGCCTAATGGGAATTTCCTATATAAAGTGTTGCATGACCATGCCCGGTCCGGGGGAAAAGAACCGGACAACCATGTGAGAGGTTTATATCTCACCACCTAGGATGCTTGGGGTGTGACCAACATCAACCATGTGGGAGGTTTATATCTCACCACCTAGGATGCTTGGGGTGTGACCAACATCAACCATGTGAGAGGTTTATATATCACCACCTAGGATGCTTGGGGTGTGACCAACATCAACCATGTGAGGGGTTTATACCTTGCCACCAGGGTGTCCGGGTGTGAACGGCATCCCCCATCCTAAGTTGGGGTTATAAATTGTTTGGATCATGTATACACATATGATATCTACTATTAGTATAGAGTTACTTAAACATGTTTTGACTTCACTTTGATCATGTATCCTCATATTGTTATTCATAATGCCTATGAAACTATTTCTTGTATTTCGATTGTGTCCTTGTCTATTGTTGTGTTGCACCCCGCATACTTAGTACATTCCAAGTACTAACGCATATTTTGCCTACATGATGTCACCATGTAGGGACCGGAGTTACTCTTGATCCTTCTCTTCATTCACGTGGCTAGTACGGTGCTTATCCGAGTTGTTGGTGAGTCCTCAATGATTCGAGGGCTATGTTATGTTTTCTACTCCTATGTTTTGAGACTTTAGCTTGCAATTGTATTTTGACTATGAGGGGAGCCGGTAGAATGTCATGGCCCCGTCCTATCTATGTATGTAGAGGTGTGCGTTGGACGAGTATTTTGTAAATGAGCTTGACTCTTGTTCTATGATGTCATTTTGAAATGGTTTGCCCTTAGTCCCTATTTCCCGTTAATTAATGTTGAATGTACTTCCGCGACCGATGAAGTGTGATGACAAGTTTGAGAGGCTTGTTTGGGGTTCCTTCGGGTTCCTCATTCGCCATGTCACGTCTAGGCCCTAGGCTTGGGTCGTGACAAGCTTGGTATCAGAGCACTAGGTTGATAGATCCTCGGAGTCCAACACACCGCGTTGATTAGAGTCCGATTCATGGTTGTGTTGTGCACCACAACTATGAGTAGGAGGCTATGAGACGTTTTAGGAAATGTTTCACTTCTTCATTCTCTAAGTCGTGCCATAGATCTATAAGCTCTCTCTCTTATTCCTTGTCTTATGGTGTTTAAAGTTGGACCACTTGAAGGGTTCTTGCTAGAAGGAGCGAGTGGTTGTAATGCCAATTATGGCTATGTGACTTGTGAGCTTTGATGGAATAGATTATGAAGTTGTATTTTGTGTGATTAATGCTTCATAATTGTCTTTGTGTTGGTTAGAAGAACTTGTGTAGGCTTACTCCAAAGGGGGAGATAGTGTGCCTACCTAGCAAGGTAATTGTGAGGTTATGTTTAGTTGATGGTAGAACCCGTATGGTCAAATTGTTGATTCCCAAAGGAGCCTATCTGAGAGTGGAGATGGGAAAAGAAATTATATGCCCTAGGTCGGGATTATGTTGTGTTTTGAAGTTGACTTTGAGGGTTGCATGTACCATCTAGTTAAGGTGAAGAATAAGAAGTATAAGTGTTGACCAACTTCAAAGGGTTAGTTGTTGTATTTTAAGATTGATCTTAAGTATGGTCACTTAAGTAGGGTGCTTAGATAATACCTAGGCATAGTTGGTTGGTAGACCCCACCAAAAGTGGTGATAAGGGTTGACATGGTCTAGAGTTGTCTTAATCCAACTTTAGTGAAAAAGAGAAAGGTTTCTCGGTCAAAACTCCTCTAAGTTCCTCTAAGGTTTAACCAAGAAAGGATGTCTACCCGTAAGTCTCAAAGAGTGAGTGGTAGTGGATCTTAAGGGTTCCAGTATGTGTTTTATGTTTTATTGAATTGCGGAAATTCCATGGGCCAAAGATAGAGGAAGATCCTCTAGAGTTTATAAAGGAGTTATCTAAGGTGATGAACCTTGTAGGAGTAATCTTAGTAATACTTGTCTTTCGTGACTTGATAAAGAGAATATCGCGATTTTTTTTTTGTGTCGTCCTTAATATTCATGGGTTTAGTTATGGCCATATGTGAGTGATTAGTATAACTCAACTTAGTCCTTATGAGTTTTATGATGTGTTGGATTTTGACGAATAGTGATTCTTAAGTGGTACCTAGAGATGTTGAGTGATTAAGCTCTTTTAAAAGAGGGTAGGAGTGAGATCCTCATTGGTTTGAGAATCATGTTGTGTAATGAGATAGTTTAGGCTTACCCCAATGCGGGATAATATGCTTAGATGGTAAGGTTATTGAGTGTCCTTGATGTTTATGAGATAGGTTTGCTTGAATTCTCACCTTATGTGGTTTAGTGAATTGGAGCAATCTAGACCCGGATTGGTAGATTCATATGAGATCTTGAGTGATATCCTAGTGACGGCCTTAGAAAAGGATGCTACTAGGGTTGACTTGGAAGAATTTTTGGGATGAAGGTACCGGTATGTGGTAATTTCATATGAGAGTAAGTGTTATGTTGATTTCCGGTACTACCTTATCTTGTATGATGCCTTATGAGGCTATGAGGCTTAGAGTTCTCCGGATGAGTTAATAGAACCTTTTTTCGGATTTTACCCCGGTTAATGGTTTAAAGTTAGAAAAAAAAGGGGTTTGTGAAGAATATCTCTTACCTTGTTCCCCTAGGAATACTCTTGTTGACTTAGTGAAACTTGGCATGTTAAGCCTTGATGTGACTCTTAGTATGGATGGGTTGCATACTTGGTGTGTTTTTATTGATGATAGGGCTCGGATGGTTAGAAGAATATGGGGCCCTTGAGTGTGTACTAGTTATCACCTTGTTGAGTAGGATGACATTTGGGTACAATTTCTTCCTATTATGGATTTGGTGTTTGATTGTGTCATATAAAGGTGGTATGGCTAGATGTTGAGGACCATAGACTTTTGCAAAAATGGCAAAATGTGAGTTTGGTTATGTCTTTAGGAGTGCTTGGAAAAAGTTTTCTTGAGAGTTGTAGTGAGGGCTTCCTCCTAAGGAGGGGATGGTGTGCTTAAAAAGCATGATTTGTTGAAATCCCGACATCCTCATCTCTTTCTTCCATTCCTATTCTAGCTTGAGACCAAGAGTTCCTAGATGGGCCTATGTTATGTTTTAGAAGTCATGTGTGATTTTTATATTCTGATGATTTCCTTATGAAAGGTATGTTTTTGAGAATTCATGTTTTGAGATAAAAATGAGTTTTCATGTTTCATGCCCCTCATGTTGATAGGCAATTAGAGTAAGTAACCTATGTGATTCATGAGGTGAATGGTTTAAATGTGCTTTTAAGAAGTAATTGCATAATTGGCCGAAGATCATATGATAAGCATGATTTGAGTTGGAGGAGGAAATTCCTCCAATGAAACAGAATATGTCTAAGTTGCATGCATATTGAGTTCGTAGAAGTAGTCCTATTCTCTCATGTTGTATGATGTGTGTTTTAAATGGAGATTTTTTTCTCCTAAGTTGTGCATTGTGTGTAATATGGCATACTTGACTTGATGATGTGAATTAAATGAACATGCTTGAATGTGTTCTTATGAAATGGAATGTTAGCTCCTTATGTGGTGGAAACTTTCCTAAAGAGTAGAGGAGGTAGTTCCTCCCATGTTTATGTGAATTAATGAGGTTTGCGCATTTCCATAAAAACTTGTGTTTTTGAAGAAAGATGAGTTGTATGAGTTGTTTCCCTCATGTTGTAGTGCATTGGTTATAAGTGATCTATTGTACTTCATGAAAATAAGGTATGAGCATGTCTTAGTAAGGAGTTGAGAAGTTCCTCCTTGAAAGAGTGCTATTGAACATAGAAACTTGCATATGTGCTTAATGATGTTGGTGTGTTATGACTAGGAGAAGGTAGTTTCTCCTTGAACATCACTAAACATGATAATGTCATTGCATACATTCATGTTTAAGTTGACAATTGGTTCATTGTGGTTTTACAATTATGTTGAGGTTTTGAAATAAGGTGTAAGTGCATTGTTGCATCCTTATGTGGGCTGAAATTGCCATGTTTGTGTCTCTCATGTATGTTTCTTTAACATTCGGGGACAAATGTTCCCAAGGGGGAGATATTGAAACGACCCCAAAAATGCCCGAAAATGTGCTTCGGAAACACCTATAATTGTAATTTTCATATATCTCAAAATCCGTGCATGATTTCGGAAATCCGACTTCATATTCTTGTTTAGGGGGGTCAAATTGAGTGGGGAATGGGTCTAACCCAAATTTTAGAGCAACCGTATCAAAATCCGAAATTTCCAAGTGAAGCCTTTTCGAGGGTCTACTTTGGAGGGTCATATCTCCTAGCACACAAATTATTTGGGTGGCCAATAATATATCCATGGAAAGCCCTTTGAGTTATCTACCTAACGCACTTCGTTTCACTTCATTCGGAGTTCGGACGAAGAAGTTATGCCCATTTTCGTAAAGTCTGTCCGGCAGGGAATGCAATTTCCAGTAGCCTTTTTTACTGTTCACCCGCCCCCTTTTTTTTTCTAAGTGTTGGACGAATTTTTCTTCCAAAGGGCATATGTTATTTCCTATATAGCATTAGTTCAAATTTCATCTCTAAAACATTTCCAAAACACCTCTCCCATACTTAGACACATTTTCTCTCAAGTTCTCTCAAGAACCCTAATCCAAAACCTTCCTCAAGATTGAAGAGACTCTTGTTCCAAGTTGCAAGCTTCCATTGAAGACACTCTCAAGACCTTCATAAGAACTCAAGGTATGTGGTGTTGAACTCATGGGTCCTTCCACCCATAGTGCATAGACTCTATTCTACTCACTAATTCATGGTTTAAGTTAATATTCATATATTAGTCTTGTTCTTTGTAATAATTTCCTACACATTGAATTTTAAACATGAAAAGTGATTGTTTTGAGCATGTTGTGACCCTAGAACTTGAACCTAAATTTGGAATGGATGTGGAGATTTTCATGTGGTATTGTGGGTGTTAAAAAGGTGTTGTTGTAGGTTGTTCATTGGTTTGGCTGCATAATTACTACCCTATTTCCCATGCTCTTTGATTCCATTACATGCCTTCAAGGTGTTTGACAAAATGTCCAACTATGGAGAATTGATAAATTGATGCTTTAAAGCTTGAGTTATGAGATGTATGGAACTCCAAAGATGTGTTGATGACAAACTAAGCTTGTGTATATGTTCATTCCATACGTGAGATTGCATTAGAGCCTAATGGGAATTTCCTATATAAAGTGTTGCATGACCATGCCCGGTCCGGGGGAAAAGAACCGGACAACCATGTGAGAGGTTTATATCTCACCACCTAGGATGCTTGGGGTGTGACCAACATCAACCATGTGGGAGGTTTATATCTCACCACCTAGGATGCTTGGGGTGTGACCAACATCAACCATGTGAGAGGTTTATATCTCACCACCTAGGATGCTTGGGGTGTGACCAACATCAACCATGTGAGAGGTTTATATCTCACCACCTAGGATGCTTGGGGTGTGACCAACATCAACCATGTGAGGGGTTTATACCTTGCCACCAGGGTGTCCGGGTGTGAACGGCATCCCCCATCCTAAGTTGGGGTTATAAATTGTTTGGATCATGTATACACATATGATATCTACTATTAGTATAGAGTTACTTAAACATGTTTTGACTTCACTTTGATCATGTATCCTCATATTGTTATTCATAATGCCTATGAAACTATTTCTTGTATTTCGATTGTGTCCTTGTCTATTGTTGTGTTGCACCCCGCATACTTAGTACATTCCAAGTACTAACGCATATTTTGCCTACATGATGTCACCATGTAGGGACCGGAGTTACTCTTGATCCTTCTCTTCATTCACGTGGCTAGTACGGTGCTTATCCGAGTTGTTGGTGAGTCCTCAATGATTCGAGGGCTATGTTATGTTTTCTACTCCTATGTTTTGAGACTTTAGCTTGCAATTGTATTTTGACTATGAGGGGAGCCGGTAGAATGTCATGGCCCCGTCCTATCTATGTATGTAGAGGTGTACGTTGGACGAGTATTTTGTAAATGAGCTTGACTCTTGTTCTATGATGTCATTTTGAAATGGTTTGCCCTTAGTCCCTATTTCCCGTTAATTAATGTTGAATGTACTTCCGCGACCGATGAAGTGTGATGACAAGTTTGAGAGGCTTGTTTGGGGTTCCTTCGGGTTCCTCATTCGCCATGTCACATCTAGGCCCTAGGCTTGGGTCGTGACAATGTTGCTCAGCCACAAGAAGGCATGAGATCAACTCAGAATACTTTTTGAATCCCCTTTCACGGTATTGCTGTTGTAATACCAAATTTGAGGTATGAAAAGTTGTGAGAGTCTTTTCCAACATGTCCTCATCTTTTATATCTTCCCCACATAATTTTAATTGGGAAGTAATTTTGTATACAGCAGAATTATATTCACATATAGTTTTAAAATCTTGTAACCGCAAGTGAATCCATTCATAACGAGCCCTTGGCAATACTGTTGCCTTAAGGTGGTCATACATTTCCTTCAAACCAGTCCACAATTCAAGTGGATCTTTCACCGTAAGGTATTCAACCTTCAATCCTTCATCCAGATGATGACGAAGGAAAATCATTGCCTTTGCTTTGTCCTGACTCGACGTTGTATTACCGTTGGTAATAGTGGCACCAAGACCTTTAGCGTCAAGGTGAATTTCAGCGTCGAGTACCCACGACAAGTAATTATTTCCAGAAATGTCAAGTGCCACGAACTCAAGCTTTGATAAGTTCGACATGATAAAACTATCATAGAAAATAATTAAATTAGACTAAAATAAATAGTGAGTACACAAGTAATTAACAAAACTTTTTTTTTCAATGATAATAACATGACACATGTCATTGTATAAAGTAACATCAATTAGTAACTTAATGTGTTAGTATCAAACTTCCGAGCAATTTAAATGAACATTCTGCCTAACATATAACTTAAATAATTTCTAGAAAAATTGCTAGACAAAATTAAAATTTAACTAATTTAAAATAACATAAACTTTTTGGACTTATATATTTCCATTGTTTAACTACCAAAAATATACACACACTGTTTAACACCTAATCATTTCATAATATGTAGTATATTATATTAGAGTGATTAATAATGAGAATTAAGTATATGAATACATACCAGAAGCTTAACTTGGAAAAATCGAAATGATATTAGAGTTTCGTGCTGATAACGTGTTGTAAAACTTAAGGACAAAAGAACAATATAAAGAGGAAGAGAAGAAGACTATAAGGCAAGAGGAACAATATAAACTAACATTCTTTCTTTCAAGTGTATTCAACATTATTCTCAACACCACTGTTTATAACATTACATTGAGGAATACCAAAAGGTGTCATAAACATTACATTAAACCTTGAGAATTACTACCCATTAAGGAGGAAATAAACCTAGGAGTTATGGTCATCCAATTAACCATATTATCAACAACATTACTACCAATAAAGGATGAAATTAATCTAGGAGTTATGGTCATCCATTTGACCACATTATCAACAACATTACTACTCATAAAGGAGGGAAATTAACCAAGGAGTTATGGTCATCCATTTAACCACCAAAATGATTTACAACAGAATGGGCCATATTGTGTAATAAGTGATTATTGAGTTCTAATGAATATTTATCTAATTTTTCCTTAACTTGAAATTTCAAAGTATTAAGCATGTAAAATTATGTTGAGACTTCATACTCAATCATTCACTTGCCTGAAGGTCTTTTATTGATATTTTAAATATTTTTTTTATTAAAGTTATAGATAAAAAAAAAAAATTCACTTATATTTTTAAATACTACATACATTACTATAAACATTTTAAAATTAATTTCAATTGTCGATAAGTTTCTTAACCAACTTCTCCTGATGCAATAGGAATCGTGTGTAATGATCATTTAGGTCATTTTCTACTACATTTTTTTTTAACTTTTTGGCGTTTAGAGCTTTCATGTAGCAACTCCAAGCCATTTATGACTTACTTGGACTAACATTTCGGTCGTCCGGTCGTTCGTTTGGGTTTAGTGCAAGTTTCTGTGTTTTGGAGCTTTTGAAACTTGAACGGTTGACTTCGGTCAAAACTTAAGGTTGACGGCCTTAGAATGCATTCATGATGGTTCTGTTGGCTCCTAAACATCGAGGTTGGTCTTGAAGGACCTTCGGTGCGGATTCTGAGGCTTCCAGGCTCATTTCGAGCTCCTTTGTGGAATTTGACTTGAAACGAAGTTTGGATGTGGGATCAACTTTTTATCGCGACGATCTCGATTAGAAGTTTTCGACATCTTAGTTAAGTCTGGAATGTCGAATTTGTTCGTGTAGGATATTTCGTTTGCGTGTACAGGATTTCGAACGAATCTCGAGCACCCCATTAGTGTTTTGAGCCTTGTTGCACCAGCTAGTGCAACACCTATTCTTCTTCGTGTTTGCGCGCCTCAGGTTACGGTGACTAGTGATGTTCTCCTCGGCGTTCACAATGACTAGGGTGTTTGGTCATCGCGATCGTGGGTCGCGTTTGAGAGGGTCTAATAGGTTGACCCTCCGCTTTCGCGGGATGGGATGCATTCGCCGGAGCTCTAGGGCCCAACGCTTCACATTCGCTAACTAGGTCTCGCCTTCGCGAAGGTCTGTTGACTGGTCATTTAATTAAAGATCAACTCGAAAATAAACATCTGCTCCATATTTCTAAATTCAAATTCTCAAACTAGGGAGCTCCTATTTAGAAGTTTTCAATTGCGTTGTGTCGGATTTCAATAGGGCATCATTGTGGGGTCATTGGGGCAGTGCATGGGGCTCGTATTTAAAGTATTTTTTTGTACCGAAGGGCTGGCCAAGCTCCATTTAATTGTGTCCCATTTTGAGACACAAACTCTGCAAGTTAATTAGGACCTGTTGACAGAGTCAATTTTAAGATTTTCGGTATGGGTCCCATATTCTCATATTTTACTCAATTTTGGGTATGTCTCTAATTATTGTGATTTTAGTGCCTAAACGCATGTTTTGATGTCTTGACCAATATTATGATAGTGTGGCGGTGATCGGAGGTGTTTCGGAAAAGGAAAGCTCCAGCTCAACGTATTGAAAATGCGCGTCATCAGCTTCGAGGATGTAGGTTATGGTCTACTTTTTCTTGATTGTTCTCTATTAGATAATGTTTATTATGACTCACATGTAATATGGGATTGTATTTGTTGAGCTTAAGACTTCTTCCCTTCTGTTCCATTTGCTTGAATTTTGTAGGAACTTTCAGTTGGCCATGGGTAGCGGGATCTTTAGCTTAAGCTAGTAGCGACTTGGTGTTTGTGTAGTTGGCATAGTTATCCTCCTTAGAATTGATACTCCGGCCTTAGTTTAGTTTGTTACTAAGATGCTTTAGAATGTGTTCTAGCGATCAGTTTAGTTGTTTGGTTCTACCTATAGTGCTTGTTATGGGTATCCTTTCGTTAGTGCTCAAGCCTTAGTTGCTTTCGTAGTTGTAGGTTGTCTTTAGCTAGGCTAGGTTGTCGTTAGATAGTACGTTCGGGGTAAGGCATCGATCCTTGAAGTATTTCCACGTTGATTTGTTGAAACTTCTTATTTCCTTCGTTTTATATGTGTTGGTGAGCCTTTATGTTGTTATTGTTGAGGATGTTGGTATATTGTTGGCCCGAGGCCTTGGTCGAGGACCATCTGGATTTCAAGTTAGTTTCATGTGCTCTGAGAGTGTGGTAGTATTGGTAGTGTTTATCTAACTACTTGACTGGTATTGTTTGAATGTTGGTGATGGCATGTATTGCATTTGACACCTGATTTCACTTGTTTGTGGTACGGTTTTGATTCATGCATTGGATTTTCATTATTGTTTTTTGGGAAAGTCTATTTTCACATTCTTACTCTTTTAAAACCGAATTTTTGGTAGGAGTCGTACCACTTAGACCACTTTGCTAAACTGTTTTTTGAGGCATTAGAGGTTGTTGGAATGTATGCGTTCACAAGTTACGATAGAACCAGGTCTTTAACACGATTACAATAACAGAAAGTAAATAAATGCTGAAAGTAAAGATTGTACACACAACTTTACGTGGAAACCTCATTGCTCAAGAGAGTAAAACTACGACCTGTCTCACAAGGATTTTCAAACTGTTTTTACTAAACTTCACAAGCAAAAGTAAAACACAGTTTACAACATGAGATTAACCTGCTAATCTCCACACTAAGTAATACAACCTATTACTTAAATGAGCCTAAGTGGATACAACACTGCCCACTATACTAACCAACCTGATTAATATAGACTTTGAAGTAAGACACTAAGTTACTCACAACTAAGTACTTACAAAGATTCACCCAAGATTGAAACATTTCTATCACAAGCGAAACGATTCCTATAATATACACACAATTACAAGCAGTCAAAAGTAACAGCTGGTACAGGAAGCAATAATGGAATCTATCAAGTCCCTACTGTTTTGAAGCTTGAATATCTCTCTTTGAATGAATGAGTAAAATGTTGTTTGTGTGTTGAATATATCAACCATGAAGGGCTATTGACCGATGTACAAACAACCTCGTCCGTTCTGATTGGTTCAGGACACTGGCGCCTCACCAACCGCTGAAGTGACAGCTTGCCAGATGTACAACATATAATCTTGGACAAACATACTCTGCAGAGGACCGGGTCCCTGCACTTGTGATGAGATTATCAAAACATCTAGAAGCATTAATACATATTATTTTCACCCTTTTTGATGATGACAAACAACCTACAAGCAACCTCACATGAGTGTTAAGTATTCATTCAAAATTACATTAGTTCCCCATGTCAGTGTTCTTTCCCCTTAGTTCAGTTCCCTTCTGATTGCACAACAGTTTACCCATCAGTTTACCCAAAAATTCCCCATTTTGAAATCATTGAAAAAGAGTAACAGTAAACATACGCGAGTTATATGCAAAGCATGTAAGAATTCAAGGCCATGGGCCACACAGAGCATGAACATGTAAGCAGAAAAAGAATATTAAACCATACTAAGCAGGGCACAGGAACGATTAGCATTAGATCACAAAAGTTGACTACAGAGGTCGGTCAAAAGAGTACACATAGACACTAGAGTTTTGACATAGGAATGTAAAGACTAGGAAAACATGACTTGTTTAGGACGGAGGGGGAAGGGGATTAAGGGTGTGCATTAGCAAGGACATCCGCTCATTTGCAGCCTCATGAGCCTGGATAATTTGCTTGTTGAGAGCCTTGACTTCCTCACTAAGTGAGGCATTTGTCTTCAACAGCAGTTCATTCTTATCCATCAACTGTTGCACCATTTGATCATCCACACCACTGGTACCAGGTCCCTTTGAGACAGCCTTCTGCAACATAGATTTTAGCTGCACAATTTCAACCTCCTTATCATTTAAGATCGCAGTGAGATCAGTCAACTCACGTTTAAGAGAGGCTTGTTGTTCTATAAGATCTGCCACCTGAGACCTGCCTCTGGCCTTCCCTTCAACACACTCACATTCCAATAGGGTGACATCAATAAACATTTGCTTGGTGGTACCAGGTACTCCTTTTCCCAAAGGCACTTCTAAATGTTTGAACACATAATTTAACAGGTAGCCATAAGGGATGCCATGTTTAGCCCGTTTCCAAGTCCTAACCCTGTGCATAAGTTCAAGCATTATAGCAGGGAGATTAATTTCTTCAAGTTCATCCAACTTTTCCATGAGAAACATATCAACAGCAGATGCTACATTTTTTTTCTTTGTCTGTGGTACCAGCACCTTGTTGATGAACTCAAAGAGTAACTGATATTCCCCTTTGAGAAACTTATTTGGCAACCCTACTCGCTTGATGTCTCCACGCTTTGTAGCCAGTTTTGGGAACTCGCTGGATGGTTTGCATTCCTCAATTGATCGTATTCCTTTCATAGGCACACCCAGAATGATCCCCAAGGATTCCTCATCTAGAAAGATTTTAATATTGTTGACAGTAGTCTTGATTCCTCCATCATCTAGAAGCTCCATGTTGTAGTAAAATTCACGCACCTCAGGTTCATGAAGATATGGTGTTGGGTGTTCGAACAGATGACCCCAACCTTGTAGAGAAACAACATTAAAGAGATTCAACATACCAAATGCAGTAAGGATGTCAGGATCGAATACTCTTCCGTTCAACACTATCTGGTTCTCCATTTTAACAATGCGCTCTTCCTTTGTTATCTCCTTGTCTGCAACTGGATTTTGAACAGAAGGACCTGGTCCCTTGACTGAACTTGATTAGCAGACCCTTTTTCTCACTCTCTCCCTCTTCACAGGCGATTTATTTGCAGTCTTCTGAATTCCCTTTGATTTTACCCTCTCGTCCTCTCCTTCTTTCCTTCTTTTTGCCACATATGCAACAACATCATCAGACTCAGTGTCACTAGACCCAACATGCAAAGGAGTAAAGGTAGGCTTTTCAGGCAAATGACTTTCTCGTCTTCTTTTCCTAACCCTCTCCATTTGATTTACATTCGCTGCTATGACACTCTTCATAACTTTCTGCATTTCACTCCTAGTTCCATACATCTTCTTGTCCCCTTTTGAGTGGGATTCAACCATCTTTCCCTTCCCTTTTCTTTTTCTTTCCTTTGCAAACTCAGCGGGCTAATCAGTAAGAACAGTCTCAGGAGCACTCTTAACAATTTCCAAATCTGGGACACCAATTGTTAGAGTGCTGGCTCCTCACACCCTTTTAATGCTCCATTTCAAAGGAACTTCTTCTTCCTCTTCTTTGTCACTCTCAATGTGAAATGACCTAGGGGTTTTGTCAAACACAGGTTGAACATTGTGAGGGACCTGCTCCGGAGACCTCAACTCTTGTTCCAACAACGTTGGTTGAACATCCCTCTAAGAGCGGCCAAACTTTGTACAACCACTAATTATTCCCCTGCTGCTAGAATATTCGACTCAAGACCCTTTCCCTCATGCAGATCACCATCAAATAACCTCTCAGACATAGTAGAAGACACTCATCTAGACAATACTTCAACTTCTTTAGTGGGAGGGTCAACACTTGGTTTTATAACTGATTGGGCTTCTGAGTTTTGAGATTCGTCACATGACAACACCAAAGTAGGAGAACAGGGCAAAATCTCCCCAGAAGGTAGTGCATGCAGGGGAAACCACTACTTCAGTCAGTGGAGTGATGGATTCACCTATTTCACCAACTTTACAGACTGGTGTCGAATGAGACTGTTATGGGAGAGGAGTAGAGAAGTTGAAAGAACTAGGGTTTTCAACCTCTTGAGGAATAGGAATCTTTGAAGATGTAGAAGAGTTGGTCATTTTGATGAGGAGAAGCAAAAGCAATTTAGGCGCAGAGTAGTGAATCACAAAGGGATTATGAAGAAATTAGGATTTGGATTCACAGAGGTTAGGTTTATATTTAAGTACAAGAGGTATCAGGTCCTTGAAACGTAGTGACTCTTGGTTTTAAAGTGAAAAGACGTTTGAAATTGACGCGATGAATGGGTGAGAGACACGTGGCAGTGACAGTTGACAGACACACAGTGTAGCATAAGTGATACTAACCTCATGGGGACCAGGTCCCATTTAATATGTAGCCATGTCTGTATGATTAGATCTTCTCTTCAGCTATCATGACATGAGTGTATACCTGCATTAAGGTACCAGAAGTGAATTCTCAAACGATATGCATTACAACAAGTATAGATACCTGCACTCTTTAACATAATCAAATGGAAGATTTTGTGCAAACTTGTCGTGGAATCAAGTGATGTTGTGCATCCCCAACCTCAACCTAGTTTTGATAAAACATTCTTTACTCAAGGGATTTTGTAAAGATATCAGCCAACTGGTCTTCTGTCTTGCAGAAACTCATCACCACATTTTGCTTCTCAATATTGTCCCTTAGGAAGTGATGCCTCACATCTATGTGATTTGTCCTCTTATGCTGAACGGGATTCTTGGCCATGTTCATTGCCCTGGTGTTGTCACATATTAGAGGGATAATGTCTATGAGAACACCAAAATATTCTAGTTGTTGCTTGATCCATATGAGTTGAGCACAGCATGATGCATCAGCCACATATTCTGCCTCTGTTGAAGACAGTGCCACTGAATTTTGCTTCTTAGTCCCCCAAGAAATCAGTGATGATCCGAGCAAGTGTGTCATGCCTGATGTACTCTTTCGATCAGCAAGAAAACCTGCATAATCAGCATCAACATAAACAATTAGATTAAGTGAATCACCCGTTGGGTAGATGAGGACCAGGTCCTGAGTTCCCTTCAGGTATCTCAGAATTCGCTTGGCTGCCTTCAAATGTGACTCATTTGGCACTGCTTGAAACCTTGCGCACATCCCTACACTGAAGACTATATCAGGCTTGCTTGCAGTGATGTATAGAAGTGACCCAATAATTCCCCTGTACATGGTTTGATTAACCTCAACACCATCTTCATCCAGATCAAATTTCACACTTGTGCTCATAGGTATGTCAAGAACTTTTGCCTTCAGTAGTTTGAACTTTTTGAGAAATTCTTTCATATACATCTCTTGACATATAAAAGTGCCCTGAGGAGACTGCTTGATTCACAATCCTAGGAAGAAAGTAAACTCCCCCATTATGCTCATTTCAAATTCACTACTCATCAAATCAGCAAATTCTTTGCACAGTGAATCTGAAGTAGCTCCAAAGATGATGGCATCTACATATACCTGCACAATCAACAACTTCTTACCTTTGGATTTTAGGAACAAGGTATTATCAATTTTACCTTTTTTGAAGCCATTTGCAAGGAGAAACTTCGACAAACAATACCAAGCTCTGGAGCTTACTTTAAACCATACAAAAAACACATGATTTGGCAGTTCTGTATCATCAAAACCTGGAGGTTGTTTGACATACACCTCTTCTTTCAGATTCCCGTTCAAGAATGCACTCTTGACATCCATTTGAAATAGCTTAAATTCCATGTGGGCAGCAAAGGCTATCAAGATTCTAATAGCTTTCATTCTGGCTATAGGAGCAAAAGTCTCATCGTAGTCCATCCCCTCCTCTTGGTTGTACCCCTGTACCACGAGCCTTGACTTATTTCTGGTGATAGTCTCATGCTCATCATGTTTGTTTTTAAAGACTCATCTTGTCCCAATAATGGTTCTGTTGAGAGGCCTGGGACCAGGTGCCAAACTTTGCTCCTCTCAAACTGATGAAGTTCTTCTTGCATTGATGTTACCCAATCTGCATCATGTAAAGCCTCTTTGATGTTCTTAGGCTCAATGGATGATATGAAGGCTGAATATGTAACTAAATTTCTTGTTCTGGATCTAGTTTGTATTCTGGAGTCAAGGTGAGAGATGAGATTGTCCAGTGGATGTGAAGATTGATGTTTCCATCCAGACTTTCTGGTAATCTCTTCTTCCACATCAGCATCAGATTCTCCTTCATCATCTTCTGTATTTTGAGATAAAACCTCATGGGCTGAGCCAGAGGGACCAGGTTCTCCTGTGTGTTTTGCACCATTTTCTATTGCAACCTGTTTGTTTCCAAGATTTTGGATTGCCTTATCATGTGTTCCCTTGATCAACTCCTCCAACTCATGGTCTTCTTTGTGCTCATCATTTTTCTCAGATTCATCAAATATCACATGTATGCTCTCTTCAACACATAAAGTTCTTTTGTTAAAAACCCTGCAGGCCTTGCTGGTAGAAGAGTACCCGACAAATACCCCTTCATAACTCCTGGCATCAAACTTGCCAAGGTCATCCTTTCCATTATTCAGTACAACGAATTTGCACCCAAATGAGTTAAGATGAGCAATTGAAGGTTTTCTGTCATTTAGCAAGTCGTAAGGTGTTTTCTTGATCACAGACCTAATAAGACACCTATTTGTAACATAGCATGTTGTGTTGACTGCTTCTGCCCAAAAATTCATTGCAAACCCCGAGTCAATCATCATGGTTCTTGCAATATCCACCAATGTTTTGTTCTTCCTTTCAACAACTCTATTTTGCTGAGGAGTTCTTGGTGCAGAGAAATTGTGATTGATTCCATTTTCAGCACAAAAGCCTTCAAGTTGAGAGTTCTAACTCGGTGCCATGGTCAAACCTGATACTAGCAATCTTGCAGTTAACCTTCAGTTGAATAGTTTTGGAAAACATGATCAGAAGTTCGACCGTCTCATCCTTAGTCCACAGAAACATGTTCCAAGTGAACCTGGAGAAATCATCAACAACTACAAGAATATACGTCTTACCTCTTCTGCTTTGAATTCTGATTGGTCCACACAGGTCCATGTGATGAACCTCCAGTGGTCTAGTTGTTCTCACATATTTCTACTTTGAAGGATGATCTTGTTTGTTTCCCTTTTGCACAGGCATCATAGACTTTATCATTTGAGAATTTCAGCTTTGGCAATCCACGGACCAGGTCCCCTGCAACAAGTTTGTTTAACAAAGAAGTACTTACATGACCCAATCGCTGATGCCATAGATTTGCATCATCAGTTTGAGCGATCATGCATGAAAGACTGTCCCCTTCAATAGAGTCAAGATCCACAATATACATATTTTTTATTCTTTTGACAGACATAACAACTAATTTAGTTGCACAGTTTGTAACCAGACACCTATCAGACATGAACTTGACTTCATTTCCCTTGTCGCAAATTTGAGATACACTCAGGAGATTGTATTTCAAACTATCCACATAGTGTACATTGTCTATGGAGTAATCAGTTGTTCTTCCTATCTTGCCAATTCCAAGAATAAAACCCTTCTTTCCACCACCAAATGACACACCACCACCTTGGTGTGCTTACAAAGAGAGGAAGTTTAGAGTGTCTCCAGACATGTGCCTTGAGCATCCACTATCCATGTACCAGCACTGACTGCTTTCTCTCTTCTGCAAAAGAATCACTTATTAGACTTAAGAATCCACTTCAAATGGAGTTCCCAAAAACTGTCAAAAGGCTTAATGAGAAACCTTCTTGTCCATAGAGGTAAAGTGTTCTTGCTAAAGTGGTAACTGGGACCAGGTACCTTTTTCTTTTTTTCAAAAATCTTTCTTAATTTGAGAAACTTCTCCTGCCTTTCTTTTACTCCTCTCAAAATCTCACATATTTCTTTCAGATGACCATTTTTACCACAGTGGGTACACAAAAAGTTGTCAAAGACAGACACATATTTACTATAAGGATTGTACGGAGGCTTTATCTGTATACAACCTAATCCATTTTTGTTGTTGAACTTCTGATTTGTTAAGTTAGAGAGTATCTTAGACGAATCAGTCTATTTGAGGGAGTGGTTCAACTATTCTTTGATCTTACATAGATCCTTCACTAGTTGAGAGTTCCTTTTAAGGGAGGCAACTAACTTAGACTCAGAGGTCTTAAGTTTCTATTCTAGTTCAACCTCAAAGTTACTGAGTTTTTACTTCCCACCCTCAGAGGTACCAGCCTCCTCGTTAGGTTCCAGACTACTAGTTTCAAGGATACCTATCCTAACACTCATTTCAGACATTTGAGAGTTGAGAGCTGAGTTATTATCCCCACACAGACTTAGTTTTTCACTCATCATCAAATTTTCAGAAGTCAGTTCATCAACTGAATCAATTAATAGAGCAGCAAGTTTTCTCAATCTATTAATGGGAAAAGTATTTAGATCATCCTTGAGATCAAAAAGGGTTACCTCATTCAGATCCTCTTCATCGTCAGATTTTGCCATTAGTGATAAAATGGAATTGTAGCTTCATCATCTTCCACAGCCATCATCGAGACATCTTTTGGACTATTTGTCTCTTCCTCGGACTCGCTAGATGTATTTCCACATACATCCAAAGCTTTCTTTACTAGTTTATCAGCATGAGTTTTCCTCATGGCATGGTCTAGGACCTGGTCCCTTCTACAAGGTCTGAAGTCCTGAGTTTCCTGGTTCTGACTGGGGAAGTCCCTCATAAAATGATCAGGTTTTCCACATTAATGACAAAGATCATTTGCATTTGCTGCTCTATTGGTCAGAGCTTTCTTTTGAAAGTCTTCATGCTTCTTGATAATCTTCTGAAACCTTCTAGTGATATATGTCATTTCGTTCTCCTCCTCAGTCACGTTGTCATGAGATGTTTTCAAAGCAACTGATTTCTCTTTTTTTTTCCTTCTTCATGTTTGTCCCCTGTTGCTTGTTTAGCTCATAGGTTTGGAGATTTCCAATCAGTTCATCCATGGCAAGCGTCTTCAAATCTTTTGCTTTGGTTATAGCATTCACTTTGCTTTCCCATGACTTGGGAAGAACTTTAAGAATCTTTCGAACTTATTTGCTTAGGGGAATAGGCTCACCAAGGCATCTCAGTTCGTTGGTTATGGAGGTGAATCTTGAGTTCATCTCGAAGATAGTTTCACCTTCATTTATACAGAAGTTCTCATTTTAAGTCGTAAGCATATCGACCTTAGACTCCTTCATTTGTGTTGTTCCCTCATGGGCTATTTGGAGACAGTCCCATATCTCATTCATTGTCTCATAGGCAGAGATTCGATTGTACTTATCTGACCCGATTCCACATACTAGAATCTTCTTTGCTTTATAATTTTTCTCTATCTTCTTCTTGTCTGTTTCATGTACTCCTTTCTAGTTTTGATAGTTGTTGTGGTGAGCTCTCCATCTTTCACCTCCTTTGTGGGAATGTACAGTCCATCGAGAATCACATCCCACAACTCAGTGTCTTCACCATTGATGTAATCATGCATACGATTCTTCCACCACCCATAGTATTATCCATTGAAGCGGGGTGGTCTGGTAGATGACTGACCTTCCTCCATATTGGGTGGAGCAGTCATTCCTTCAGGATCTTTTCTTTTCTTGGTGTTACCCAAATCGAAAAGTCAAGCTCTGATACCACTTGTTGGAATGTATGCGTCCACTAGTTACGATAGGACCAGGTCCTCAACACGATTACAATAACAACAGAAAGTAAATAAATGCTAAAAGTAAAGATTGTACACACAACTTTATGTGGAAACCTCCTTTCCCAAGGGAGTAAAACCACAACCTGTCTCACAAGGATTTTCAAACTGCTTTTACTAAACTTCACAAACAAAAGTAAAACACATTTTACAACATGAGATTAACCTGCTAATCTTTATACTAAGTAATACCACCTATTACTTAAATGAGCCTAAGCGGATACAACACTGCCCACTATACTAACCTAACTGATTAATATAGACTTTGAAGTAAGACACTAAGTTACTCACAACTAAATTCTTACAAAGATTCACCCAAGATTGAAACGTTTCTATCACAAGCGAAACGATTCCTACAATATATGCACAATTACAAGCAGTCAAAAGTAGCAGCTGGTACAGGAAGCAATAATGCAATCTATCAGGTCCCTACTGTTTTGAAGCTTGAATATCTCTCTTTGAATGAATGGGTAAAATGTTGTTTGTGTGTTGAATATATCAACCATGAAGGGCTATTGTCCGACGTACAAACAACCTCGTCCGTTCTGATTGGTTCAGGACACTAGCGCCTCACCAACCGCTGAAGTGACAGCTTGCCAGCTGTACAACATATAATCTTGGACGAACATACTCTGCAGAGGACCGGGTCCCTGCACTTGTGAGGAGATAATTAAAACATCTAGAAGCATTAATACATATCAGAGGCATCTGGGATGTGCTCACTTTTTACTTAATCAGTCGGCGCTTTTTTTCTTTACTGATTTGGCTTCTTAATTATACCTCTGATACCATGACAGAGCAGATCCAATACCGCGATGGATATATGTGGAAGTCCTAGATCGGGATCAAGTAGTGTATACGGACATACTGATTCCCCTATGAGACCCTCTGGTCGTGTGACACATCGAACATGATGAGGGTATTCACATAGGTCCTACCTAGTTGTCGGGGGTAGGAGGTAGTTGTTTATAAATACTTGGTTGTGTGGCACTTGATTATAATGGCTCTGTTGGTTTCTATTGCATTACTTGCATTCATATGTATAGCCTATGATCAGTATAATTGATTGTTGTTTCTCTGACTCCTTCAACGATAAATATAATTTCATAAATTTCTTGTTTGTTTGATGTCACTCTTATTGTTGAATTCTTGTTTGTTTGATGTCACTCTTATTGTTGAATGAATTTTAAAATGAGACATGAGAGTTGAGATATGAATGTATACTATAATAATTGTGTTCCATTATACTATAATAATGGGTGTACCTCTCTTTTAGCATGTGTTATTTTTCACCATTTTTCTGTACGTCTCTTTTTCAACTTTGTGTAATTCTTTTGTTGATGGAATAAAATTCTTTTTATTTTTATTTAATGAAATGCACTATTAATTGTTTTCAAATAGCATGTATACACACCAGTTTTTTAAGCAAGATCCAAATAAATGATACATGATTCAAGAAACTTTAGGTTCAATTTTTTCAGAAGATCAACACCTTATCAATATCATATCTTTCTTTAGTAAGCAAAACTAATATTAGCATCCTACCACAACAGAAAGTAATTTTCAACATTGTTGCTTGAATATTGGTTTAGCAAGCAAAGCTAATATTGTTACTTTAGTAAGCAAAAGTAATATTGTTATCATTTTTTTCATTTATTTATTTACATATATTGTTTTTGGCTGAAATTATTAATGATGTTTTTTTAATAGAGTGATTTCTTTTAATTAGCTAAATTCATGTAGTTTACTAAATCTGATTTTGTTGTGGTTCTTTAAATTATTTATATTTTAAATTTTTTTTATAGTTAAGTGATGCAGCTAGCATACCCGTTTCATTCATGAAACGTAAGAAGATCATATGATGGAAGTAATCCAAATGACAATCAATGAAGAATCGTGCAATTCATGTATTAAATAATTAAGTATGGTAGTTGCTTGAATGGATGCAACAGATTCTTTATGATTAATTGTTGCAATGGATATGTTTAATGTTAGATTTGAGACAAATGATATGTTCACTGGAACTAATTAATGGTTGAAACATGTGTTTAAAGTAAGTTTTGAGACTAATGATATACTTGTTTTATGTTAATGCCTTGATGGTTTAATAATATTGATTTTTACCTTATTTTAAAAAGCAAATTGAATGATGAAATATCATGTCAATCAGTTTTGAAGTAAAAATCCTACCGAAAAGTCATTTTCCTAAAAAGAAATATTTTCAAAATATTTTAATTAACACACTTTTGGTTTCAATTTTGGATATGTGGGATAAGAAGCAAGAGTAGAGTGACTGCAAATTTCAGTTCAACCTCATCGAATGTCAAGCTAGGACTTAGGAGGGCCGATGTAAATTCAATTTTGCTTGGTGGTGTATATGTCGAGGACCCTAGATGTAATTGTTTATAGATGGATGCAGGGCGGAGCTAGTTGGGAGTTTGTGGATTCAAACGAATCCATTAGTTTTTCGTAGATCTTATATTTGTACTAAAACATTAAATAAATATATATGTATATTAACTTGTGAAGTCCTAACATAGTGGAAATGCTTTTTCACGCTGGAGTTGTGGATTCGAGACAAAAAAATTCTCTTTGTAAAAAATTTAGAACCCCAAACCTTTAATCCCGACTTTGTCAGACATGGCTGATAATTTTTAATTAATTGATTTCTTATTTTTGCGTGTTAAGTTTTACCTTTTACATAATCAATTTTGTTGTTAGTGTTAGGGAGGCTATCATGCCCAATAGTGTTGGTACATATTTAGCCCATAGATTTAAAGGGAGTTAGTTAACAAAGTAATTAATAAAGAGCATGATTGTCGGTCCAGCATTGCAGAACCAAGAATGATGTGTACTTGTTAACTAATACACCCAGTGACCAACATGAGTTGTGGTGCACTGGTAGGAGTGTTTCACCCTTAATCAGAGGTCTCAAGTTCGAGCCCTGGGTATGGAGAAAATTCTGTTGGGAGCACCACCCTCGAATGGGCCCTGCAGTGCGCGATCTGAATTTAGGCGGAACTCCAATGTGGACTCCGGACACCGGATGGAAAACCAAAAAAAAAAAACTAATACACCCAGTGGTTACCCAGATTTTTTTAAAAGTGGTGTCGATATTTCTAAATAATAAATAATTGATGTAAGAACTTATTAATATAAAAACTATTTAAAACGTACTAATAAAACATAAATCAAGTAAACTATTACTACAACTCTCCTCAACGAGTTTTCATATTTTTAAATGTATTCATAATAGCCTCATTGGAGAGAGTAACTAAATATTTCGTTCTCTATATAAGGCACCAAACAACTACTCAAAAGATCATCATCCATTCAATTTTGTAAATCAAACTTGATTTTAAAAGCTTCAAAGATACTTAACAATAATATCTCTCCATTGAATTGGTCTGAATTAAAAAATTTAATAAATTAGATAACTCTAAACAATTTCAAGAAATTAAATCTATGAAAAGTTGATGAATATTCAAGAAATTCCAACTAAAACTATAAAGGTGGGAGATAAAAAGAAAAGTGAACTTACAATTAAGAGGAAGTCGCAGTAGCATCAAGTCTTCAACACAACAACACTTGCAATTTGCAAACTTGGAGGTCTCTTTTCAACTTAGGTTTTACTTATAACTTATTATTGTGTCCAATTCCAATTTGAACAAGTAATTTCTATAATAGGTAATAAGTTGTATTCTAGTTCAATTGATTTATTTTAGGCTAATTTAACTAGGAATATTAGTGATGTTGGAGGTTCGAATCCTTTTGATAAACTTTTCTACCCCCCCCCCCCAAAAAAAAAAAAATAACAACAAAAGTTAGCGTTGCTGAAATTCGAACTCGCGCGCGGTAATTGGAATAACCATTTCGCTCGTTGTGCAAACCAACGAGCCAAGGAGCTTTCTTGTTCAAGGAGTGTCATTAATAATATTTGTAGTTCTTTTTTTTTCCAGATTTTTGTATATGTATATATACTAAAAAAAATCAACGAAGCGGTATCGATTGACCCCTCTTTGTATAAGGTTGGTCTGCCCCTGAATACACCCCTCATCTAAATTTATGTGATGTACGGAAATTGGGTATGAAATTCAAAGAATATGAAAAGACTTCGTAATGTTTCAAAATTATCTTTAAAATAGTACATTTTTATTTTTTAAAATTGTCATATAAGTGAAATCTAACTGTGTAATTCTTTTTTTGAATTAACTAAAAAAAAAAGGGAAAAGTGTCAACAATGCTAGTAGTATGGTGATTTATATTATTTAGGGTTTGTTAGTGATCTATAATTGGAGAGATTAGGAAGAAACCTTTTAATGATGTTAGAGATTGATGAAGTTGACTAATATGAGAAGTGCTAAAAAGAGTGATGGGGGGACATGTACTAAAAAGCTAGTGATGCTAATTGGGTGGCCTTTGACACGACTGTGAAACCATAGAAAAGGTGCTTTTAGATGTCTATAAATTGCATGCATCACTGCATGTTCCATGTGTGATAATAATAATTGACATAACTCTTCTTTTCTTCTTGCATCCCTTCCTTTAATGTAAGTCCCATTCATAGACCAACGAGAATTGTTATAGTGGTAAGTATATTTTTATTTTTAATTAGAGGATTTGAGTTTTTCTGAGTATGAAATCATCTTTATTAAAGAGCACTTTATTAATTAATGTATCACTTTTTGATGTGAATTAGAATTTAATCGGGATTTAATGTAGATATCAAACACGATGTATAAGATTAAATTTAATCAGACATCAGGATAAAATGAAGAGTAAATTTTAGGTTTAGCAAACAGAAAAATCATATTTATATGATATAGCTATAGTTTGTATAATAGTGTTCTATAGCAAACTTTATGTTTGTTATGACTATTAATCTGTATATTTCGGTATACATATACATAAAAATCAGTATTTGTATATTTCGGTATACAAACTAAAACACAGTAATTGTATATAAACAAAATTACTACATATATACAACACATGTATACCGAATGGGTCTGTTTGTATATTTCGGTATACAAATGGGTCTCTATTTGTATATTTCGATATACAAATGGGTCCTGCAATTAATTTTTAGACAACACATATGTATACCCAATGGGTCTATTTGTATATTTTCGTATACAAATGGGATGGCAAAAAACATGAAATGTTTGCTGCGAATTACAAATAAAAGTAACTATGGCTATAACATTTAATTTGAATTAATAATTTGTTATTTTATACCATTTTCCATAAAATGAAATGTACTCTATTTGTCCCAATATGCTTTGGGGATAATTTTGCCAATTATAGCTAAATTGTGTTTGAGCTTGAGAAGTAAAAAGTGATTCAACTTGATATATAATTCTATATTTATAGTACATTTTATGTATTTTCTTAATAGAAATAGAAGATCTAATATAAATATATAGAAATTAAATTAAAAATAACGAGTGGATGTATGATATATAGATATATATATATATATATATATATATATATATATATATATGATCATATATAATTTATGTACAGTCTAGAAAAAATAAATAATAAATATGTCTGACTATTTGTGTGAAAGATATAACATTAACAGCTAATGAAACTTATGAGTCACTTAAAAAATTCTTCAGTTCTCCGTATTTTGTATTTTATATATAATTTCCGAAATGAAAGAGATACTTCATCAACGGCGGATGTATGCTAGTATATGAGTTTATGGAAGAGAGAAGTGTTGAAAATTCCCCTAAATTTGGTGTGAGTTATTAGTTTCATCCTCAAACTATTGACAGTCTTAAAAACATCATTTACTTGACTAATTGAACTTAAATTCACTCTTGATCTTACAACATAAGTAAATACACTCTTAAATTTTCGTCAAGTTTAGGGGTGTTTTCAACACTTCTCTCAGTTCTTTTAATAAGAGTCTCATACTTCTACAAGAGTTTGAGATCACTTCCTATGTCATGTTGCATATTAGAGGTGTATCTAAGTTTTAGTTAATCAAATAAATGAGTGTTTTTAAAACTATCAATAGTTCAGATACAATACTAATAATTTACGTCAAATTCAAAAATATTTTCAAATACTTCTCTAATTAGCTTTTTTTATTATTTGATTACAGAAACTAACTTGTAATACAATATTATGGTGGAAGTTACTCATTTGGATACCCATTTAGTTAATAATTAAAATGGTAACAACAGACATCACTTTTTTGACATGAAAAAAGGTGACAAGTAGAAAGGGCAAAGGGACCCCTTGCTATAGAAAAGTATTGAGTAGGTATCCCATGTGAACTTCCTCTAACTAACTCCCCCCCATCACATCTTTTTCCCACTTCAATCAACCTCCTTCAACAATTAATCACTTTATTTCATCTTATATACCTTGTTCAATTTATTTGATCTATTTTTTTTAATTCGTATAAGAAAACATGATATTTCCACTTTTAACAATTTTTACTATATAATTAAAAATTTAGTACATTTGATATATTTTTAATTTAAGATCAGAAGATTCAAAAAATTTCTTTAAAAAAAAAAATTTAATGTCAAATCAAAATAAATCAAATAAATTGAAACGAATGAAGTATTTGTTTCAAAACAAAAAAAGGAAAGTCAGTTTTTCTTTTCCTAAACTAACTGACGACTATAATTGCATGATTGTTTAAGAGCTTGCCGACTGTGTAAATCATGATATTAACTTATTAGATAGACTTAAAGACGTTTCACTTTCACAAAATTTTCTCTAACCTTTCATTTCTTTTCACCAACTACTTGATTATAACTCATTTATGATCGTGGAAATTACTTGCTTGATTGGTACCGGGGTGTACAAGTCAAATCGTAAAGTCAAATCGAATTGACGAACTAAATCAAATTGGAAAAAAAATCGATTTGTGGTTTGATTTGGTGGTTGAAAAAAAAACTGACCACTCTTGGTTTGGTTTGGTATTAAAAGAAAAAAAGTCAAACCGAACCCAAACCAAACCGACATAATATATATATATATATATATATATATATATATATATATATATATATATATTATTTTATTTTATTTTTTTTTATTTTTTTTATTGATAGATAAAAAAATATTATTTATAATCTACCTTGTTAATATATTTTTAGTTAGTTTATAGTTTTCAATGTTTATATATTTTATTTCAAATTTGGGTTTGAAAATTTTTGCAAATATATATATAATTTTATTTTATTTATAGATAAAAATATTATTTATTATCTATTTGTTAATATATTTTTAGTTAATTTATAGTTTTCAATGTTTATATATATTATTTCAAATTTGGGCTTGTAAAATTTGTAAATATTTTATTTTGTATTAAGATCCGAAGTTACAATATATGTTATAATTTTTCAAATTCAAAGTTAACAATTTACTTTGTAAATATTTTGTTTTGTATTCAGCTTGTATGTAGCCTTTAATTTAACATAATGAGCGTTGATATTTCAAAAAAAAAAAAATTGTACTCATGTGAATTTTACCGTCTTTTCAAAAAAATCTATTTATTTAACATTTTTTAAGTTTAGCTTATCACACAGGTAAGTGAAAATATATTTGATCTCTTTTTCAAACACCGTACAATTGTAAAAAACCGAAAAAAAATAAATCAAAAGAATCGACTAAAGCCGAAACCGAAAAAATCCACTTTGTGTGGTTTGATTTGGTTTTTAGATTTAATAAACCGACATAATTGATTTAGATTTTTTTTTAATGAAAAACCAAATCAAATCAACCTATGTACGCCCCTAACCACTATAATGTTCTTTCTTAATAATGCTTTCTGCTCTCTAAATTTTCTACAACGTACTACTTTGTGTTAAATTAGGTCTTAGGCCTACTCACACTCCAAAAGCTAGCTCAAAGGGAGGAGGATTGTCCAAACCTCAGATGAGTGGCAATTTGATTTTTGGGGGGCCCCAACATTGGGTGAGATGGGCCCTGCTTTGATACCATGTTAAATTAGATCTTATGTCTAACTCACACCCCAAAAGCTAGCTTAAAGGGAGGAGGATTGCCCAAGCCTTATAAGAACTCTACTCATCTCATTAATCACCGATATGAGACTTTTGTCATTCTTGAACACTTTCCAGATGCGGTTCTATATTGAAAGACAAAATAGAAAGTTTTCCTAACTATTTTTATCTTCTTTTTTTTTATGTTTTATCGTTTTGTGTCAGAAGTAAAGGGAGAGGTCAAAAGTTAGAGACAATCAGAAACTTTATGTAATGTAAGAACAAGCGTGCATATATTTTATTATATTATGGATTTTGTTTTCATATATTTTATAGTAATATACATAGTAGATTAGTCAATTTTGTCATTATTTGGTATCTCATAATTGTTTTGCAATATACAATTGTAACGTGCGGGTATTGGAGAATACATGCATCATTTCTATCTTCTTCTTTTTTTTAAAAAAAAATACTTAATATTACTTCAAGCTCACAGCTCTTATTAACAAACTGTTTAATGGTGGTACAAGAAGGGGCATGTAATATAAATTGACAACTTGATGCTAAAAAGAGCAAGGCATTAATTGGAATTCCCTTGAAAGTCTATATATAGTTTCTTCAACAAGTGTAGCAAAACGAATAAATTGATCAAATTATAAACTATAAACTGAAGAACTTAATTGGAGAAGATTTAGAGGGGTTTGGATTGACTTAAAAGTTGGTCAAACCTATTTTTAAATCAATTTTTAACTTTTGAAAGTGTTTGACAAATATAAAAAAAATAACTTAAAATATGTTAGGAAGTGTTTGACAAGATCAAAAATGTATTAAAATAAATTTAAAATGACTTAAAATAAATTTAAAATGACTTAAAGTAGGTCTCCCTACTTTTTATTTTTTGACTTAAAAGTCATTTCAATTTAACTTTTTATTTTTGACTTAAAAACTACTTTTTTAAGTCAATTCAAACGGACTCCTGATTCACTAGTGTTTTGTACATCAATTTTTATATTAATAAGATGGTACAAAATCATTCATAAAGTTAGCTAATCATGTAAAATAAATTGGTGTTTACTGATGTGATGTCAATATTACTAGTGGAATACTTTGAATATCGTCACTTGCGTATTTCAGATTTCATTTTTATTTCTAAAAAAATGTCAACTTAATTTGTCCCCAAATTAAGTAGAATGGTTAATCAGAATTAGAATTTCATTGTTACCAAGTTCAAATTAATGAATTTATGTAACGTGATATAAAAAAATATTCAACGACATTCGAAGGAGCTTATGAGTGTTTCAAAGGAGCTTATGAGTGTTTTGAACAACTTCTCTGTTTCAATGATTTGAATTAGATGCTCATACCATTTCACACTGTACAAGATCACTCGAAAATTCCATTAACATCTTACCCTCATTGTAGTAAGATTTTTGGTTGAATTTTTATTCATTATTTAGTCCAAATCACATGTTGTGTTTGACTCTTTAATTTCTTTTATCATAACCAGGTCAATTCATTGAGCACTCACCTTTTTTGATTACTTAAACTAACAATTTTAGAGTTGGAGGTGAAAGAAACTTATCATCCAAGCAATCCTTTCTTATTTTAATTGGATCAGTAGATTCAGGAGCTAATATCTTTGATGGTCACTCAACTATCAATTATTTTCACATAAAGCCACTTAATTTTCATTTTCAACTCAAAAGTCATTTAACTATGACTTTTGTGCAAAAATGTCATAGTTGAATGACTTTTGAGTTGAAAATGAAAGTTGAGTAACTTTATGTGAAAATAGTTGATAGTTGAGTGATTATCAAAAATATTAAAATGATACCAAATAAATGTAATGAAAAAAGTTTACAGAAAGGTAATGTATGTGTCTTCCATGTTAAGATGTCCCACGTCGGTAGAGTGATGAGAATTTGGTTTTTTTATATGGACTTAAAACAAACCTTCCCTCATTAGCTGCTTTTGGGGTTAACTTAGATTCATGTGTCATATCTTTTCATTCCATTTTTATTTACTCCATCTATTTTAATTTATTTATATAATTTTGACTTAACATGAAATTTAAGAAAATAAAAAAGAATTTTTAAAGATTTCTAACTGATCTTAGAACTAAGACATATAAAATATATCAAAATATTATTTTATCTTATTGTAACATGAAATGTAAGAAATTGAAATTACATAGCTACTTAAAAAGAACGATTTTTTTAACGCACTGTAAAGTAAGAAAAGTAATATATAACAAATAAATTGAAACTAACGAAACAAAATACAGGCTGCACTAATTTATAGTTAGTGAATAGTGAATTTACTCTCTTTCTTGATTAGTTCTCACGATTAAGAGTTCTCAGGTTTGAGTTCCCTGAATATGGAGTTACCGAGTTCGACTCTCCTAAATACGGAGTCACCGCACACGGGGTGGAAACAAAAAAGAATTCGCACAGCCCTCTCCACACGGCTAAACCCAAAGAGAGGTGATAAAAGAGAGTATACATTCTATTTCCTACATCAACGCCGCATTTACAATCAGACAAACTTTTTCTTTCTCTCTGAGAGATTCTTCTCTTCTTCCCCATTTCTTCCATAATTCACTTCTCCATTAATCAATCTATGGAGAAGAAAATGGATCATCATCTTCTCTGCTTCTCAAACACTAGTCAATTACTCAATCTCTTCATTTCTGAGTTAACTCTCTTCTCTTACTTCATTCTCTCTCACCCTCTTTACTTCTCTTACTTCATCTTCTTCTATCCTTACCTTGTTAAAATCATCTCATTTCTCTCCCCTCTCTTCATCACCATTTCCCTTTTACTCCTTGCACTTGTCAACAACACCATCTCCCCTGCTTTTTTCATATCTTCCCCTGACTCAGACAATGTTAGTACTATTCTGCTATCTTTCAAGAATGCTCTACTGGAAGCTGATGCTGAAATTGAGGAGTTTGATCGTTTTGAGGATTTTGAAGTTTACAAGATTGTGTTTCAAGTAAACCCAATTGAGTTTTTTCACTATACATCCCCTGAAGAAAGTGAAAAATCACTTCTTGATTCTTCAGTTCAAGAAAAAGACTCTGCCATTGCCACTGCCACAGATGATCTTGAAAATTCAGGGGTTGTAGTGGAAATGGATGAGTTTGAAAGCAAGAATTGTGCTGATAATGTGGAAAGGAAGAAAATTGAGGAAATGGGCACGAAGGTCGAGAAAGTTGTTGAAAAAGGAGAAATGATGATGGGAAATGGATCCAAGGAGGTGGATAAAGATAAAAAGGCACATTCTTGGAGTAATCTTGACCAGAATTTAGGGAGTTATGGATCTATGAGGAAAGAAAAAGAGTGGACAAGGACATTAGCATGTAAACTTTATGAAGAAAGGCACAATGCTAGTAGTGATGAAGGAATGGATTTGTTATGGGAAACTTATGAATTAGACTCTGGAAAGAGCAAACTCAAAAGGGATAACACTACAAAGAAGAAGAAGAAAGGAGAATCCACATCCAAATCCAAATCCAAATCCAAAAGCTACAAAAAGTATGAAGAAGACGAAGGCGAAGAAGAAGAAGAAGATATGAATGAACAACAGTTATGTTGCTTACATGCTCTCAAGTTCTCAGCTGGAAAGATTAATTTAGGAATGGGAAAGCCTAATCTTGTTAAGATTTCCAAAGCAATTAAAGGGTTTGGATGGTTACATCATGTCACCAAGAAAAACAAGGTCCATTGTGGAGATAGATTTTAGTATATGCTTTTATATTGAGTAATTAAAAGATACTCATGCTTGTAGTAATATTACTATAATATGTTTTCCAAGAAATTAGACTACTTAACAAGTAAATATTTTTTGTTGTAGTTCTTTAGTTATGTAGCTATGGTACAACAATTAATCAAATCCTATCTCATTATCCATGATACTTGTGATATATTGTTGGGAAGAAGAGGTGAATGTTGATAAATCTTCTTTATAAATTGTTGTGTTGAATGTCCTCTAGGCATGCTTGATTGATTGATATGTTCCCCCTTTGCCTAACCTTTGGCTAAAATGAGATTCTGAATATCACTATATGATACTGTTTTTGTGGTCACATCTGTTTATATGAAGGAGGAAAAAGTTTCACTCTTCTGCTGTTTGTACATTTCTTTTTCTTTCACACAGCATCAGTACTTTCACTTTTGGGAGATTAGTAAAAAAAATTATATGGATTTGGGAGAGGGTAGATTCCACTTGTCTATCAAAGCTCTATACTTTCTTAGAACAGTTAAAAGCAGGCGGAGCAGAGGATGCGTGGCTAAAAGGTACGAAAGGGGCAAGGCACCGGTGAGATCAGTTTTCTGAGAGAGTATCCCAAATGAAGAGATAACAATGCTAACCAGGAACAGGCAAAGGATGCCTGACCTGAAGAGGGGGACCTGTGTCCCACTGATGTGAACAAAGAGACAAAAAAGGACTGATATGCGGGGTCGTTGTATAGATTCACCTAAGCAAATCAGGAATATTGGTTGGCATCACTCTTCACCACACGGCCCGAACCTATTGATTTTAGTACTTTCGGGCTCAAGTGGAGCTTTCTTATTGGGGAAACCTCACCCTTGTAACCTAATAGTTTACTTCGTCCATTTGTATAGGGACTCCGAATTTTAGTAATGCAACAACAATACTGAGTTCCAAGTTTGCTTTACTCAATCTTTATCGTTTAAGTATATTCATTCGTTCATAAACGTCACCGGAGCTAAGACTTACGTCTCCAGATATGTAACATACAACAAAAAATAAGCTTGAAGAAGCTTTATTCGCTCTACTTTCTTGCTCGTTTCATTTACTTTTTAATAACTAATCTTACAATATTCAATTGTTAATAACATGATCTAAAGGGTTAATGTAGGACGCATGTCCTTGACCTCATTTAAATTTAACTGTATCATTTTTGTGATAAATAGTTTGGTGCCCAACGTGGCACCAGGACAACTGTGTGCTGGTTTAACTCACTGAACCTTATTTTCTCACTAGTTTGAAGTTCCCGGATCGTTCTCGCGATCGAGGCTAATGGGTATCTTTGGAATCAAGCAAGGTGAATCTATGCCACTCAGGGACTTCATCATGAGATTCTAGGAATAAAAAAAGTGCATTGCCCAGGGGTCCCGGATGATCGGGTCCCTGAGGTTTCATAAAGGGCATTGAATCCAAGGAGCTTGTTCGTTTATTCACGTCTGAAAGAAAGCTTGATGAACGTCGAGGTCAAAACTTGGGATGAAGTGTTTCAGCAATATGAATCCATAGCCAGGACAGAGGATGACGACTATTACAGATTGCATAAGAGAATGATGAGTGTATGAGAAGCCTATTCTGCTCCACCGAGCTGATCCTCCTGGAAAGAGGTAAATATGATGATCGGAGGAGAGGAGATCAGCGGAATAAGAATATCAACAACGAAAAACGCCAATGTCGTAATTCTAATGTTGAGGCAATTATTTTTTATGAACAAGAACTGGACTACTCATAACAGCGCTCTGGTAATATCTTTAAATATTGCAGACTTTAATGTTAGACGTGTGTTGATTGATCCATGCAGCTAGACAAATATTATCCACAAGCGAGCCCTCGAGCAGATGGACCTGGCAGATAATGTAGTACCAGTAACTAAATTATTGGCTAGGTTCAACATGTCTAATTTTTAACATTTTACTTACCTTGTGCCACATATGCTATAAATATCACATAAAAAGTTACCTGATTATAAAATAGCCAAAACTATTAAAAATTCACTGGCTAGTTGGCACTTGGAGACAATTCGGCTACTTATATATTGTGGTGGCCGCTAAGTCGAATCTTGAAGCTGGGAAACAAGAATCTTCAAGGCAACAAGTCCATAGAGAAAGGGATGCAATGGCGCCCAAAAAAACAGAGGTAATTGAAGATCAAGAAGACAACAGTATGTCAAGAACTGTTTCTCTTCACATCAATGACTGCAAGCTAAGTACGTACGTCACTCCATTTCTATTATGTTAATTTTCCAATGATCAGTTAAAGACCCTGTTACGTTTAATAATGAATAAACATAATGGTGCATGCTTTTTTTGGTACATTGTATTTTCCACAGGTGGATTCATCAAGAATGTGATGAAGAAAGTGATGGTATAGTACTGGACTCAGAGGATAGGACTACAGATATACTGAATGAAAAGAGTGATCAACTCACCAATTCTGATATATATTAATGTTAATTAATCAATGATAAGTGCTTATGTTCCTATATGTTTTGACGATCTCCTCACAAGTGCATGGACACTAATTAAGGGGAACACCAGGTATTGAATAAATGTTTGTTCACTCACATGAGGAGTTATGCAGGGACATGGTCCTCTGCAGAGTATGAATACTCGTCCAGTGGTCAAAGTGTTGTACAGCTGGAAAGTTGTCTGCGTCAGAAAGTTGGTGAAGCTGCAGAGTACTCCACCAATCAGAAGCGACGAGGTTGCTTGTTCATTGGATAATGACTTTTCATGTCTAAATATATCCAAGGAAAAACAACAAACTAATTCATTCATTCAAAAGGAGAAAGCCAACACGTATTCTCAAGAACTTACTAAGAGAAGTTTGCAAGGGACCTGGTCCCTGCAAGACTACGATGTGAAAGGACGACAAGACAGCTGTCAGAAAAGCTGTCACTTCTGATGTGGTAGGTTCACGTCCTTCCAGAGAGGCAGGCTCTCAGCCAATGGGCGGTCCCAAGGAGTTTGTATTCATTTTGATATAATCTCTCAACACAAAACACAAACTCAAGATTTTAGCAAACAAAAACTCACAAGCTTAAAAGGAAAAAACCATCTCCAAGGTAGAACAATACTCACACTCAACAAAAGGATCTTATAAAGTGTTGAAGCATCTTTGTTGAGTTTGAGTTTTGTGTCTATCATTTTATAGGTTTTTGCAACTTCTCAAGGATACAAGCAAAGACCATTTTGGTGAAGTATTCTCCAGCAAGCACAACAAGGACCTGATCAAGCTGCAAGCATCTGAGTGTGTCTTAGGAGTTATACTTCCATGCGTATATTGTAAATCTGTTCCTAGTCTATAAAGGATTCAGATATTTGTTTCTGTGTGGAAAGGTCTAAGTCGGTTAGAGTTGGCCGATTTAGTGAGCAATGTTGTATCTGCTCAGTCAAAGTCTAAGTCATCTAGGAGCTAGTTGATTCAGTGGGCGGTGTGGTATCCGCTTAGCAAAGTCTAAGTTATCTAGGGGTGATAGCTTAGTGGGCAGTGTTGTATCAGCTTAGGCTCGTCTAAGTAATAGGATATATTGCTTAGTGTGAAGATTAGTAGGTTAAACTCATTTTGTAAACTGACTTTTACTTTTGCTTTGAGAAGATTAGTGGAAGCAGTTTGAAAAGTCCTGGCAGGCCAGGTCGTGGTTTTACTCCCTTGAACAAGGAGGTTTCCACGTAAAGTTATTTGTGCAATTTTACTTTCAGTATTTATTTTACTGTCTGTTTTGTAACTGTGTTGAGGACCTGGTCCCATCGATATTCGTGGACGCATACATTCCAACAATAAAAATGTATTTCTTGTTTGATTCTTGACAATGATTTATTGTTCTGTTATTCATGCAGAGACAAAACTGATCGTGTTAGTACGTTGACAAGCTGACCTTACCAGTAGTGCCAATGGCTTACAGCTCCCGCCTCTCAGGGAAAGAAGTCAGAGATAAACTCCTTCCTCATATTTCTGCACCTGCTCTCGGTGAAGCAAAAGATGTAATTTTAGTTGATCATCAAGGACAAGAATGGGACATGTTACTTTTTCGTCAAAATGAAGATCTCTACTTTCTTAAAGGACATTGGTATGACTATGCAGATGTATACAATTTAGCTGTTTCAGATACCATAGTTATTGAGAGGATCATGAAGCAGCAACTGAAAGAAGATTTGGATTTTGCTGCAGTGAGTGAGATATGTGATCACGACTGGGACACTATCTTTCCTCCCAATTCAACATGGCAGATTGAACAAGTTAATACTATTAACACAGAGGATGTCGAAGAGCCAGATGAATTAGCAGAGCAAACTGAAATCAAAGATATTGGCAAAGTTGAAGTAGTTGTAGTTATGTATGAAATCACAATCAAGAGAGGCCCTCAAAATACTAAGTATGTTATATTATAGTTACTTTGAGTTCTGTTGCATGAAAAATGTATAGAGAACACTCAAACGAAGTATTATAAGAGAGAAATACACATGGATTTTGATTTTAGAACTTTACTTTGCTACCTTGATTTACTCCTTTTGTCAATTGGCTAAATAAATTGTTATGAGATAGGTCTATGCAAAACTTATGTTACAGTAGCATCAAGACTAGCCTACGTAGGTCACTTGTATCGTACAGCTCGATATCCATTAGCTTGATCACTTAGATTTGAATCAAAATAATAAGAATAAATGTCTCTCTAATCAACCCAAGAACCCTATATATCTATACGCATTGCCATGTGAGGACGAAAATAAAAACATTCCCCAAGCTTTTGTGTTTATGTCTGCGACCAGTTAAAATGACTATAAAGAAAGCATTAGTAATGAACATTTTAAGAGAGAATCGGAGGAGTTCCTCCCAAGTTAATCATTGTTAAGCTATTGAAAGAATACACAAACATCCGCAGAAAATATTTGGAGGCCAGGTACTTGAACAGGAAAAATTGTTATAGAATATACTAACATGTAAACGATCTGAACATGAATATCTGCAGATTACAATTGTGCGTTTTGAGTATGAAACAAAATGCATGAAGCTACTTAGTTTGATGGCTAATCCCAATGGATGAATGCATTAAGTTCAATCCTGTGTAAGTGACAGACTAGTATTAATGAATCGATCCATCAGAGCCAGTAAGCATCATTACTATCATATCCTGGTTCATCACTATCAAATCCTGGTTCATCACTATCATATTCTGGTTCATCACAATGAAGTTCCATCCTATTATCGACAGTAGTAGTAGTTGCAGTCAAAAGAGGTGCTGAACTATTATTGACAGCTGAAGTAGTTGCAGTAGAAGCAGGTGCTGAACTATTATCGACAGCAGTAGTAGTTGCAGTCAAAGGAGGTGCTGGACTATTATCGACAGCTGAAGTAGTTGCAGTAGAAGCAGATTCTGAACTATTATCGACAGCTGAAGTAGTTGCAGTAGAAGCAGGTACTGAACTATCATCTACAGCAGTAGTAGTAGGAGGTGCTGAACTATTATCGACAGCAGTAGTAGTCTGATAAGTGATTTCAAAGTGATAGGAGGTGTTGACAAGCTGAACCTTTGCAGTTGGATCAAGAATTACCTTGTTAACAAAGATAGTAGTGTCTTCGATAAGCAACAATTTGTGTTTAGCTACATATTCCTCCCAATCGGTTCCTGTAATATAATATTCGTCTTGAACAGGATGCTCCACTAGCACAACAATTGACTCCTTCGTAATTGTATCATTTAGAGGTAGAAATATTTCATGTCCTACTTGAAGAAGAACATGTGGAACAAGCAATCTTGATTCTTCCTTTGATAACCGTAAGCAGTTGGGATTCTCTGCAACATCTTTAGCACATAAATTCTTGACAAGCACTGGTATTATCTCTATTGATTTACTGCAAATTAAAAACAAGAAACATATGAGTAAATGAGTTATGACTAAAACCGGGAATTGAAAAGCATACTTGTGTAATTTGCAAGTGTAGATTTCATAGAAAAATCTTGGCCCATAACAATATATGAAATCCCCACATTCCAGCTTGTGTTGAGCTGCATACTCATCCCATCCACTTCCTGAAATTTGGTATTCGTCTTCATCATCACGCACTAGTTCCACTGTAAATGTCCTTCTCTTAATTGGATCACGAATAAGTAGATCTGTTACTTGTCCCTTTTTAGGAAAAGGAGGTTTAAGGAGATTCTCTTCCACATGTTTCTTTGGTAACCATAAGAATTTAGGATTTCCATAAACATCTTTAGCACATAACCTCTTCACAACCACTTTCTCCTCTGCTTGACTACAAGAAATTAATGAGTTATGACTAAAGCAGAGAATTGAATTGAATTAAATAGAATTGAATTGAAGAAGAAGATACCTGTGATGTGTCAGATTCAGTATTATTGAACGAAATTCATCAAATTGTAGTTCCTCCATTTCTGCACTTTTTCAAGACTTCCATCGCTGCTCTTCCTTCTTCTCCTATATATAGACTGCTAGTTTACACAAATCGGTTGCAACCGTTTTTTTTACTTCCAATTATATTCATCCATTCTTCAATATATATATATATGCTTTTACGTATTTGTAACAATTTTTATTTTTCTGCTTTGAGTCCACTACTATGAAATTATAGCAATCATATTTTAATTTATCGATTTACTCTTTTACTATTGAAAATAATTTAAATATACGTCTCGTGATACTTTTGATTCAATATACCATTTATGTTATACTTTCAATCAAAATATACCCCTCTTATCATATTTACATCGTTTATCTTATTTTTAACCGAATGACACATGACGAACTTAAAAATAAATTATACATCCCTAATTTTAAAGGGCATAAATGTAAAATGAGGCCAAGTGAAAGGGCATATTTATGTATTAGGCCTAAAATCAAATATGGCAATTAACTATAAGTATGACTAAAATCAAAATGCTTATGTCAAACACATTTTGAAGAACGTTATTATTAAGGTTAATCTATATATTATACAATTTGAGTCATATATCCTTTTTTTTGGAAGAGTCTTTAGAAGAAGAACAACAACCTGACCTTACCCCTACCTCGTGGAGGTAGGAAGGATGTTCTCGAAAGACCTCGATCGGCTCAAAATGTCTATGCAAGTTCTAAAAATAAGACTTGACAAAACAAGAATTCTTCCACACCATGCAGCCTCTCTTTTCAAAACTGGCACAAGGCACTTTTTCTTTTTAACGTACATGTAAAAATCAAAGTCATGATTTCAACTTCCACATTGTTATCTACACAATCAAAGCTGGGAATTTGCAAAGGAGTTGTTGCTTTGTTTTGATGGGAGGGAATGTATTACAATCAATCTTGTATGATAGCCAGTAGGCGTCATCACTATCGTATTCTGGAATGTTGTTACTTTTGCCAATAGGTGTAGGTGTTGAACCATTCTCCACAGCAGGTGCTGAACGGCGGCATGTAGAATGGCAGTGGTCTCTTTACTTTTGGGATCTTCTCTCATAAGTGATTTTATAGTAATAGGAGTGATTGATAAGCTGAACATCTAATTTTCCTCTTAGATTAGTGACCTTTTCCCAAATACATTCTGCAGTTGAATTTAGCATATCATCATGGTTCACGGTTACCTTGTCAATTTGTGCTTAGCCCTTATATTCCTCCCATCCTTGTCCTCCAAGATAGTATTCCTCCTTGTCAGTGTGAACCAATTCCATTTACGTAACAATCTGCAGAACACGATATCTTTCCATTATCATCCATCACCTTCTTTCTCCATTTCTGGACCTTGTTCAAAAATACGTGAAAACAGAGTTGAGTAAAAGAAAAAGGCCACTCTGCCTTATTTTCCACTTCACTAAAGGTCGTTAAGTTAGTTTTCAAAAATTAGTTACAAAAACACTCATATATATCTCTACTTACTGTTACAAAAGTGGCTCACATATACACATACCGTTACAAAAGTGAAAAATCATATATTTAATTTTTTTTTACACGTAAATTATTTTTTGACTTCTTTGATTATTTTTATTTTTTTTTCTTTCCTTCTTTAGTGTAAAAATAAGAGAAATAAAAAGAAAGAAGTGTGAGTGAAAAACAATTTAGTTTTTAAAAAACTAAAATAAATTTTTAAGGGCTATATTGTAATTTAGTTTTTATATCTATAAAAAAAATATTTGGGACATCTATTGTAAATTTTACAAGAATACAAGTGAAAAAATAAATATGACCATCAAAATAATAAAAAATCAAATTAGTCGATGAATAAAAATAGTCAAAAGAAAAAAAATGTATTAGAAGGATCAAATACATGAATTATTTTTTTAATAAAAAAAAAAATAATTAAAAACTTTTTTTACACTCCCGTTAGAGGAAAAGGGTATATATGAGTCATTTGTGTAATAGTAGGGGTATATATGAATCACTTTTATAACGAAGGATATATCAATTCTATATAACAAAGTTGAGGAATATATCAAACTCTTTTCTCTTTGCCCATATTACCCTCAAATATGAAAGTATGGTAATATAACACATGGGTAGTCCAATAACGTAAAAGGGTAAATAATTCATCAATACACAAATAAAGAAATAAAAAATACACATTGATCAAAAGTCGTATTTGATTAAATACGACTTTTGATCATAGTATAAAAAACAATCTTTGCAAATAATACTTGATCTATCCAAATTTATATAACCAACAGCTAAGGCCTTACTAACAGCAAATAATACTAACTTGTGTGCTCCTCATGTATATATATTGATAACACAAAATATACTACTAGTGGGACAAGGCCAAGCACAAGATATGACAACAATAGAATCAAGGGATATATACTGAAAACCTGGTAATTGAAGATCAAGAAGACAACACTACTCCTAAGAAATGAACATCGATCTCTACTTCTTAAAGGGCATTGGTATGACTATGCGGATGTATCCCCATATACGTGATGGAATAACTTATCCCGAAACAACTTGTGTGCTCCTCGATTGTGTATAATGATAACAGATAACACAGAAGCCATAAAGATATAGTACTACTAGTGGGACAAGGCCAAGCTACAAGATATGACAACAGACAACAGTAGCATCAAGACTAGCTTTCTTAGGCCAATTGTATCATACAGATCATTATCAATTAGCTTGATCACAAATCTAATTGTTTTACCCGCGAATCAACTCAAGAACCCTATATATCTATAAACATTGCCATTGTGAGTTTTGAGTATGTAACTGATATGAGCATGAATATCTTCAGATTACAATTGTGAGTTTTGAGTATGAAACTGTTAAGACACTAAACAAAATGCATGAAACTACTTAGAGTTTGATGGCTAATCTCAATGGATGAATGTATTACAATGATCAAGTCCAATCCTGTGCAAGTGACAGAATGAAGTTCAATCCTACGTAATGAACTTCATTTGCTTAAAGTGTGACCCATTTAGTTAGCTGCCAAATTGCAGAAATGAAATCTCATTATTGAGGCCAACTTATTCATTTGAATTTGCAACCCAACTTATTTGTTCTCTTCTTTCTCTACCACACTCAATAAGTTAAATGCAAATAATCAGACCAATAGCATATTAAAGTAGTATTTTTCACCCCAAAGTTTTTTTTGATCGTATGATAAAATGATTTTCTTTCTCATTTTTTTCCTCCAACAAAGTAGAACACAAAAAATACCAACAATATAATAATTTTCTTAAGATTGTTGTTAATTTGTATTACTAAGATACTTGGAATAAAATTTTGCAAAACTTCATACCGAACAACAAAGTTTAACGTATATTTTTAAAACCATAAAATTAAAACAAATAAATAAAATATAATCTGCAATAAACCAGAAACAATATTGAAAAGAAGAAAATCGAGGTCATTGGATGAACATTGTGTCCTTAAATAAATTATTTCCCTCGAGATTAATGGAATATATCTTTCTATGATAGAACGATTTTACTCACCGGTGTATTGATACCTAAAATCACAGTGTCACCGAACCACTCAACGACAGGTTACAACCTTACGGAAAAGTCAAAAGTCATAACTCTTCTTAAAAGTCACAACCTTACGGAAAAGTTGCAACTTTTCATAATAGTCACAGCTCTTTAGAAAAGTGACAATTCTTCATAAAAGTCACTACTTTTCAGCAAAGTCACAACTCTTCATAAAAGTCACAACTTTTCATTCACGTCTTTTAAAGCCCAACAGTAATGAACATAGTGCTGGGAAACAAGAATCTTGAAGGCAAGAAATTCATAGAGAAAGGGATGCAAGAAAAACAAAGGTAATTGAAGATCAAGAAGACAACAGTAATATTAAGAAGTTAAGAAGTGGTTCTCTTCACATCAATAACTGCAAACTAACTAAGTCACTCCTTTTCGATTATGTTAATTTTCCAATGATCAATTAAAGACCGTGTTACGTTTTATAATGAATAAATATAATGGTGCATGCTTTTTGGTACATTATAATTACCACAGGTGGATCCATCAAGAATGTATGTCAAATGAACTACAGATATACTGAATGCAAAGAGTGATCAAGTCACCAATTCTATATATATGTTACTCAATAAAAACGTACTTCTTGTTTGATTCTTGACAATGATTTATTGTTCTGTTATTCATGCTGAGGCGAAACTGGTCAGAGAAGTGTTGATATACAAGAAATTAACAAAATCTGACCTTACCAGTAGTGCCAATGGCTTACAGCTCTCGTTGAAGCAAAAGATGTAATTTTAGTTGACCATCAAGGACAAGAATGGAACATGTTACTTGTGCGTCAAAATGAAGAAGTCTACTTTCTTAAAGGACATTGGTACGACTATGCGGATGTATACACTTTAGCTGTTTCAGATACCATAGTTATTGAGAGGATTATGAAGCAGCAAGTGAAAGAAGATTTGGATTTTGCTGCAGTGAGTGAGATAGGTGATCACGACTGGGACACTATCTTTCCTCCCAATTCAACATGGCAGATTGAACAAGTTAATAATATTAATGCAGAGAGCAAACTGAAATTAAAGATATTGGCAAAGTTGAAGTAGCTGTAAATACTGAGTATGTTATACTGTAATTAGTTTTGAGTAGTGTTGCATGATAAATGTATAGACAACACTCAAATGAATAAGTTTTATAAGAGAAATCCACATGAATTTTGATTTTAGAACTTCACTTTGCTCCCTCGATTTACTTCTTTTGTCACAATTGGCTAAATAAATTGTTATGAGTTAGGTCCATGCAAAACTTAGTATATAGCGTAACATAATGTTATGCTAGCGGGGAAAATTAGTGTTACGATCGCTATTTCCATATGAGGATTCACCCTTTGCTTCTTCTTCACCAGCATAGGATATAGGTAAGAGGAATTTGGTTCACAACAGCATGCAGGGCTGAGCGGAATGAGAATGATAATCTGGAGAAGACATGATCGTAATACAAGAAATCGAAGTCAAAAGGGATTCCTAGGCTAGATTTTGTGGTGAGAAAACAAGAGGGAACTGACTGAGGCAAACCAGCCTTAGTTAAGTGAGCTCCTGCAGAATTATAACCTAAGGCCATACTTGCAGCAAATAATACACAGTAAATCAGTAATCACTTAACTTGTGTGCTCCTCGCTCGTGTTTAATGATAACAGACAAAATAGAAGCCATAAAGATATACTACTAGTGGGACAAGGCCAAGCTACAAGATATGACAACAGTAGCATCAAGACTAGTTTTCTTAGGCCAATTGTATCGTACAGCTCGATATCCATTAGCTTCATCACTTAGATTTCGATCAAAATAATAAGAATTACATGTCTAATAGTTAGTACTAACTGTTTTACTCTCTAATCAACCCAAGAACCTTATATGTCCATATATAGGCATTGCCATATGCGACTAGTTAAAAATAACTAAAAAGAAAGCATTAGCAATGAACATTTTAAGAAAGGATCGGATGAGTTTCTCCCAGTTAAGCTATTGAAAGAATATAGAAACTAGTGGACATTGCTATAGAATATTCTAACATGTAAACAAACTGTTAATGAATATCTAAACAAAATGCATGAAACTACTTAGAGAGTTTGATGGCTAATCCCAATGGATGAATGTATTACAATGATCAAGTCCAATCCTGTGTAAGCGACAGACTAGTATCAATCAATCCATCATCAGAGCCAGTAAGCATCATCACTACCATATTATGTTGTCATCACAATGAAGTCCAATCCTACGTAAGCCATAAGTACCCTTGCTAACTGTTATTATCGACAGTAGTTGAAGCAGGTGCTGAACTATTATCGACAGCAGTAGAAGTGGGTGCTGAACAAGTCTCCGCGGTCGTGCCTAGTAGTTTCGGTTTCTTTTGGGGTTGATTAGTGGCTCTAGTCTGATAAGTGATTTCATAGTGATAGGAGATGTTGACAAGCTGAACCTCTGCAGTTGGATCCAGAATTACCTTGTTAACAAAGATAGTAGTTTCGTCGAAAATGAACAAGTTGTGTTGAGCCACATATTCCTCCCATTCTCTTCCTCTAATATGGTACTCCTCTTGATCAGCATGCAACAGTTGCACTGTAAATGACTTCTTTTGAATTGGATCATGTAGAGGTAGAATTATTTCTTCTCCTACTTGAAGAATAAGATGTTGATCAAGATTCCCTTCCACTTCTTTCTTCGATAATCGTAAGCATTTGGAATCTTTAGCACATAAATTCTTGACAAGCACTTGTACTCTCTCAATTGATTCACTGCAAAGAAAGAAAAATAACAGTTATGACTAAAACAGGGAATTGAATTGAATCGAATTGAATTGAAGAACATACTTAGGGAGTTGCAGATCCAATTCCTCTGGTTTAGGCGTTTTACAAGAGTAGATTAGATAGGAATCATTTTTCTTACAAAAATATATAAAATCTCCAGATTCCAACTTGTGTTGATTCTGAAATCTGTCCCACCCTGTTCTAATATAGTAGTAATCTCCATAATTAGAGTGTACAACTTCCATCATGAACTTGTTCCCACCAAAATCTTCGAATTCTAATATCATGGATTTGCCTGATGCAAGAGGAGGTAAATGTTGTTGGGCAAACTTGTTTGGAATCGATACACTGTGTGACGAGTACTTATCAATAACTACAACTTTGGAATTGTTTTCATCAACTTCTTGATCCTCCATTTCTGCACTCTACAGAGTTCGTTTTTCTTTCACCAGTAGTTTGAAGAAATTGGTTGAAACCGTTTTTTCTTTTTACGTATTTGCAACAATTTTTATTTCCTCCTTTTGTTTCACGATTATTAGTGGGTTTTAAAGGCATGAATATAAAATGAAGGGTTGTGATAGGAAAGATTGTGATCTTTATGAAATGTTGTATTCTCTCTAAAAGGTTGTGATTTGTTTTGAAAGATTGTATCATAAATAGTTCAGATGTATATTTGTCCCTTTTTAGGTTGTATGTATTTTTTTTAGCTTAAAAACAAGTGCTTATAAATATATTTTTTAATTTATCAAAGCACTTCAACTTCTTGATCCTCCATTTCTGCACTCTGCAGAGTTCGTTTGAAGAAATGGGTTGGAACCGTTTTTTCTTTCTTATGGACTATTTGCATCCATTTTTGAGATATATATATTGACTTTTTACGTATTTGCAACAATTTTTATTTCCTCCTTTATGGTTCTAAAAGGTGTGAATAGGAAACAAATGGTTGTGATTCTCACGAAAGGTTATGATCTTTATGAAAAGTTGTGTGTTTTCTAAAGGATTGTGATCGTTCTGTAAGATTGTGTCTATTCCAAAAGGAGGGTTGTTTGAACTCCATAATATTTGCATGAAAAAATGCATTAGAAAATACTTGTTTGAACTCCATTATTTTGACTTAACCTTCTTTTAATTTGGCTAAAATAAATAAAAGTTTCAACTAATAATTTTTATATATATGAAACAAATAATCATGCATCTGAAAAAGAATAAAAAATAAAATATGCAGTATATATTAATTAAGAAAAAAATAGATAACTAACCTTCACCGTCTAGACTTGATATATACTAACACAGTGACTTGCTCTAAATTGCCTTAACCAATAACTCTCTCTATGCTACTACTGACATAAAATCTACACATAAGGGCATATCATCTCATTATGGGTTCATGACTGCAATTACATACTTTACTCAATCACTATTTTCATTATTTTAGTTTACCATACTATTAAATTCAATTTTTTATCTCTGAGCAATTCTACTACTTGTGACTCAACACAGCGAAATCACACCATCTTATGGGTGAAAGCATTATCCCAACATTCTAAAACATATATTTCCCCCTTAAATGTATCATCTATAGTAAGGTTCTAAAAGAGGTCTGATCCGGAATTTAATACCCAAATCAAAATTCGACATTGATCCGACCCGAGAGTTGGGTCTTGAATCAAGATCAGGAGTGGGTCCCAAATTGAAAATTCGGGTCTCGAATTAATATCGAAAATCGATACCTGAAATTTGAGTTAGGATGGAAAAGTTGAGGTGTAAGGTTGAAAAACATTTTCCTTACTTTTTGGAGGTAAATCATGTTCCTCAAATTTGAGAAAAATAAGTTGATGCAAAAAACATTTTCAAAATATTTAAGCAATTCAAAGTATCAGGCTGTGTTTTTTATTTATTTTTCACTCGATGTTCAAAGTTTACATTAAAACTCAGACTAAATGATAGGAAAAAAAAACTTTGGTGTTTCACCTTTTGCATCCAAAAATAACATTCTATTTTCTTTAGAGAATTGTTTTTCCTTTTAAAAGCTAGTAAAGTAATAACCGGCCTCAATTCTCAAATGGAGTATCTATTTTGTTCTAAGTTTGACATGTTTAGTTCTACCTCTCAATAAGTAATTTATTTTTTGATAAATTACGAATTTTATTATTAAATTAAGAGATTTTGTAAAAAATTTGTAACTTATCATAATTTTTTTATATATAAGATTATGATAATCCATCATTGTTTTCATTTAAATGACGATATAATTCTTTTTCCTAATAAAATTGGAAATATTTTTATTTCTTATAATATTTTATAAATTGAAAAGGTAAGAATTTGTTAATATAATTCATGGTTTTAAAGTTAAGATACAACAATCATAATGTCATAAAATACGAAAATTTATCTTTAAAATATTGTCCATGAAATTATCACTGGCCCTTTTTTCATACTAGTCACGTACATTACACGTGTGTCCCAAGCTAAGTTGTGTGGAGTTGTTATAACGATAGTTATATACTCGGACATGTATGTTGCTCATGTATCTCATGCTAATTAAGTACAAGAACTTTGAAAATATTATAATAAGTGCGTGATAAGTTGCACAAAAATTGAAGAGAAATATACAAGATCAAACCATTAACTTCAATTATGCAATTCTTATAATATATCAAATACTTCTTGATAAAAATTTATTTTGTTTAATATGTCATAACTCATAATTTAAATGTCAAGTGTGATTTCAAAATATTTCTTGTCTTGAGTTTTTCATATTCTTTTTCACCTTTGTAGTCTCCACCTTTTCACATTTGCATACATATTAAGAAGTTGTTGTCGAATGAGAGTAGAATTTTGCAAAAGATAAATAAAAATTTGATCAATCTATGTCTTCCTTAAGATGACTTATAGATGACCATTGTGCGATAACTTGCATAGTAATTGAAGAGAAAATATACAAGCTTAAACCAATGAATGGCGAGCCTATTCAATCAAGATTATTATCAGTACAAGGTACATCATGTTAAAATATTGTTATCAAATGAATTTCAAAAGTAATATTTGAACAATTTTAATTACGTAATTTTTTTAATATATCAAGTATTCAACTTGATAAAAGTTTTTTTTTAATATGTCACAACACATAATTTAAGTGTCTCTTATTGGTTCAAAATATTTCATGTTTTAAAATTTGTCTTCTTTCTAAGAAATTGTAGCCTCCATCTTTTTATAATCACATACAGATAAAGAAGTTGTTGTTGAATATGAATTGTGTTATGTAAAAATTGCACATAAATTAGATCAACCTATACCTTTCTTATGATAACTAGTGGATCATTGTCAATTTTATGGTGTACACCTACAAAAAAATAGTTATTATTAGTGATAAAAATAATAATTGCTAAAATATCTAATCGATGTATATAAATCATAATTGTTATAGGTACGTGTACACTTTGCCTAATTCAAAATTATTAGTTCTATCATCTGTGAATTTAACAAAATAATATTAGTTAAATTATGTAAATTGATTCCTAACCAAAATTTACACAAACAAGAATATATAGTTTTATGATACTCCAAGAAGTTATAATTAAAAAGAAAGTAATCTTACCTGATTTGATATTTGCATGACAAATTTCTATCTATGATACACAAATTTAACTACCCAAGTAAGATGAAATTTCAACTAATCAGAAAACATATATAAATAAGTCAAATTAAAGACAATAACTTATAATGTGAATAGAAAAAATAGAGAGCATAAACAGAAGTAGAAAAGAGAGACACAAACACAAAATAAATATGAGAAAATGTGCCTACACAAAGTAGGATTGATAATCTAATAATTTGATGAATTGAGATAGTTGTCTTGTGATTTTTCACTATCTATACACAATATATAGAATTTAGTAAATGAATATATTGTATTGAATTGATCAAAAAAATTTACTCCACATTGAATATACCAAACAACTTTTCAAATTCTCCATATGTTTATTACTATGAAGAGATGTTTTACTTTTTGCATTAGGAATCGGAAGATAAAACATTTACAGAAATTGAATACACATAACTCCATGTCTTTTGATTTATCTAGTTCATTCATTTCCTATATTATTATTTATATTTACTATAAGACATACTTACTTTTTTAGCAAAAAAAATATATAACATAAATAGGAGTTAAATAAATGACAAAATATTAAGGGAAAAGAGTCAAAAATACCCTTCAACTTTGTTTTATTGGTTGACTAAGCATTTGCCGTTAAAATGAAGTTAGTTTTACCCCTACCATACTAATATCACCATATGTACACCATATATATAAAAAAAAACAAATAATCATGCATCTGTAAAAGAATAAAAAATACATTCAAAATAAAATATGCAGTATAAATTAAGAAAAAATATAGATAACTTACATTCACCATCTAGACTTGATATATACTAACACAATGACTTACTCTAAATTGCTTTAACCAATAACTCTCTCTATGCTACTAACATGAAATCGACACATACTCATTATGTCTTCCAAGTTCCAACATATAAGGGCAAATCACCTCATTACTAACTTACTGGGTTCATGATTGCAACTACATACTTCACTCAAGCATTATTCCCATTATTTTAGTTTACCACACTACTAAATTCAATTTTCTAATTCTGAGCAATTCTACTACTTATGACTCAACACATCGAAATTACACTATCTTACGGGTGAAAGCATTATCCCAACATTCTAAAACATATATTTCCCCCTTAAATGTATCATCTATTGTAAGGTTCTAAAAAGGGTCCGATCCAAAATTCAATACCCAAATTAGAATTCGACCTCGATTCAACCCGAAAGTTGGGTCTTGAATCAAGATCGGAAGAGGGTCCCAAATTGAAAATTAGGAGTCGGATCTCAAATTAATATCGAGAATCGGTACCTGAGATTTGAGTTAGGGTGAAAAAGTTGAGGTGTAAGGTTGAAAAAGAGATTTGAAAAACATTTTCCTTACTTTTTGGCGGTAAGTCTTGTTCCTTAAAGTTGAGGAAAATAAATTGATGCGAAAAACATTTTCAAAATATTTAAGCAAACCAAAAAATGAGAAAATTCAAAAAACATATTAAACACACTCTAATATATTAAACTATCAGGCTGTTTTTTTTTTTTTTTTGATTTTTCACCCAGTATTCGAAGTCCACATTGAAACTTTGACTAAATCATAGGAAAAAAAAACTTGGTGTTTAACCTTTTGCATCCAAAAATAACATTCTATTTTCTTAGAGAATTCTTTTTCCTTTTAAAAGCTAATACAATAACAATCTGCCTCAATTCTCAAATGGAGTATCTATTTTGTTCAAGTTTGACATGTTTCGCTCTACCCCTCAATAAGTAATTTATTTTTTGATAAATTACGTATTTTATTAAATTAAGAGATTTTGTAAAAGTATTATAACTTATCATAAATTTTTATGTATATAAGATTATAATAATCCATCATTATTTTCATTTAAATAACTATATAATGCTTTTTCCTATTAAAATTGGAAATATTTTTATTTCTTATAATATTTTATAAATTGAAGAGATAAGCATTTGTTAATACAATTCTTGTTTTTAAAGTTAAGATATAACAATCATAATGTCATAAAATACGAAAATTTATTGAATTTCTTCAAATCACAAAATATCTTTAAAATATTAATTTTTTTTACAGTTATATAATTTTTTTAAAAAAGTTAAAATGTTCTTTAAAAATAATATTTTATTAAAAAAATAATGTGTTTAAAAGGTAAAAAGATAATGTTTATAAGAAAAGAAGAAGAAGATATTTGTCACCAAATAGTAATAATAATATCATTTACTATTAACGATAATGACATTTTTGGATAAAAAAATTGACCCCGGAGACATTTTTAAGCCATCTAGTCATAATATCTAACATATTTAGTCAAAACAACAATACTTTAAAATATTTATTTAAAATGTCAGAATGTCAATATTTTCAAAAATAATTTGTATTCATATTTTATTATTTATATTTTCTTTTATTAATCAAAAGAGTCCATCATTGGACCAAATTCTAACCAATAACAGATTAAAAATAAAAAATAAATACAAAACTATCCAGTAATATTCTTCCCACATCTTACACGTTAATTTCCCACCTTTCACGTTTCTAACTTAAAGTTTTTATTTTTCCTCACCTTTCACGTTTCCAGATTCTCTTTTTTCAAGTTTTTTTGCTAACCTTGAAACACAAATTATTCAAAGTTCAATTCTTCAACAAAATCTTTGTATTAATTCAAGAAATTTCTCGGTTGGTAAACAAAATCTATATATTAATTCAAGAAATTCTGAATTTGGTAAAGGTAATTTCGATTAGTTATTTAGATTTCTTTTGATTTGTTTTCAATATCACCGTTTATGATTTATATTTCGTATTGTACATTTACGAATTTTTCGTCAATTTTTTCGATTTTTATGCAAGTTTGTTTACATATTCATCTAATATTTATGTATTTCAGTTAGTTATTTAGATTTGTTTTCAATATCACCGTTTATGATTTATATTTCGCATTGTACATATTACAAATTTTTCGTTAATTTTTTTTATTTTTATGCAAGTTTGTTTACATATTCATGTAAAATTTATGTATTTTAGATTTTTAGTCGATTAAACAATTTTTTTCCAATTTTTTTCTTATTTCGTTTTAATATTTCAGATTTATTAGAACCTACAAATTTATCCATATGTTTATTTTGTTTGATTTTTAATACATTTATATTTGCTTTTAGGGTTTTAGATTTGGGGAAAAAACATATGTATGTCTATAATGTCTGAATCAACAGTTTATTTGTGTATTCATTATATCTATATATCAACAAGTTTTACATTTTTTGTTTTTACATTGCATTTCAATCTCAATTAGTATACCAACATGTTTGTATTTCCTTCTTAATTTGTATTCATCCTAACTGTATGCTAACAATTTTGTATTTTATTGGGTATTCATTCTGTATTTCAATCTCAATTTATATGTGAACAAGTTTGTAATTCTCTTTTGTTTTGTATTCAACCTAATTGTATACCAACAAGTTTTGTATTTTATGTGCCTACTTTACCTTTTAAAGTCACTTTGTATTTCAAATGAAGAGAGTATTTAATTTCTTTTGTATTCACAACTTTATATTCAATCTCACTTTGTATACCGATTTCAATATTATATATTATAATAGTAATGGTGATACTGCTATTAAAGAAGGAGATCTTGTCAAGCGCATCCCATTTTCCTGCGAAATTTTTATTTCGTATAACTTTGTATTTTCATCTCACTTTTGTATTCATATATTATTGTATTCAACATATAGTTCATGATCCATTAGTTTGTATTTTACCTTTCAAAGTTACTTTGTATTTCAAATGAAGAGAGTATTTCTTTTGTATTCACAACTTTATATTCAATCTCACTTTGTATTTTCATCTCACTTTTGTATTCATATATTGTTGTATTCAACATATAGTTCATGATCGATTAGTTACATCAACTTAATGGGATACAAATTATTGTATGCATTCAAATAGAAAAAACAGCTACTAAACTAAAAAAAAAAAACAATTTCATTCATTATACATCATAATTTGGATACAAAACATCCGAAAAAGATATAAATTCCAATGCATACAAAGATTTCACTGATTCAATCAGAAAAAAACACACTCTTGTACTCGACATATACGAATATCTCATCCAAACAAATAAAAAAATACCTGATTATTTTTCGATTGTTCACTGGATGCGACAAATTTATAGTTGTCAATTTTGAAAAATTCTATTTCAAAAATATGTCGTATTCAACTTGAAGAAGCTTTGAAAGTTATCAGATGAATGATTCAGAAGACAAACTAAATTATTTTAATATTTTTTTTTGATGTTCTTAAGAAGAAAGCAAAAAAAGGCTCGACGGAAAGATGGCTATTTATGCTCTTTTCAAAACGTAACTGATTTGTATTTAAATTCTTTTTACCTTTTTTGAATTTTTTGTTCCATGATTTTCTTTGTTATGTTATTAATTATTTGTATTCTTTCAAATTAATCAAAATAAAATAAATACATAACTAATCCCTTAACAAACTAAAATAATGATATTTTTAATAAATAATGAAACTGTTGCTAAGGAGTCCCACTAAAAGCTAAAATATTGTTGTTTTGAAAATTTTCCCTATTATAAATGAATGACATTTTTATTCAATTTCAAGCAATTTTTGAGAAAAAGTTTAACCTTTTTTTGATTTATTTTTTAAATTCCAAGTGGTAAAGGTAAGGGCTTATTGGCAATTACTCTCTTCATTCCTATTTATATGTCGTTTTTATTTTTTTTTAAAAAAACTTCTTAATATTTGTCATTTCACAAAATTAATGCTTAAATGACATTATTCTTTCTATTTTATCCTTTTGAACGTTATTAACTTTTAAAGCATACATTTGACTAATATAAAAAAACTAAATAACCAATCAATGTTCATTCATCAAATTAGTTAATTAAAATAACTTAATTTATGTTTATTTATTAAAAATATGACTTCAAAAGATAATAATAAACTTACTTAATTTCTTAAAAAACATGAAATCTAAAACGATCAAAACTAAATAAGTAGGTAGATATGGGCAGACAAAAGAAGTCAAGTAGTACTAACTACACAACATATATAACAGGAAGACCAAAGCCCAATCGTCCGTCCAACTTGTAATGTCTGAACACACAGACAATATTACTACTAGCAAAATAGCAGTGTACTACTAATAATTCACATTTCTCTTTCTTTTCTTCTTGCTATTCCTTTTCCCAAGTAAAGTGAAAAACAAAACAATCCAACACACCATTTGCTTAAGAGGAACCAAAAGTTAAAAGTTGAACCAAAAACTGGGTTTTGCTTAAAGAAAGTTTTTATCTTTTTCTTTTTTTCTAATTAGCAACTAATTCCATAGATCTGCAGCTCAAAACCCTTAACATTTTCTACTAAAGTTACTAGCTTTATCCTTTTACACTTCTTTAAAGATGGGTTGTAAAGATTAGGTTTTTAATTAGTGGAGTATTAGACATCTTTTACTTCTACTTCTTTTCTTGGTCATCTACAGGGGCTTCTTCCCAATTCTTGATTTGGGTTTTTTATGATGTTGGTTCTTTGAAGAAATTTTGGGGTTTTAGTTGAAGGTATAAAAAAGGTTGATTTTTTTTTAAGTGTAAAAATGATTCAGTTGTTGTTTATGGTTCTTTGTTTGGAGGGTATGGTGGCATTTCTTCTAATGGTGAAGATTGGGCCACTGAGGGAACTGGTGATGAAGTGTTTGGATCAGGTGAAAATGAGAAAGGGTACTGTTTTAACAATTGCTGGTACTATATCAGCTATCTTATTTTCCAACTTTATTAGTATTATCAAGATTCAGAATAAGGGGGCTAAGATTGGTACAATGACACCAATGGATCAGGTTTTGTGGAGAACCAACTTGTTAGAGGCTACTCTCATGGGTATCATTCTTTAGCCCTTTTCAAATAACTCAATTACATTCCTTGTTATTGGTTTCTGATATTAAAAATGTGTTGCAAATGAAAATCAGATTCTTGGTTCAGTTGTTATCCTTGATGATAGTAGTATTCTGTTTACGAGGGGCGCAATCTTTAAAATTTATTATAGACTCTCTCTGATTTGTTGGCTGCTACTTTTAGGTTTGAATGTGGATGAAGATAATTAGCAGGGACATGTAGCATTTTCGCTTATCAATTGATATTTAATGAATCTTTATAATTCGTAATTTATGCATCAATCTGTAGCTATTCTCATGGATGACTGTGATGGAAGGAAGATTGTTTTCAAGCATTTTTTTGATGAGTTATTTGGAATTTGTAGGAACTGAACTTAATTGAATTGTTTGTTGTACTAAACTAGTTTGAAAGGAGATACTTTTAGAGTTGAGCTTATACCAATATGAACAATTTGTTGTTGAGATGTGATAAGAAACTATCACGTGTTCTTCGCTCTTCCTCTCGTGTATTGTCATTAACACTTGTAATGCTAGGTTTGAGCTTATTTGATTGAAAAGCTAAATCTTTGATTATTATTTTTTTGTTGGGTTCGGGGGAAGATGGGGGAGGGAATTGTTGTCTCCTAGGTGTCAAAATAAGTTCTGTGCAATTGACACAGTTACTTGCGGAACACCAGTTCCTCCTAATTCTTGATCTTAAGTTAGGGATAATAGTGAGTCTAGCAAAGTAGCTGCTTCAATGCTGGCCACTGGAAGAGCTTTTTTGCTGTTTTTAGTCTCAAACAATATTCAAGTGTAGTAAAATAGTTCTCTAAAATTTCTTGGAATTTGAAGAGAAATTTGTCTAGAAGTCGTTTTACCTGAACTTAATAGAGTCATATCTCAACCATCACAGTTGATATTCTATTGATGGTACTCCCACTCTTTCAAAATGTTCATCTTATACCTCAGTAAAATAAATGTTCTGAGGCACTCTCTTGTTCGGGTCGTTCCCTGATTCTCCGATGAAGCTGCTTTGTAAATTCCATTTGATATAACATGATTACGGGGAGTAAGAATGTGCAAACATAGGTAGTCCATCTCAAGATTAACAGTTAATTGTCTGAGTGAAGGAGATACCATTACTTACAAGTCTTAAATTGTGGTAGTATGTAGATGTGCTTCTGCGATTATGTTTTAAGGTTGAGAAAGCATAAGAGTTTGTTCCTCCTAGGCAGCAGTCAAAATGGATTTAGGTTTTTTGGTCTTGCAACCATAACTTCAGTCTGAAGTATAGATCTGCTAACACTGCTAACCACTGAAAAAAAGCATTATATATGACAAATAAAAATATGCATGCTACTGGAATTTTGCATTTTCCGAGTTTTCTTATTCATTACTTGTTTCCTTTTATGCTAATTTATCTGCATTTGAATGGGGCATATATCACACAGGATTTTCTCTGTTTCTTGGATTCTTAATTGATCGTATGCACCATTACCTTCGGAAGCTGATTGTTTTGCGTAGTAGTGCGGGATCTTCAAAGAAAGAATTTGAAAGGCTTGAGAAAGAAAAGCTGCAGTTTAAGGAGAAAGCAGATAAAGCTGCTGAGGAAATAAAATTATCGCAGAAACAACTCTCTAGTTTAACAGAGACACTGAAGAAGGTTAAGTTGGAGTCAGAGGAGAAAGACAAACGTGTTGAAACTGCGGAAGCTCATGTTGCTGCTCTCCAAAAACAAGCAGCAGATCTTCTTTTAGAATACGACCGTCTATTAGAAGACAATCAAAATCTTCAGAATCGAGCTCATGGTTATCGGAGTTGAGAAAAATAGACAGAAGCAGTTGGTTCAAATTTTACAACTTTTTGATAAGATTGAACATTATGTGCCTGCATGTCTTGACCCTTCTTTTAGCAGAAGGGATTTTGGGAATTGTTGTAACTCAATGAGAATCTTGTAGTATTGTTGTTCAGATATAGACATTGTTAACATTCACTACCTTGTGTCAATCCAAACAATTAATTGTGTGTTATCTTTATTCTTCACTCAATCAGAAATATGTGTGCAAAAGCTTTCCTCTTGTAAACAACTTGAAACAAATGCAATGTTAATAGCTAACAAGGGAGAAAAGCATTCCTTCAGCCAGTAAATGGGATGATCGAAAGCCACTGGAGGCTCATTATAAAGAATAAACCTCTCGTTCTTTGGTTGTTAACATGTAGGCTATTGATAAACGATAGACAGTCTCGCAATAGCGCTCCTAAATTCATTCAAAGCAGTAAAAGCTTTGAAGAAATGATACACCAATCCACTGTATAATCATTCATTCTTCCTTGACAGCACCTTACCAATTACTTGAAGAACTGGCAAGTCTTGGTTCCCAACGTAAATGATCTCGGACAGAGATTATAACCACTCAGGATGTGACAATCTAGGGTGCCTGTCAACTGACTAAGTTCTGCCAAAGTTGTACACCTGAACATTTTGTGTCAAACTTATGAATGAGTGAAGAAAAGCAGGAAACCTTTTTGTGTATGTCTATCGAATTGTGTCGCAAGTGCTTCACCACATTCCAGTTAGTGCTACCAAACACAAAAACACTCTTTCGGCTGGAGACTGGAGGTCAAACTTCAACTCCAGTTCAGCTATTAATCAAGGAAAGAATCAATCCGCTAACTCCAAAGAAGTACAAGCAATCTTTACATTTAGCAGTCAGACTTGAGAAAGTATGCTACATATCATCTGCATCTTTGATACCGACACATACATTTCAATTTTGTCACCTTGATGGAACTTGCAGGATAGTTGATTCTTCAAAATACCACTCACCACCTTATTGGAAGCTTGGTACAAATTTATGTTGGCTTGCCTCTCTCAGAGAAGAAGTGGAAGCAACTTATTTTTCCTGCCCTCAGAATGTGATCGAAGCAACTATGTAAATCCCATTCAGATTCTGAATTATTATTTTTCTCTGCTAGACACATTCTTGATTTACATAAACACTGGTCACGCAATGGTGCACAAACATCCTGCAGTGTCAGTGCCCCACCAGGAGATATTTTAGGACACAAGTGCAGACTACTCCTAATATTAAAGGCGGCCCAAAAATTCCAGGAGTCGGGGAAAACAGGCAGCAAAAGTATCCTTCTGCTCATCCACCAGATGACATCAGTCTATAAATTCCACAGATGACCATAATAAGCTTTTAGGTGGACCTCCGATTGAATTCCAAGGCAGCAACAAATACATTTTCATCGTATTCCTAGTTTTTATCCAGTATCTCACAAGGATGATAGAGCTTTACATGACAAGACATGTTTCACCAGTAGTCACCACAGGAACATGTTCCATCCTTAAAGTGATGAAATCGTTTAACATCCCTTACGATAATCTCTCTTTTTACTATAACAGAGATAAACTTTGTTACTTCATGGCAGTCACCACAGACCCTCAGGTTCTTTGTGATAAGTAATCTGGTTCCTGGTGCGGTGTTTAAGAGCCCAAAAGCAATGGCAAGTCTCTCACTATGAATACCCAACATTTTCACTTTGACATCTTCTTCAAGATTCTGCAGCACAAAGTCAGTCTTTGGGACATAGCCCATAGCTTTCATCTCATTTTCCAGATTGCATAGAAGTCCCATTATCTGTTCATATTGAGGGTGACTTGTATCATCCATAAGAAAAGCATGGAGTCTCCCATTTACCTCTACAGCACTGTAGCCAGGAACTTTTGTCATCCCTGTCTTTTTCATAAGCTTCCTCACAGAAGCTGCTTTATCCCACATTTTTGCTGCTGCAAAGAAATTCGCTACCAACACGAAAGTACCTGTGTTCTCGGGAATTAATTCAAGTACCCTGTTTGCTGCCAATTCTCCAATGGAAAATTTCTTATGTTTGTGGCAACCAGATAGAAGGGCAACCCAAACAGCAAGCCCAGGTTTAGTTTCCATAGAAGTGATGAGTTCTTTAGCTTCTTCAACTTCACCAGCTCGAGCCAAAAGATCAACTGAACAAGCATAATGCTTCTCAGAAGGTTTAATTTTGTATTCATTCACCATGTCATCAAACCAATGTCGACCTTCCTCCACTAATCCCGAGTGACTCAAAGCTGAAAGAAGAGCAGCAAAAGTTGCATGATCTGGTTCTATCTCGTCCTTCATCTGCTGGAAAAGGGTAAGTGCCTCTCTTCCTTGCCCATGGATCCCATAGCATGCTATAATCGTATTCCAACATATCAAGTCCTTAGAACTGATGCGGTCGTAAATGGAACGGGCACAAGAAATGAGCCCACATTTAGCATACATATCAATCAATCCAGTACTTAAAACTTGATCCATGATGACTTTCCTGGCAGCATAACCATGAATTGATCTACCCAATCTTAAAGAGCCAACATCAGAACATGCTAGAAGTGCACTTACAAGTGAAGCTACATCAGGTGTGAATCCTAACAGTTGCATCTCTATCAGCAGTTGAAGAGCATTAACAGCAAAGCCATTTTGAGCATAGCCAGAAATCAAAGCACTCCAAGTAACAGTATTCCTAAAAGGCATTTTCCGAAATACACGAGTAGCTATCTCCAACTCTCCATTCTTAGCATACATATCAACAAGGCTAGTCAGTATATTGACATCCATAGGAAGGGCTCTGCGGATCATATAGCCATGAACTGACGAACCCAATTTCGTGTCTGCAATATTAGCAGAAGCCTGCATCAAACCCAACATAACAACACCATCACCTACCATACCTTCCCTTTGCATCCTCCTATACAAATCCACAGCCTCTCTCCCTTTCCCACTCTGTACAAAACCCGTTATCATTGTAGTCCAACAAACAACATCCCTCCTCTGCATTTTCTCAAATACAGCTCCTGCTTTATCCATCTTCCCACATTTGGCATACAGGTTCAAAACAGAGGACCCAACAAAGACATCATTTTTATACCCACACTCAACAACCTTGTCCCAAATCTCTTCACCCTTCTCCAAATCCTGCAATATCGTACACGCCTTAAGTACCACAGTAAAAGTTGAGCTATCAGGTTTGACACCTTCAAGGACCATTTGATTATAAACATTTACAACCTCAAAAGGGAACTCATTTTTTGAATAGGCAATGATCATAGCATTCCAAAAATCTACTCTCCTCAGGGGACTTTTATCAAACAATTTGTGGGCAGATTTGAGATCACCCACTTTGGCATATGATGATATTAATGGGGCAATGGAGTTTCCATGGGAAAATAACCCAGATACTACCATAAGAGCGTGAATTTGAGAAATCAATGCATTATGTTTACATGTCAATAGGAGAGGTTTGAGTTCATGTGGTAACAAGCGCATTTAGTCCACTGGGAATTTGAAGTTCACCTCTTTAATAGCAGGAGTCCGTTGCAATAACTGCTGGTATAAGCACTAAACAGGTAATTGAACTGGAGAGAAACAAATAGACATTTTTAATCGAGAGAAAATTACAACTTTCAACAAAATACTGTACTCATCCCCAAATCAATTCAAACACCATTAACAATCCTTGAAGCTTGTTGGAGTACTCATGTCCGAGTTGTCTTTAAACGACATAATCTAGCATAAGAGCTCACCATTTAGGGTTGCGTATTGGTCCGTTCGATTTTGAAATTTATCAATTTTACTTATCGATTATCGGTTTGTAATAATGCTAAATCGATATGGAACTGTTAAGATATCGATTTATCGGTTATTGATTTATCAATTAGTGATGTTATCATTTCGATTTTTGTTAACAATTCACACAATTTTTATTGAGAATTACAATACACTAAGCACTAATGAACAGTACGCAGTAACCAATAGTCACTGATTAACTTTTTCCTGTTAGTTCATTATTATATAAAACACTTAATAAAGCTCCATATTAACCTGAAAAGAGATGTCAAGATTTCCCAAACTGTCAAACTCAAAAGGATTCCTCATAACAACCAAGCCAATCTCGATATGAACTATAAAGAGAAACCATTACAACACTACTAATGAATACCATTAATGATCATGAGACCATTACTAACAAAAACTTTTTTATTGCAGATTGTAGTATTGCAATATTGGAGGCATATCTCACTTAGTGTAATGATAAGATAAAAACAAAGACTTAAAGTAAGAGAACCAACCATTTGAAACCTCACTCTAGACACTGGGGTCGTTTGATAGAATATATAAAAATAATATTCAATAAAGTGTATTAGTAATGTAGGCATTAGTAATGCATGTATTAGTTATACTCGTATTAGTTATGCATAGATTATTTCTTATGCATTGTTTGATTTGGTGTATTAAAAATAATATGCATCGTATAAAAATATTTATTTACAAAAGTATCTTTCACAATTATGGTGGAAAAGATGTAAAAGTATTTTTGAGAGGTAATTGAGTTTTTAACCATATTAATGCATGCATTAAATCCTTTGCATTACTAATACCATGGATTTCTAGGTATTAATAATACACTCCTCAATACACAATAGAACAATAGTTATACATACCATGAAAAATGCACCAAACAAGGGATTAATAATACATATAATTAATGCATGCATTATTTTTGCTAATACACTCTACCAAACGACCCCTATAATAATGAGATAAGTGTCAAAAACACACCTAATTTTTTTTAAGTTTCATAAATAAATTATTGAGAGTGTGAATTTCATACATAAACTATCACTTATTAATTTGAGAAACACACTTTTCTCTTTTATAACACTCTCATCATAGTATGTATAAAATAATTTTGAGAAAAACACCCTCTCTTTTACTTAAAAAAAATTGTCACATCACACTCCACATAGACAATATATTTCACCTTGACAAAAATTAAATAAATTAAGTATTAGTTTAAATTAAAGATTAAAAATTTATTATCCCAAAAAAATATTATAAAATAAAATGTAAAATATTTTTCTTACTCCACCTCATCACTTCCTCTCACCGTAACCCCCCCCCCCCCCCACACACACACACACGCACACACATTTTCTTTAGTTTTTTTAGTTTAAATTTCTTTTATAAAAATATTTGATTTTTTTTACTTCATCTTCCCCCTCTCCTCCCCTTCAAATACTAATTAGATATTATTTTATTTTTTTAAAAAATTTTTATACCCACTTCACCTAACCCTCCGCTTCCAATTCTTTTTCTCGTTTTGTGTTAGATATATATACATATCAAAAATATGTTTTACTTGCCACCACAAGACTTCTTTAAAAATATTTTTTTTATTTATGTTATATTCGGTACACGAAAAAAATTCCTAAAAATATATGTACATATCTAACACAAAACGAGAAAAAGGGAAAAGGGTCTGAAAAATACCCGAACTTTGGCCGAAATAGCAGTTACGATATCAAACTTTGATGAGGACCTATTATCCACCTAGACTATTTAATACCGTATTTTAAACATTTATATTTGCCCATCTGGTCAAGTGCATGAAAACACGACGCATAGGCGCGTAGGGCACCAGTTAATTATTTATAGGCCAATCATTAAATGCCACGTATCAATACAGGGATTAAACTATATCTATTTCTTTTTACCTATAATTCTAATTCATTTTACACCCTTCTCTTTCTCTGGAATACAAAATCGAAAGACCACCATTGAAGGGTCAGGTAAGCTTTGTATTAAACTTATTATTTTCTTTAATTTCATATTTTTTTTTCTAGATCTTATTTGTTCTATTGTTATTTAGTGCTTTCTTTTCTCTGATTTCTATTTTTTTTGTTAGGGTTATCCATGGAAGATGTAAAATTGGATTTGAATAACATTTGTTTTGATAAAGATGATCCAAAGTTGAATGCGGAAGTGCGATGCTTTCACAGTTTGTTGCTCTCTTTGAAAACTTCTTGGTCTGATAATAATCTGAGTAGAAGATTTTGGTCTTGCCCATACTATGGATCACAAAAGTGTAAATATTTTCGATGGAGTGATGTGGTTAATGAACGCTCTAAGTTCATCATTCATAAATTGGTGAAGAAAATGAAGGACATGAATGAACTATTAGTTGCAAATGTAAAGAAAATAAAGGTGATGGAAGAAATCAATGGCTTTAATGATTGACAAATTACAGAGATGGAAGCTCAATCTGTCTTTACCCAGTTGGAAGAACAATCTAGTCTGAAAGAGATGGAAGGAGTGCTTTCAGATTGTGAAGAGGTAGACAAACTGATTGAGGTGAAGAAGAAATGGAGTAGCTACTTTTGCATTAATACAATGTTCATGTTGTGTCTCTTAATCATGTATGTTGTTGTTTGGATCAAAATAAGTAATTGATGTTGCTGTTTGGATCATAATAGGTAGTTGCAAGATTTCCTTATGTTATTGTAGGTTGTTGTTTGAATCAAAATAGCTAGTTGAAGATTTCTTTTGGTTGATGTAAGTTTCAAAGTGTTTATGTTTGCTAGTATGTATGGTTATAGTCAATGAACTTGATTTTGTGTTGGATGCAATATCCTTGTTTCTATGAATGGTTATCGTGTATGTTACTACTTCGAAAGTGTTTATGTTTAATGTAAAATGCATATACAAAACACAATTGGATACAAAGTACAATAGAAAGCACAATTGGATTAAAACAAGCAAATGTAACATACATTAGTTGATAAACAAAATCACTGTATCAAGTTAACATAGATGTTCAACTGGAGCATCACAACTTCAAAACATACAAACATGGTAAATAAGATCACATTGTTTGGTGACATAACTTGCCCACTAACAATCTTACATCATCTTTCATCTAAAAAAAACTATCCAAATGTTTAAACTACTTCCATTGTTCCTTGGATTGTGAAGAAGCCTTTTTCTGTCTTTTGTTCACTCTCATCTCATCCCTCATCACTTCAAGTTGATTTGATGTCATTGTTTTTTTCCCCTTCCACCTTACACCAGTTCTTGGTTTGAAACCAAGGTCCCCAGTAACATCAACAGAACTGATAGGCTGTCCAGAACTTGTATGTAATATCCTATTACTTGACAGTCCTGACTGTAATATGTAGGAACAAAATTAAGACAACATTAAAGTTAATACAAAGTTAACAGAGGTTTTAGGACTTACATTGTATGTTGGTAAGCCATTTTTAGCAATAAAAACTCCCATTCCAACTATTCTGGACCTTTTAGTAGGTACTGCATTAGATTGAGAATGAATAGGTGAAACATGTGGATTTGGTGGAGCATTTTTAGTGTAACTTGTTGGATTTTCGAACCACTCATGCAAAGATATCCTCTTTGGCACTTCTATACCACTTAGAGGGACTTTGAAACCCCTGCCCCTTCCTGGTGCTTGAACAGTTGTATTACTCCTTCCCCTACCCTTTACAATGCCTATGCCTTTTCCCCTTGCAGGTGTTGTATCAGCCCTTGCAGGTGCTATATCAACCCTTCTAATGCCTATGCCTCTTCCCCTTGCAAGTGTTGTATCAGCCCTTCCAATGCTGATGCTCTTCCCCTTGCAAGTGTTGTATCAGCCCTTCTAATTGCCTATGCCTCTTCCCCTTGCAAGTGTTGTATCAGCCCTTCCAATGCCTCTTCCCCTTGCAGGTGTTGTATTAGGTGATGTGTCTCTTTCTGATGTTGCAACAAGTGTGAAAATCAATTTATAAAAATGATTTGAAAATAAAGGGATTCAAGAGTCATACCCCTGCCTATAGTTGATGTTGCAGGTGCCTCATTATTTGTTGTTTTTCTTAGCCTTCCCCTAGGCCTAGGAGGAGGTGCATCAGGATTAACATGCCTTCCCTTAGGCCTAGGAGGTTCTCCATCAGTAGCAGGTGCTTCAGTAGTAGTAATGTGTGTTTTTCTTGGCCTTCCTCTAGGTTTAGAAATTGCTCTAGAAGTACCTGCTTCATTACTTGGTCTAGCAACAACAAAATCCTACAACATCAAATAGATAACAAGTCAAATATCTCAAATATATACCATAAATAAGGAATAACATATAACTGACATACATTTAATGGACAACTTCTTTTGTTGTGATTTTTCCCATTAATGCTACAAGTCATGTAAACACCTTTTCTTGGTAATTTCCAGACTTTTTTTTGTCTCCCAACACTCTTTGTTTCTTACCTTTCTTGTCCTTCCTGGCATAAATTTAACAACTGTGGTTCCACATGATGATTTGTTGAATTAGGCCACATTTTCATGTTGGTTACTGGTTGAAAGTAGTGACAATAGGTTCTTAGATAAGTAACCTTACTGTAGCAATCATCAACATAGTCAATTGGTTCCCAATTCTTGTAAAGAATGGAAGCAATGACATGTGGACAAGGTATTCCTTTGAGCATCCATGATTTACAACTACATGTCCTACTCCTCATATCAACAGTATGGACATAAGATCCATCTGAAATTTCAAAGCCTCTCTCTCCATTGAACTCAATATGACATTTCGTTGACTTTGCTATGTTCTTTTCAAGCACTCTTAATGCATTGGAGAAATATTTGTTAACCATGTTTCTGAAAATTTATAAAATTGACCTAGTCTATTCATTACCTTTACCCTTATCTCTTCAAGCATAGTGATAATAGTTTTATGTCTTGGAGCTAAGATCCAAGCATTGAAGTTTTCAGCCATATTATTATATATGCTATCACACTTAACATCAGACCTAAAGTACATTTTGCACCAAGTTTTTACATCATAGTGAAGTAAATCTGGAACAATATTTTTGTTACCTAGCAATGCCATGTGAGCCAAATTTGCCGTCAACTCTGCCTCAAAGGTGCTTCTTGCACATTTCTGAAATTGATTCCTTCTTTCTAAACCTCTGAAATCTTTTGCCCAGTTAGCAAGAATGTGTCTTGCACACATCCTATGCTCCACCTCTGGTAAAAGATGCTTGGTTGTTGATGTAAGCCCCTGCAATGAACAAAAAAACATTCTTGTTGCAGTAATAACAACAGTAATGCATTAAACATGAGTAAATTAACCAAAAACATACCTTTTGCATATATGAAATGAGTGTGTAATCTCTGCCATCACCTAATCCCAAGTCCTCTATCAACAATTTCAAAAACCATGCCCATGTGTTCTTATTTTCATACTCTACTATACTCCATGCAATAGGCAACATTTGATTATTGGCATCTTTAGCCACATCAACCAAAAATTGTCCTTTGGTTACATTCTTCAAGAAACATCCATCTAAACCAATACATTTCCTACATCCACCAAGAAAAGCTTTTCTGCAAGCATCAAAACATGTATAGAAACTCTGAAAAACTAACTTACTATTACCTTCAGAATCATCAACTTTTACTACACAAGTGCTACCTGGATTGGTTTTCAACAATTCATCCCTATAGTAAAAAATTCTACCAAACTCTTTCACATGATCACCCATTAGTTCCTGCAATATTTTCTGTCTTGATCTCCTAGTAATAGTCTTCCCAACATGTATTCCTAACTCATTTCTTATCAACTGTTGAAATTTGAAAATTCTAATGTTTGGTTGCTCACTAATTCTATCTTTGTAGTGCATATACAAAAACTTAGCATTACACATGTAATTTCTTGTGGTCTTCACATATCTGTGCGTAGGATTGTAGGTTTTAATCACAAAGTTATTGGTACCTCTATTAAGACTTGCATATAACAACCAAGGACACCCCTCTCTACATCTAACCCTCACCTTTTTTGAGTCATTGGTAAACTTTTCTAATTGGACACCTTTTTGAAGTGAATATTTTGTAACAGCATCCCTAAAATCATTCACACTCTCAAAAACCATGCCTAACTGCCACATAACCTTTTCAGCAGTTTTATCAAAAACAATTCTTCTACTTTCCCTCCTTGTCTCATTATCTGAATCAGTTTCAATACTATAAGCATCAGAACTACAATACACATGCTCATCCCCAACAACTTTACCTTTTATGTTTTTATCAACAGGTTCGGTCTCATCAAAAACCACATCTGGACCAACTTCAGCAACTGGAACTTCTTCAGGGTCTTTTGGTACTCTTTCTGTTCTCTTCCTCCTTTGGTATGACCTCTTCTCAGCCCTTAAGTTTGTATTTTCTTCATGGACATCACTTTTATATTTAGCATCACCTTCATGGAATAAATCTTCATGGTCTGAATCTGAACTAATTTCAGTTGACTGGTCTGAATCTAGTACTAGTTAGTCATCCTCAACAACAAGAGATTCAATAGTTGGATTAAATGTTGGTTGAGTAGGTGCACCAATCTCAGGCTCAACAGTTGCAGTAGTAGTAGTTGATGCTTGAGTAGGTGCAACAGCCTCAGGGTCACCAACTGGAGAACTTTGAGAATCTACAGGTTGAATAGTTGCAGCTACTGGTTGAGTAGTTGCAGCTTCAAACTCATTTTCATTTTTTTAAATATCACCAACTGATGTGAAACAAGAAGATAAAAATAAAATAGAAATTAAAAAAAAAGATAGATAAAAGAGATAGACACAATTAAATTCAAGCAACTGAGAGATGTAATGGTGAAACTAACCAAAAACACCACTTAATTGAGAAATAAAAGCACCTAATCTATTAGACTCCTCAAGAAAGAAATAACCTTACTTGCAAATTTTAGGACAAAATGTTGAAGTTCAACAAAGGGCTTCCAAACTTTCACAAGAGACATAACAAGTCCAAAAAATCCCCTTATGAAACCCTAATATCTACTATTTATACTAAAAACTAAAATAGTGAAGAAAGACTCAATTGCCCTTCATTAAAATTACAAGGTAATTAAAATGGTAGAACACTTAATATATTAAATATCTTCAAGTCTTCCATGTTGGAGCCTTCCAAAGGTTCCATCTTCATCCATAAAGCTTGCAATGGTTGAAGGTCCTTAGCTTGACTCCTTGTGAAAGGCCTCCTTGAAGTAGTGTCACTTTGATCTACATCACACTCCCCTTCTTCAAAAGAATTCGTCCTCGAATTCGCCACACCTACATCAAAAAGAGATAAACACTAACATTGAAAACATTATGGACCAAATACTCACTTGGTAAGTCTACTTTGTAAGCATTATCCCCAATCTTCTCAACCACTTGAAAAGGTCCATCTCCTCTTGGCATAAGTTTGTTCTTCCTTTTGCTTGGAAATCTTTCCTTCCTAAAATGAACCCATACCCAATCACCGGGTGCAAAGGTGACTCACTTTCGTCTCTTTTGGTTGCATCATTGTTGGCCTTCTCAATTCACAATCTTACTTTCTCATGGATGTTCTTCATAGCTTTGCCTTAGCTTTTGCATCTATACTCACAATAACATCTTTGGGTAAATGAGTTAAATCTAATGGAGTCAAGGGATTAAAGCCATAAACATACTCAAAAGGGGTTATGCCAATAGACCTATTAATAGTTCTATTATATGCAAACTCAATTAATGGCAATTGATCATCCCAAGAAGTTAACTTCCCTTTAACCATAGCCCTAAGTATGTTACCTAAGGTTCTATTAACCACCTCGGTTTGACCATCCGTTTGGTGATGACAAGAAGTAGAAAATAGTAACTTAGTTCCCAAATTTCCCCACAAACACCTCCAAAAATGACTTTCTATCACTAACAATTGTTTGGGGAACACCATGCAATTATGAACAAATAAGGTAGAAACATGAGATGCATCATCACTTTTATGACAAGCAATAAAGTGAGCCATTTTAGAAAATCTATCCACAACAACAAAGATGCTACCCTTACCCTTCTTAGTCCTCGGGAGACCAACAACAAAGTCCATGGAAGTATCTAGCCAAGGGCCACTAGGAATAGGCAAAGAGGTATACAATCCATGGGGTTGGGTACAAGATTTAGCATGCTTGCAATCCAAACACCTAGCACAAATTCTTTCCACATCTCTTATCATCTTAGGATAAAAGAAATGTTCACTAAGAATAGCTAAGGTTTTTTGACACTCCAAAATGACCCATCAAACCTCCATTGTGTGCCTCTTTCACTAACAACTTTCTCCATGAGGACATAGGTACACAAAGCTTTCCATTCCTAAACAAATTTCCCTCCTTCAACTCAAACCTATGAGTTCTAGCTTCATTACCCTTCTTAACAACTTGTACACACCTATTCAAGCTCACTTGACACTCCCCAAAGACTTTTTCAAAATCATCATCATCATTAGAATATAATTCCTTCAAACTCTCAAAACTCATCAATCTAGAAGTCAAGGTATTCATCAAAGCATATCTTCTAGATAAAGCATCCGCCACAATATTCTCTTTGCCTTGCTTATAATTAATCACATAAGGAAAAGACTCAATAAACTCTATCCATTTGGCATGCCTTCTATTAAGCTTATTTTGAACCCTAATATGCTTCAAAGCCTCATGATTGGTTCTAATCACAAACTCCTTATGCCAAAAATAATGTTGCCAATTCGCTAAGGCTCTTACAAGGGCATAGAGTTCCTTATCATAGGCAAAATATTGCAATGGAGCTCCTCTTAACTTCTCACTAAAGTAAGTTATGGGTTTTCCTTCTTGCATCAAGACCGCACCAATGCCTACTCCATTAGCATCACACTCAATTTCAAACATCTTCTCAAAATTGGGAAGTTGAAGTAAAGGAGTGGAACTAAGTTTGTCCTTTAAGATTTTAAAGGCTTCTTCTTGTTTTATACCCCAAATGAAAGACTTTTTCTTTTTGATGACCTCAGTTAGAGGAACGGCTAGAGAACTAAAATTCCTCACAAACCTCCTATAAAAACTTGCCAACCCATGAAAGTTTCTAACATCACTAATGGACTTAGGTGTTGGCCAACTCCTAATAGCCTCTACCTTCTCATCATCCACCTCAACTCCACTTGAAATTACAACAAAACCAAGAAAAACAACACGATCCACACAAAAAGAACGCTTTTTAAAATTCACATACAACTTTTCATTTCTTAACACATCAAAAATCAACCTCAAATGTTGCACATGATCATCCAAGCACTTGCTATAAACCAAAATATCATCAAAATAAACCACAACAAAATCATTAATAAATGATTTAAGTACGTGATTCATTAGTCACATAAAAGTGTTTAGTGCATTGGTTAGCCCAAAAGGCATCACCAGCCACTCATATAATCCAAATTTAGTTTTGAAAGCGGTTTTCTATTCATCTCCGGATTTTATTCGAATTTGATGGTATCCACTTCACAAATCTATTTTAGAGAATAAGGTAGAACCAAACAATTCATCTAGCATATCATCAAGTCTAGGAATAGGATGTCGATATTTTACCGTAATTCTATTAAAGGCACGACAATCTACACACATCCTCCATGAACCATCCTTATTGGGCACTAGAATCATGGGCATCGCACATGGACTTAAACTCTCTCTTATCAATCCTTTTTCCAAAAGTTCCTCAACTTGTCTTTGCAATTCTTTAGTGTCTTGAGGGTTTCTCCTATAAGTGGCTTTGTTGGGTAGTTGAGAACCCGGTACAAAGTCAATTTGATGTTCTATTCCCCTCAAATGAGGCATTTCTTCTGGAAATAGATCTTCATAACCTTGCAACAAAGAAGAAACAACACTTGGCAAAGATAAAGATGTTAGTTCACTATTAGAAAGCAAAGAATATCCTTTAGGTTTAATAAGTATGACTTGAGTATCATCCTCAATGTTTAGCTCTGTCATGCTCACTTGATTTTGCAAAATCATGCTCATCTTTCCTTTTTCTTTGACCTTTTGTTTTTCTTGCTCATCTCTTTTTTTTTTTTTTTTTTTTTTTTGTGATAATTCATTCTCACTTGAGCTCTCAACCTCTCTTTTTCCTTCTTTTGAATTATCATTTTTCACTCCCTTACTCTCATATTATTTTTTTCTTCAAGTTTTTCTTTCAACTCTCCCATTTTTCTATATTCCTCTCCCACTTGAAAAGGAGAAAGAGGGTTAAGAATGTGCTTTTTACCATCCTTAACAAATGCATATTTATTGGACCTTCCATAATGTTTTACCCCTACATCATATTCCCATGGCCTTCCCAACAATAGATGACAAGCTTGCATAGGTACAACATCACAAAGCACTTCATCATGGTAGCTTCCAATCTTGAACTTTATCAACACTTTCTTGGTCACATTGAGTTCACCACATTCATTGAGCCATTGCAACCTATAAGATTTTGGATGCCTTTTTGTTGGAAGTTTCAATTGTTCCACCATAGATACACTAGCAATATTTGCACAACTTCCACTATCAATGATAAAGAAACATAATTGCTCTTGAACCCTACACCAATTATGAAACAAATTTCCCCTTTGATCAAGATCTTCCCTCGCTAGAGCACTCATACTTCTCCTTACAACAAGAACAAGTTTTCCATCATCATTAATTTCTTCTCCATCCCCTTCTCCCATAAATTCATCACCGCTATCATTCTCTCTATGGTCATCCTTAGATTCATCTTTCGTTTGATAACCACCATCATTCAATGCAATGATAGTTCTTCTATTAGGGCATTCATTTGCTTTATGTCCATGTCCTTGACATTTAAAATACTTTATTTTAGATGGAGTTTCAAGTTTAGATTTGTTACCTAAATCCTTGTAGTCCATCTTTGGTTTGGCTTTGTCAAAATTGGACTTGAAGTCTTGCTTTGCACCTTTGGAGTTGTCCCAAGTAGGAGATGATTTCCAAACTTCTTTATTTTTTGCCCATGAAGAAGAAGAAGATTGCACTCTTGATTTATTTTCCTTTTGATGTCCCTCCACCTTGAGTGACATTTGAAAGCTTCATATAAAGTAGGAAGACGATGCAAATCTAATGGTTGCCTTATCTCTTTATTTAATCCTGAGATAAATCTTGCCACAAGATTCATCTCTCCATCATTGACATTAGCTCGAAGCCTAGTATGTTCTAGCTCCTCATTATACCCTTCCACACTCTTGCTTCCTTGTTGAAGATTGTAATACTTTTTGAGTGTATCTTGTTCATAATTTTGACCTACAAATCTTTCTCTCATTCTTCTTTTCATGTCATTCCAATTTGTAACAAAATTTCTATTCACCAAAGCATCTCTTTCAATTTTCTCCCACCATGTAGAAGCAAAACCCCTAAGGTGACTTATAGCATAATTCATTTTTTTAATATCACTCAAATTATTGAGATTATATTGTCTTTCAAGCTTCACTATCCAATCAAGATATTCATTTGAGTCACTACTTCCTTTGAAAAATGGAAGTGTAACCTTGATGTTGTTGAATCCTCGATCTTCATCATCATTCATTCGATTGTATTCTCTACCATTAACTGGATGTCAACCTCCATTTCCTCTTCTTCTTCCTCTCCCACTTAACCTCTCTTGTTGAGCTTGATCGTCTATTCCATAGCCATAATTATCACCATCAAAAGAATCATGCTCCTCAAGGTTATGTTGGGCTCTCATTTGATGTTTAATTACTTGTGGTGGAAGATTTGCTTGTTGACCCCCCCCCCCCTCTTTTTGGAAGTGTCACTTGATTGTGAGCCTTCGTTGGTAATGTGACATTAGGAGATAGGGTATCTTGCACAATTAAGTGTGATGGAGTTGCATCAAGAGGAGTTTTACTTGATCCCTCATCATTTTGACCATTAGGATTGAAAATCTCAAGTGGTTGTGTTGCGATTTCTTGAGTTCTCACCCTCCTAACCACACATCTTCCAATTTTCCCTTCATATCTCTCATGTCTTCCAATAGTTGTTGCAGTATCATTTCCATTTTGCTAGAGGGTTCTCCCTCCAATTGAGTCATTGTACCTACCAAAAGAAATAAAAAGTAAGTAGAAAAAGTTCTTCACCACTCGTTTTTTTTTCCAGTCACACTTGTGTTAATTACTCTAAGGCCAAGCCTTTTAAGGCTACCCTCCAATGAACTCACTTCATTCTTGCCTTTTACCACTCTTGAATAATCCAAGGTTGAGAGTCAACACCGTCAAATAATTCACAAGTGGTACTACTTCTTCGGGATAGAGTGGAGTTTATGTAAATCAAGAAAGGACATGGAAACAAATAAGCATTCAACAAAATAAAAGAAAAAAATAAAATAAAAAGAATTGGCACGAACAAGAACTAGCTTAAGTTAAGTATGAACTAATACTCAAAGTAAACTAACTAGAGTTAACTAACAACAATAGATAATATTTTTTTTTGTTCTTCTTCTTCTCCAAGAAGTGGGTCAATTTTTTTTTTTTTTTCTTTTGTGTTTTGAACTAATACCCTTCAATACTCCATCAAATGGACTCAAATTCGGGAAAACACTATTCCACAACTACATCAACAAGTTTTGACCACCAATTTCTACAAACAACAACAAATCAACAAACCCATTTTCAAGTTTCTTCTTCAAAGCTTCAAATCCTAACAATGACTTCTCTTTTTTTTTTTTTGCCATGTATTCTTTGATTTTCAGCTAGGAAACAACAATATGTAGCTCAAAGAAATAAACCAACTCTCAAATTCATCAACTACAAATCAAATTATTTTTTTTGGCAGATTTTTTTTTTTTTATTTCAGAAATTAAACAACTCAAAGATTAAGAATTGTGCCTTGCTCTGATACCAATTTGATGTGAAACAATAAGATAAAAAGAAAATAGAAATAAAAAAAGATAGATAAAAGAGATAGACACAATTAAATTCAAGCAACTAAGAAATATAATGGTTAAACTAACCAAAAACAGCACTTAATTGAGAAATAATAGCACCTAATCTACTAGAATTACTTGCAAATTCTAGGACAAAATGTTGAAGTTCAACAAAGGGTTTCCAAACTCTCACAAGAGGCATAACATGTCCAAAAAAACCTTTATGACACCCTAATATCTACTATTTATACTAAAAACTAAAATAGTGAAGAAAGACTTAATTGCCCTTCATTAAAATTACAAGTTGATTAAAATGGTAGAACACTTAATATATTAAATATCTTCAAGTCTTCCATGTTGGAGCCTTTCAAAGGTTCCATCTTCATCCATAAAGCTTGCAATGGTTGAAGGTCCTTAGCTTGACTCCTTGTGAAATGCCTCCTTGAAGTAGTGTCACTTTGATCTACATCACCAACCCTCTCACCTTCATGGTCCCCCTTCTCCCCTTCTTTATTAAAAGCACCAAAAAAATTCTCATTGGTAGGAGTGTATTCCAACAAACCAATGGGGCCACCCAACTCATCAACCATGTGACAAACATAGATCTCAACAATATCTCCATCTTTAAAGCTTTGTGAAAGTTCAAAAATACCCTCATCATTTTGTATATCTAATAGAAAGTCACTCCTAGGTGACCTAACATAAAATGTGCAACTTGTAGTATACTCCAGCTCCTTAATATCATTAGTTAGTTCGAAGTAAGACATCTTATCAATATCGACATCAAATATGTGAGTGATTTCTTCACCCTCATATAATGGTTTTCGACTCTTTCTATTCAAAATCCCACCATGGTAATATTTCATAGTTATATATGTAAAAGCACCCATTCCTAAAATTATGTCACAATTGCAGTACAAAATAAAAGAACTGAAGAAAATAGTTGGTTCTTAAAAATAAAAAAATTTGGGGGAAGACTAGAAGAATTCTAATTTATCAACAATTGGTACGCATATACAACTAAAACATAAATCGCAATCAGTAACAAGTCGCAATTACAAGACAAAATTATGAACAGTCAAAAATACTGATTTATCGACAAATCCTAACAATTTTTACGTCAACAAAATCAACAATAACGTCAATAGTAACCAAACCCTAGATAATTTCTGATGAAAAATTCAGTTCTAAGGTTAGATAAGACGAAAAAGGACTAACCTTCAAGAACTACTGATTTCAGTTTAGTTCAGGAATAGTTGCTGCCACGATTTCAGACACGCGATCAAGAAACACTATCAACAAACACAATTTCAACACGCTATCAACTAAAACGATTTTGATCTTTGAGTTCTTCTTAGGCCTAAGTGAAAGAGAGTTTTGGGAAAGAGACGAGACAGAGTGACAGTGAAGAGTGAAGTGAAGTGACGATTCATTTCCCTTTTTTTTTTTTTTTACTTTTTTCAAATATGTTTATTCAATGAATTAATTTAATTATTTGGGAACGAAATGACTAATTTGATTAATTTAATGTATTAAAACGTGTGTGTGACACACTCAACTAACATAGACTGAGTATAGACAAATATATATGTTTAAATTTACGGTATTAAATAGTCTATGGGAGTAATAGGTCCTCATCAAAGTTTGGTATCGTAACTGCTATTTCGGCCAAAGTTCGAATATTTTTTAGACTCTTTTCCCCGAGAAAAATGTAAAAATAAATAAATAAATTAGGAGCGGAGGGTTAAATAGGATGGGGTAGAATTTTTATTTTTTTATAAAATAAAATAATATCAATTTTTTTTTTGGGGGGGGAGGGGGATGATTGGGTGGTTTGGAGGGGGGGGGGAGGGTGAGGGGTGAAGTATGAATTTTTAAAATATATTATAATTTTTTTTTAAAAAAAGGACGGGGATTGTCGAGTGGAGGGGGGGGGGGGGTACGGGGAGGAGGTGGTGGAGTGGGGCAAGAAAAATAATTCAAATTTTATTTATTAAAAAAATATTTGTTTTTTTGGAATAGTAATACTTTGATCTTTAGTTTTTAATTAATATTAATAGTTTATTATTTAATATTTGGCAATGTAAAATATTTTATCCATGTGAAATGTCATGTATCAAGGTTTTTTCCAAATAAAATAAAGAGTGCATTACACACATGTGTTTCTTAAACTAATGAGTGATCGTTTATGTATGAAGCTTAGACTTTCAATAGTTTAAGTATAAAATTAAAAAAAGGAATAATTTAGATGTGTTTTTGATATTTATCTCTAAAATAATTTGAGTTTATTAATTTGCCTGTCCGTTTTACTTTTTCACTCATTTTCTGATTGAATTTATCATACATGTCTCTAATATTCTTTTTATAGATATAAAATATAAATTTACAATATGACCAAAAAAAAAGTTTTAAATTTTTTCTTTCTTTTTCATGCACAATTTTCTTCTTCATATTTTTAGACTAATAAATAAAGAAAAATAAGAATAAAAATAAAAAATTCAAACAAATATAAAAAATAAATCTATATAAGATATACTTAATACTACTCAAATTAGTCTTTGAATCATAATTTGTTAAAATTAAAAAAAAAAACAAAAAACATCAATTTAAAATTAATTTACCGACTGAGCTAAGACGTAAATAATACTCGTATTTGTTACTGTTTGTCAAATAGTGACAAAGAGCTTTTCTTCATTTCGTCTTCGCCATATTTACACAGTGATGCCGGAAGGAGCTTCTCGGGATTCAGCCATGGCGGAGATCTCTGAAGCACCAACTTCCTCCGATCCACCAAACACTAAGTCCGAAGAGGAACATTTCGACCCTAAAACCATGCGTAAAACCAAGCCTGGATTGAAGCGTTTATTTCTCACTCTCACTGTCTTCATCTCTTTTCTCATCGGTATTACTACACTCTTCATTCCATTTATGTATCCTTTTTCTGTGTATTAAACTCTCTTTTTTCAACAATATTTTTCTTTTACTTCTTATGTATACAGCTTTGCCTTTCTTACTTAAGTCCATAGAGATTTACCGAGCACCATTGCCTTTTGAAGACATCGATTTACTATCAACCGAAATGGAGAAGAATCATTTGTTGTTCCCTTGCCAATTTCAAGTAGTTTTTGTGAATTTCGATGATATTACTGCTGTAAATGAGCTAGGGCTTTTGATCGATTCTCATATGCAAAAACTGACTTCAGAAAATTCTCCACCTTGTGGCGCGTGTGGTAACAATGTTACTGTGGCTGTAACAATTGATTCCAATTCCAACTGTATTCACAGCGAAAGCGGAAATGGCGACAGTAAATGGCAGTGTGGTATGTTGAATGGATTTGATAAGGTGAATGATCATGATGAGGATTTTGATGAGTATTTAGAGTCGGTATTGGATAGTAAGAATAGGAAGGTTTATACGGTTGTGGTGATGAATAGGAAGCAGGAGGACGTTAGAATTGTGGTTGGAAAGTATAGGCATGCTTGGATAGTAGGAAATGATTCTGTAGAGAAAGCTGTTGAGAAAATGGCAGAGATTTTTATCAAAGTGTTTGTGAATGGTGGGAAGGAAGAAGGATCAATTCGTGGGGAATTCATGCCAGTAGGTGCTGATGGCAAGGTCGTGCTTTCTTTCAGTCTTTTGAATTCTGATCCACATGATTGGGTTTATGATTGGTAATCACCTCATTTTCTCTTTTTAGTTACCGAATATCCTAATTTACTTTTTTTTTTCAAAGATCCTAATTTACTTGCACATTGTTTCTCATTGTAAATAATGGAGCCTATAATTGGTTTTCCTCGTGTCATGGTATGGTATTTCGGTTACTTTTTTTGATTTAACTATGTAGTATGTATTGGTTAATGTGTTTGTAGCTTACTTTGTGTTGCTAAAGTTCATATTTTATGAATGTTGTATGTTTATCCTTGTTTAGCTGATACCCAATCAAACATATTTTCTATTTACTCATTTAAAATATTATCATCTATTTGCAGGGATTTTAAGGAGTTAGATGAGATTCTGCTAGCTCCTGTGGTTGATGCTTTAAGACCAGTGGCTGACATTAGTGTGGAAAGCCAGGTTGACTGTCTAGCCTTTACATTCTTACACCACTTAAGGATTTAGGGTATATCTTTTCTTTGGTTCCTTTGAGCTTATAATTTGAGCTCTTTTGTATTGCAGGTTCTATATCATACTCCAAAGTCTTCATATTCATATTGGGATGACACACAGGGTAGCTATATTTTCAGTACAAAAGATCTTCCTTTCTTTGTAAGTTAACTCAATGACTACTATGAATCTGACATTCTTATTGACGGTCAAAGTATCAAATAGAGCCCCCCACCCAACCTCTCAAAGAAAAGGAAAGGACAGAAATTCAGACAACATCCTGATTTGTATAATATCCGAGTTTTTGTAGGTAAATTCAAATGAATGGCACTTGGATACTTCAACAGCAGCTGGAGGGCGGTCAAAAGTCCTGCATTTTGTGTTGTATGTTTTTGATTCATTAACAGCTTTACTTAATGGATATTTCTTTTAAAGAACTTGCAGAAGCTTCTATCACTGATATTGCATTGTTAACTTTTTATGCTTTGATATCTGTGAACTGACAGTATAGTATGTGGAATATCATTAGCATAGCATCTACTCGTTAAAGTGTTTTTCTCCCTTCATTTTCATTGGAACTTGTTGACTTGAATATACTTTTTAGGCAAAAGAGAAGCACCACTGTATTCTATAATTGATTACTCTTTGAGGATTCTGCCCAATCCTGTGCAAGTCTACTACTTAAGGTCAACTTCTGACATGTACTCTGAAAAAGAAGAAAACGAGTTCCTTGAGCACTATGCAAAATCTAGTCATGTTAAATGATTGTTCTTTCATATTTAACTGGATAAATTTAGCAAAATATAGTAACTTGTTTTTCTCAATGCCAGATATGTGCCATCTGCAAAAGAGTGCCCTCTAAAGTTGCAGTTGCCAAATGGAGAGATTTCCATGACAAATGGTTTTATATCTCCGGTGAGTATTAAATTTACTGTCTCGATGTTCCTATCTGTGTCCGCCATTTCATATAGTATCATGCAGTTTAATACAGTTGATTCCAGATGTGGGGAGGTATTATTGTTTGGAATCCACCGGCCTGTGTAGAGAATTTTCAAATGCAACATCTTTCCAGGCACAAAATTTCCTCTGAGGTAAGGAGCCTTTCCTTATGGTGTCTAACAGTTTAAAAGTCAAGATGAATGAGCCTCATTGAGAAAAGGATTTTGAGAATATACAGTTATGTGACATGACCATTCTTTTTTTTTGAGGTCTTTTTTTTTCTGATAAGGGAAGGGAGGTGTTACACTGCTGATATCGTGAAGAATACTGCTGATATCATGCATTCTTTACATGGGTTTTAATTTGTTGTATTTTTTCTGTTATTCGTGCATTCTCATCTGCGCCTACAGTCTTGTCCATAGGTATTTAGTTCCACTTTAATTTGTTGCTTTGGCAACCCGGGTATATTAGGCATGTTTGTGTAGCTGAATATATTTGTGCTTGCATGCACGTGTGAGAGATTTCACATTCACAATATGTTTACCTGGATGATAAACCCAAAATGAGGAACAGAGTTATAAGTTATTCTCGTCAACTTTAGCAAGTTGGAGGTTTGGAGCTTCATTTTTGTTACGATGGGTTTTGTCAACATTGACATCAAACATATCTCACTGTTGAAGTAATTTCTACATTGATTCCCGGGATTCTTCATTCTTTTTTTAAAACTTATTGTGGTGTGTTTCCTATGTTTATCTGTCTACTAAGCAAGCAGAGCATAATGTTGCTATCGTGCAATATATTTCTTCCCCTAACACTAGAGTAAGAAGCAGTGTTGTCAATGGTGCGGATAAGCCCTGAAGCAAGGCACAAAATATGTTGAACGCTTCGCCTTGCTTAATTAATGTGCACTTCAGTGTCGTCATACTTTGCCTTGCCAATGGGCAATGAGTGTGTTTTGACGAAGCGACACTAAACAATTGATATTTCACTTTATCATAATTTTTTTCAAGTTCTTTGTCCATATGTTTATTATTCATGCTTAGTATTATTAATCTTGGACAGAAAACATATATTTGTATTTTTTTTCTCCATTTGCGCCTTTTTCATTAAAGGCCCACATTTTATTTCGGCTTAAAGCCCCAATGGACCTTAGAACTTTTTTGCACTTTTCACTTTTGATAACACTGGTAAGAGGGCATGAGGATATACTGCAACTTTCACTGAATAAAAAAAGGATATACAGCAACTTCTACGACATATTCTCTAATTGAACGACCTAGAATGGACCCCCTTACATTTTGCATGGGAAATAAAGAAAGCATCTGTGATGTCCATATCTTTGTTTTTTTGGATGGTATTTAACTACTTAAGATTGAGAAATGCATGCTCTGAAACAGGACTTGAAGATGATTTCTGAAGTTTTCATGGGACAGTTGCGCCAACTATTTGGTCTGAAGTCCGAGAGCCTTTACGTTGGTGGATTCGCCACATCTGTACTTTTAACCAGTGACAAAGGCTTTGCAGAATGGTAAGATTAAGATACTGCTTAGGAGGAACAAGATGGAATGTAGGAAATAGCTTAAAAACATTGCATGATTGCCTTAATAAAACTAAGCCGCTGATGTAAGTGGATTGATATCTGATAAGAACAATTTCCTTTTCATCTAAAATTGGATGTTAAGTGTATAAGTCACTGAAAATTTAGCCTTTCTTCAATTTGTGTCCGCATCTCCTTGTTGCAGTCAGAGATTGAATGTTTTTTCTTGGTATTATGTTGTTTTATACAGCTTTCTGTTTGCAAAACTATTCTTTGATTTCAATGGACACTTTTTATTCAGCTTTTTTCAATTTAGATGTAGATATTCTTTGGGCATGTATTTGATCATATATCATTCTAAAAATTCTTCTTGTAGGGAGTTGGACGTGTTATCTAGGCATCACACATGTTTCAATCTTCTTCAGTGTGGCACCACCCTTGGATCTCTTTCTCGATTGGTGGGTCATCAGCTGCAACTCCTTTCTGCTTACTTCATACTTTTAGGTTTTGATAATTTTTCTCCATCCAGGTTCAGTCACTTCCCAGGATGATAATCATGGATGAAATAGGAAAACAGGTTAGAGTTTCAACCAACCATGAAATTTAAAAGTAACTTCCCCTTACACTTTAGAAAGTATTTATTTGAACCTAATTATTTAAATGGCTTTCTCTTGAGTTTATGAAAGTAAAAAGTATCTTTTTTGCCGATTAAGATATGTTACTTGTGGAATTTTATGGTTTTAACATATTGGTAAACTCTTTTTACATCACCTATCAATACATATTGGTAAATTGTCAGCACTCGTAATTCTGAATAATTGTTCAGGTAAAGTATTCTCTTGAAGCTGCAAAATTATCTCTAGGCAATGTGTCTTTAGGATATTCTGATGCTTCTGCTGGTATGTTTCCTTCACCTTGGTATTAGTAATTCGACATGGTTACAACTAGTAATTTCCTTTGCACTTCTCTTTATAAAAAAAATCCAAAAACTATTCTTGTTTATTGTCAGTTTCCTCAAGAAAAGCAAGAGCATTAGCAGAGGATGCCTTTTATCATCCATCTATGATGTCCGTGAGCTATTATTCGTTTGAGCACTGTTTTGCTGTATATTCGGTAAGCTTCGTGTCACTAAAGTATAATATATTGACATGGTTTTCACATGCTTGTAGTACTGTTAATGATTAACTATAAGATCCCACTTCCATTGACTTGGTGTTTATCTGTTTTTAGTATGTTGTATTCGTTACACTTAACTATACCACTTCCACTTTCGTGTCAAAGGTAGGATGTGGTCACAAATGCATGTGAAGCAGATGACGGTTCTGCATGTCTTCTGTTTATGGAAATTATGTTTAACACAATGAAGACAACCAGCATATCACCATTCAATTGGTTCTTTCCTCATGCATTTGTTAAATGCACTAGTGTTTGAAAATAACATTTAATGTTTGTTAACTGCTGAAGGGAGGGCTGTTGCTTGAAGGATTTGTACATGTCACTTTCATAAGAAATATCTAGGAACAGGTTGATAATATGTGTGGGTGGGTAGTTAACATATAGAGTAAGCCTCGACACTCTTTAAATTGTCTGTTCTAATTCTAGCTTGCCATTCTCTTTTCACACTTATGCTACACCATAGTGATAAATTTGAGAGCACTGAACCTTTTATCCCTTCTATCCTGGGAAACCATCATAATTAAGTGATTTTCATATACTTGCTTTTTGCATTGGTGTAATTTAAGAGTGGCATCGGACTCATTTTGCACTTCTCAATACCACTTCTGTTTCTTTCATTTTGAAGAGTAACTAGGGCTTAACATTCTATCTCTTCTTATATGGTAGCTATAGTGTGTATTTTATTCTCATTCCATCACTTACAGTCCAACAAGGAGATTAATTTGGGTTGGAGGAAATAAAAGTTTATTTTTGTTTGTTGCAGCCATTCTTTCTGCCAGTTTCACTGCATGTGCTTCTTGCAGTCATGAGAGAATGGAAAAGATATAGAGTGGAAAACAGAAAGTACCTTGCATGGAAGGTCAAGGTCAAAGTTGAGTAGCATGCCAGAGTGGAAGCACAAAAACTGGTGTCCATGGACAATGCAAAAGTTGTGGGAAAAGCTTGTGAGGCTTGATTGGAGAGATGACACCTTTCGTGGTAGACGGTAGTGTACCGAAAAGTTTTGGAGAATTGAGATGTTGTACACTAACATTCCATGAAGATTTTATACAAAATTGACTAGATACAAATTCACCTGTATATTTTTTTCTTCCGACACTATCGTGCAATGTTGTAGTACTACAGCGCAGAATTTGCTTTGTGCAAAACATTGTCCCCGAGATGAAATTTAGGCTAAAAAATCAACTTTCTCTGCTACAATGATGATGCAGAAACAAAATTCTCCCTTTATCTGAGCAATTGATGAGGCATTCCTTACTACAGAAAGGAACAAGTATAGCATCCCCTGCTTAATAATTTTTGGTCTGGGAGAGGTTACAAACAAAATGAAGGAGCTAGGACCCTGCTCACCATTAACGGCTAGCACACTGGACGTTTGGTAATTAACACTTTTTTTTTGGATGGTTGTTACGTATTGTTTCATAATGTATTGTATTGTATTGTATTGTAGTCTACTATATTGTTTTAATGAATATAGTGTTTGAATAGATTGTATCGTTCTTCATCATTACATAATGTCAATAATCCATAATTTGAATGATAAACATACAAGAAACGTAGGGTATGGGGTTGAGCTACTATGAAAAGGTATGATAAAAAATGAAATATGATTATAATGTAGTACTAAAAGTGGGAACAAAAAAAGTTGAAATATCATTTTGCCCCTACACTAGATTTAAATATTATAAATATTTAGTTAATTACATGTTTAAATATTAGTGACAATCAATTATTACATTGAGTAAATGGAGAGTTCATGTGTTCAAAAGAGGATTGTTTACTCTTTCAGATTTTAATGGAGGTTCATTACATATATTTAATATTCTTAAAGTTGTTCTCTTTTATCTATTTTGGCCATTTAAAACCTTCAAATAGTATTTAATTTAAAACTTTAAGATGTCTTTAGGTATATTCCTCTATTTTTATCTATATAAATTCATCTTTTTTGTTTCAGGAAACTCACATCCAAAATTATCCTTTTCATTTTATAGTTAAAGTAGTGAAACCATCAACATCTAAAGTATATGATATATCTACCTTAGTCTGATTATATATCACTTTACGAAAATAAAGTGATTTTTCTATAAAGATTCATGCTTTAGTTTGACTTGTTGGAGTAGACTTTTGAATTTTGATTGGATATGAGAGAAGGTGTCGACAAAATTATGTACCAATTTTTTATTTCTTTTTTCATTTATATAATGTTATGATTAAAGTCTTAAGAAGGATGTGTATGTTATTTTTTTCTTCTATGTTATTTTTTTTATATTTCTCTATTAGTCTTCTTAATTTAATTTTCTATAAATTATTATCATAACATTTATTTGAGATTGTTGCATTTTAGTACTCATTACATGCATATTTTCATTGAATTTTAATCGTCCTAACGAATTTATAACATATTGCATGAGACACACGTGTCCACAAACTAGTATTATTATAAGTGGGAAGCCCTTGTCTTAAAAGTTGAATTACAAAAATGTCCTTATAAAGTCATAATGTTTATGGACAAAAATGTAAATACACACTAATCTATATCTATATTACATTAAAAGCATGAACTCCTAACTTGAATGTTAAATTACTATAATATTCCTAACTAATTAGATTGTGACTTTTTCGATGAGTTGTGACTTTTCTAATAAGTTGTGACTTTTTTCGAAGGGTTGTGATTTTTTGATGAGTTGTAACTTTTCCAAAGAATTGTGATTTTTTCAATAAGTTGTGACTTTTCCAAAGGGTTGTGACTTCTCAAAAGGTCATGACTTTTCCGATAAGACACAAAAAAATACTTGTTCATTCCACCCTTTGTTGACTATAAATAGAGGGGCTTCCTCTCATTTTTTTTAATCTTCTACTCTTCTTCTTCTTGCATTTTAAAAGATTTCGTGTGATTTATTGTCATCGAGTGAGTTCGAATAAGGCTATAACTGATGCCTTTGCTCTTAGTATATGCTGATTACTGTCGAGTTGTGAGTGGAAAGAAAGATTTCATTTTGGTAAAAACAGAAAATGTACATTTTTGTCGGTGTATTACTTGTGTCATTAGTTGTATGACAACCTGGTGCTGCCTTTTCTCCAATAATTTTATCATATCAAAATTAAATCAGTTGCTAATACTGGTCCATTTGTAACTTGCTAAGTGCATGGTTGTGGTGTTAACTCCCCTTTGATGATATGCTTCAATGTTCTACCAACAATAGAAGAATTAAGCAAAAAGAAGAGAAAGTTTATCTTGAGGATTACTGGAAACGTATCCCTTTACTCAATATTTCTTTGGTGTCTCTACATGCATTTTGTATCTTCACCTTTTCTCTTCTTTTTTTAACCGTTTGTGAAGGAACACACCATCATTATTATTGTCAAAATGCGGTTGTCTTTACCTCCCCTTTTGATAGTGATCTTTGATGTTTGAGTGAGCTGCCTTGTTTTTTTCCTTAGAGTTGTTGACTGATGAACTTCTCGATTGGCACTATCGATAGGCCATCAATTTGCATAATAAATGCATCAGTATGTAATGTTCCAATATATGAAGTTAACATGATGTAGTCTAAATTCATTTGTTTTTTTTAACAATTTCTCTTGTGATGTAAATACATGCTTCTGAACATCTTTTTCCAAAATTATTAAACTTCTCAAGAGTTAGAGAATTGTTACAATTTGTTTTTTTGATGCTCAAGACAATATAATGACTTTATTTATCAATGTTACTTATGTGATTTAGAATGTTAGGAAGTTTGCTTTAAAATAGTTATTATTATATAAACATTGTCCTTTTGTTTTACTTATTTACTATTTCTTAATATTACCATATTTTAGACGAAGAAAAGTTCATATATATATATATATATATATATATATATATTTGGGTAGGTATTTGTATTTAAATTAAAGTATTATATATGTCACACATGTATTATCAAGTTAACAAGATCTTCTTACTTCAAAATATATTATTTTAAATTGTTCCGGGTTCTTTTATTTTTTTTGAAAAACTCACAACAAATGTGAAAATATGTGAATGTTTATGAATCATTTAAAAATTATCATTTACAAAATAAATTTTATTTTCAATAATATGGAATAAACATTTTCATTTTGTCCCTACACTAAATTAAAATCTAATAACTATATAAAATTATAACAACATTAATTAAAAGTCCTATTTATTTATGTTAGTATAAAATTTATTAGAAATACAACTATTGCACATTAATTCTTTAGTTATAACATTATAATTTCTCTTAGTTATTACTAATTATTGCAAATGTTATTCACACTTTTAACATTCTTTAGTTATAAGATTATGAATTTTCATAGTTATTACATTAATTATTTCTTTCATCTTTTCTTATCTTAACTTTTGACCAATAATTTTTTATATTAATATACCGACCCTATATATGTGATAACACAATGTTGTTATTTTTCCTTGGACGAATCATGCTTTATTGAATAAATTGAATTTTTTTTACAAGTATATGAACTACATATGTGTTGGGTGTAAGATAAACAAGTGATTATATATATGATTTCACAGATAGAATATATTCTTTAATTTCAGTTTTTAGTTTTTCCGGTAAAAAAAAAGGAAACATTTCTCAGTTAACCAGGATAGTCAGATAACTAGCTTTGATTTATTTACACAGTCAATTGAGAAGTCAAATATGAGAGCCAACAACAAGCACGCCATTTATTATGTTATAACTTATAAAATAAAAATTAATATACAAAAATTAGTTCTAAAAAATAAAATATAGTTCTTCTCTTTACATGTTCATATGACATCTGAATAGTTTAACATGAAATACACGTGCAAACACATCGGGTAAGATGACAAAAAAAAATACACAACAAATATCGTCTATAAGGTGATATTATTGAGATACAACCAATTACATGATTGAACCTCAACAAATTGAAATAACTATATGCATTTAACTAATAAAAAAAATTCATTGATCATTTTTATAGGTTCGCGCGATTAAGAGATATATATGATGATCCACATTGAACATTCACAAAAAAATCTGCAATATTATTTTGTACAAAGCTTATTATTCAAATCTTCGCTTAAATAAGAAATACTATTTACTATAACATATATTTTCTGAATTGGTAACCACGTGCAACGCACGTGTCAAAAAACTAGTTATAATAAATACTCACATTCCATTTAACACTGTTGTTATATATTTATGAATAAAAATATAAATACACATATAAATTATATATATATATATATATATATATATATATATATATATATATAACTTTTTTACTTCACTTAAATAGTACTCTTACAATAATTTTATACAAGAAATAAAAATATACATTTTAACAAATATATAATAAAATTAATTGAAAATAAATACAGATTACTGTTAAAAGTGGGAAGCCTCAAATTGCAAAGTTGGATCGATTACCAATTTATCTTTATACTAAATTAAAGTAGTATAAAATATCTAATGAATTAATTATTAAATAAGCTTAAATTGATAAGTTAAATGAACGACCATTTTGCCTTCCGATCTAAAACTATTTCTGTAATATTTTATGAAGTAAGAAGTAAGCTTATAATCTAATAAAAAATTAAAAGAAGGACAAAAAAAAATTAAGAATAAATAGTAAATTATATCACTATTTTTTTTTTTGTTTGGTTAAAAGGGCTTTTTATTTATAACACAACTAGATCAACATTACATAGGGGTTATTCTCCCTCTCTGCTTCAACGTGATCATACAGTGTATGTTGAATTACTTTAACTACGTCATTATTATGCACTTCAGAACCCAATCTATAATTCAATTTAAAATTAATATTTGCCCATTTGCATTCCTTATAAAACTTCAGTAAATATATATATATGTAACCGCCCACTACAACTCTTTTAATTAGAGAAATTAATACCCAACTTTTCTTCTTCTTTTGCTTTTTATTTACCCTCATAATCTAATTTTGCTAATTATAGGGTGTGTTTGGTATGTAGGAAAATGTTTTCCTAGAAAATGTTTTGATTTTTGACTTAATTTCTCATGTTTGGTTGGTGAGTAAAAAATATTTTTCGGAAAAGATTTTTTAGTGTTTGATTTATGAATGATTTTTTTTTTTGAGAAAATATCTTTTATTTTTACTAGAGAGTAGTTTTTTAAAAACAAACTTAAAATTTTTTTTGGGGGTGGGGGTGGGGGTGGGGGGGTCGAGGGTAGGGGTGAAAAAATAAAAAATTGAAGTTGAAATTTTTTTAAAAAAGAAAACTTAAATTTTCTTTTTTTGGAGGGGGGGGGGGGGGGGGGGGGGGGGGGGAGGTCGAGAGTAGGGGTGAAAAATAAAATTTTGAAGTTGAAAATATTTTTTAAAAACAAACTTATTTTTTTTGGGGGGTGGGGGGTGCAGCGGGGGGGAAAGTCGAGGGTAGGGGTGAAAAAATAAAATTTTGAATGGTTTTTTTTTAAAAAAACAAAATTAATTTTTTTTGAGGGGTGGCTGGAGGTGGAGGGAAGGTCGAGGGTAGGGGTGAAAAAAATAAAAAAATTAGAGTAGAAAATATTTTTTAAAAACAAACTTAAATTTTATTTTTGGAGGGGGGGTGGGGTGAAAAAAAATAAAAAATTGGAGTAGAAAATATTTTTTAAAAACAAACTTAAATTTTATTTTTGGAGGGGGTGGGGGTCGAGGGTAGGGTGGATTGGGGTAAAAAAAATAAAAATTGAAATTGAAAATACCTTTTAAAAATAACTTTTTTTTTTTTGGGGCGAGGGGGGGTGGTAGGGGGGGTGAGGGTGAGGGTGGGGTAAAAAAATAAAAAAAATTGAAGTTAAAAATATTTTTTAAAAACAGATTTAGATTAGATTTTTTTTTGGAGGGGGGAGATATTTTTTAAAAACAAACTTAAATTTTATTTTTGGAGGGGGGTGGGGTGAAAAAAAATAAAAAATTGGAGTAGAAAATATTTTTTAAAAACAAACTTAAATTTTATTTTTGGAGGGGGTGGGGGTCGAGGGTAGGGTGGATTGGGGTAAAAAAAAAATAAATTGAAATTGAAAATACCTTTTAAAAATAACTTCTTTTTTTTTTGGGGCGAGGGGGGGGGGGTGGTAGGGGGGGTAAGGGTGAGGGTGGGGTAAAAAAATAAAAAAAATTGAAGTTAAAAATATTTTTTAAAAACAGATTTAGATTAGATTTTTTTTTGGAAGGGGGAGGGCTGGTTTGAGGGTAGGGACAAAATAAATTGATTTTTCAACAAAAAAAATTGTAATTTGAAGTTGGAGGAGAGTTTTGAAAAATGTTTTCCTTAATTTTTGAAGGAAGTCATTTTCCTTAAATTTGAGGAAAATAGGTTGATTTGGAAAGGGAAAAGGGTCAAAAATACCCCTCAACTTTGTTTTATTGGTTGCTTATGCCCTTACCGTTAACATAAAGTTATTTTTACTCTTGTCGTTACATTTTTCAAATTTTTTAACACAACCAAACATGAGAAAATTAAAAAACAAAAAATATTTTCCTTCATACCAAACACACCCATAATGTTCACTTATTGTTATAATAAAATAAAATAAAGTAGGAGAATGAAGAGTTGTAAGCATAATTATTTATAATGTTATCATCAAAAGCTATGAGAGAAACTTTTCATTTCTCTATCAATTGCCAAAGATAATATATAAGAAACGAAAGTATTAGATAATTGTTGTAAATACTTTCTCTATCCCTAATTACTTATCCATTTTTCCCTTTTTAGTTGTCCCTAATTATTTGTCAATTTTGATAAATCAAGAAAGGACAAAATATTTTTCTCTATCATACTCTCAATTTATTACTTTGAAAAATGTAGAACTTCTTGAAGATCTTAAGTTTTTAATTTATCCACTTCATAATTAATAGGGATAAAATGGTAAACTCACTATATCAATAAGGGGGGGGGGGGGGGGTTGGGCTTAGGGACAAAATAAATTGATTTTTTCAACAAAAAAAATTGTAATTTGAAGTTGGAGGAGAGTTTTGGAAAATGTTTTCCTTAATTTTTGAAGGGAAGTCATTTTCCTTAAATTTGAGAAAAATAAGTTGATTTGGAAAGGAAAAAGGGTCAAAAATATCCCTCAACTTTGTTTTATTGGTTGTTTATGCCTTTACCGTTAAAATAAAGTTATTTTTACCCTGCTATTACATTTTCCAAAACTTTTAACCCAACCAAACATGAGAAAAAAATATTTTTCTTCATACCAAACACACCCATAATGTTCACTTATTGTTATGATAAAATAAAATAAAGTAGGAGAATAAAGAGTTGTAAACATAATTATTTATAATGCTATCATCAGAAGCTATGAGAGAAACTTTTCATTTTTCTATCAATTGCCAAAGATTATATATAAGAAATGAAAGTATTAGATAATTGTTGTAAATACTCCTTTTGTCCCTAATTATGTCCACTTTTTCATTTTTAGTTGTCCCTAATTACTTGTCCATTTTGATAAATCAAGAAAGGACAAAATATTTTTCTCTATTATACCCTCAATTTATTACTTTGCAAAATGTAGAACTTCTTGAAAATCTTAAGTTTTTAATTCATCACCTTCATAATTAATAGAGATAAAATGATAAACTCACTATATTAATTATTATTTTCTTAATATGTGTGTCAAATTAAAAGTGAACAAGTAATTAGGAACAAAGAGAGTATATCATTTAAATGTGGGTGTCTATCAATTTTAGGTGTAATTTTCATCATTGTGTGTATTAATACCACATGACTTTCACTATTTCATCATTGATCTTCCACATTTTCATAATCTTTTCACATTCTCAAGAATCATAATCTTTTCACATTCTCAAGAAATTAATGGCATATTTTGGCACTCTTTGATTTTACTCGATGAGAAGTACTAATTGGCCAAAATTTAGGCAGAAAATTAAAAAAACTAGAATATTTTTTCATTTTAAAATAAACCGGTCTTTTTTCCATTTTTTAGTTAAAAGGTATTAAAGTTAAAAGGGTAAAAATATTTAAAAAGGTAAAATAACATAGTTAAAATATTATTCTGGCCAAATTCTGATAATTTTTTTTTTCCTTACTCAATTATATCCTATAAGTAGTGGCATTGGACACAACATTATAAACACTTCGAAGAGACTTGGGTACACCATAAGAAATATAAAAAAAAAATCATCCTTTATCTCTATATTTCTATTACTTTTTATCCTTTATTATCATGTCATTTCAGAACACTGATTACTTTATTTTTCATATATTCTTTTATTACTTATAGAAAAGAAATGTGTACAAATTTTTAGATCTTTCTAATGGAGCTTGCAACAAGAGAAGGGATGATTGAAATCAATCTTTTAACGGTCGAGTTGGATCATGATCATTTTCATGTTCTATGAAATTACTTTGTGTCCTTTTTGTTTTATGATCATATTTGACAAAATATATCGCTAGGAGTGTAAAGGAGTGTGAAACACAACTAGCACCCTGTTTGATGCAGAGTTATTTAATTTTATCTTGCTCTTGTCATATGCCAAATATTACATAATTCTCACTCCTTCACTTAAGTTGTCTGAATTCTAAATCTGTCTTCGGTTATTAGAAAAGCTAGCCTCCAATTCATAATGATCATTCTTGACACTTACTATTCAATAAAAATATTGTAATAAAATATTGACTATTATTCTACATTATGGATAATTTTTTTTTTTTTTGTTGAATTCTTTTTCAAAACCACATCAAAATGTAATAAAATATTTTTTTTGAATGACACTGTTGGAAATTTGTATATGTAACTTATGTTCCAAGTTCAAAAAAATGAATTGTGTAAATAAAAATTTGAAATCATCATATACAAATTTAATGAAATATAAGTATTTCTAATCGATAAATAAAAAGGAAACAAAAGTATTATCCGCTTTACATAAGTTCAACTTCCATTATCCATATAATTAGACATCAAATCGATAAATAAAAAGGAAATAAAAATGCTATCCGCTTTACATAAGTTCAACTTCCATCATCCATATAATTAGACATCAAATCAATAAATAAAGATTTTAATCGGCAATCATTATATATTTTTATGTTCTAAGAAAATGTTCCTTGATTTTAGTTAACAAACGAAAGGATTCAAACCAGGTTATCATTGATTACATGTTTAGGGTAGTGAGACAAAGACCTTACTACAACTTCTTCTTTTCATAATTTTTTTATTTTACTATGTTATGTAAGCTAGACTATTTTATTTTTTATGTTAGGCTCAACGTAAAAATTTAGAAGATCAGAACGCCTATATGAAGTTGAAAGTTACTTTTACCTATTAAAAAATATATTATCTCTTTAGGATTATTGTTGTGTAATATAAAAATGCAAAACATTAAACAATATGAATGTATATGAAAACTTTTTGAATTTTGATGGAACTTTTATCATTTTTAATAAATAAATTGTGCAACTTATTATATTCTGAATTGATGAATTCGTACGATGTTTAAGTTGAAATCATTTAAATGGAATTGCTAATAGTCACAAAGTTGTTCTTGAACATAACGTTACGATCTTTTTTGTGCACTTCTTGCCTCTGAAGTGCCTCTTAATTGATAGAAATACATAAGATGTATGAGTGCCAACCACCATATAAAGATTTTGTAATTTTGCCTTGAACACAGGTGTAAAACACGTGTCCAGGACTAGTGAAGGAATAAAAAGTGAGATTGTAACATTCGGGTTCAATCGTTATAGAAAATCCTATGGGGAAAATTTTTGGGTCAGAAAACTTTTTCGTAGTAACTTGGAATTTTCCAACCTAGTCCAGATTTGGATGAAATCGGAGTCATTAAAGTCTAGGAAAATCTGGTAGCAATTGGGTGATCTAATTATGAAATTGATCACATGAGTAGATAGATAAGGCGTTAAGGAATCCAAATGACTTTACAGAATTGAATTCGGGCGAGTAGAACTCCTGAAATTGAACTTAGCGTGAACGGGTATTTTCTGAGTGTCGTTAGTTGAAGGTGTGTTGTGAAATGGGGGTTTTAGAATTATTAAAATAGCTCACTGGTTCCGTGCAAGCCGCTGGGGCAGAATTTCTGCCGCCAGGGCGGGGCCGCTGTAGCGGAGTGAGGACCGATGTGGCAGGTCCCACACGACTTAAGTCGGAAATAAACCCCAAAACGTCTTTATTCTACACTTTTCGACTTTGAGAGAAAGGAGATGAACCCTAGGCGATTCTTGACAGTTTTCCACCATCTTTAAGGCTAAAGGTAAGGTTTTAACTCCCCGAATTCATTTTTCAATCCGTAGACGTAATCTAATGGGTAAATATCGATGGTTGAGAGTTTTGATCTGAGAATTATGGTGGGAAAAACTCTAATTTGGGTAGTGGGATCATGGGTATGATCTATGGTTGTTAGAATTGTTAGTAATCCGAGTAATTAGTGATTGTTTATTGATTCCCGTATTATATTGATTGTTTGTAGACCAAGAACAAGCGAAACAAATTTGGAAAGGGAAGAATCAAGTTTCTTAGGGTTTCAAGCTTGTTTCGAGGTTGGTGATGGTTGTGATTCTATGATTATGTGATGTATGTTTGTTCTTACTTCACTATGATATATGTTTGTATGTGAATGTTGCATTATTGATCACATTAATTGTAAATGAGGATATATGAATGATGAATGCCATAAATCATGACTTGATTGTATGATTATGAGAATGAACTTTGTGATTGTGATTGTGACTTGTTTAATAGATCGGGTGTTGCGTTTCGACACACTAATTTGGATCGGTTGCCACGTTTCGGCATAATTATTGGATCTGTTGCCACGTTCTGGCATAATCATTAAATTGGGTACCACGTTCCGGTATGCTAACAGTTTGGGTTTGGGTTCCATCAGAGGACCAATGATTTGATATAATTGTGTATCTTGAGAAATGTGAAACTGTTCGTTGTTTGTAAATGATGATGATATTGTATATGTTCGATATATGCATGTGATTATATTGTTGTAATGGCTTATGTATGTTGCACTTAGTGGGATAGCCGCGTGATCCTACCATACAACACTGTGGTTGTGTACTGATACTGCACTTGCTCTTTCTTTGTTGAGTACAGGGCATCTTCAGGCGGCTATTAATACCTCACTTAGAAGATCAGTGATCGTCGTTGCTCCCGTCAATGCTCCAGTTGAGGAATCTGCAGCGAGGTTGCGGTCGAGGCTGGGGTAGAGGAAGAGCTAGGGGTAGAAGCCGAGGAAGAGTGGCGCCTACTGGGGATGGAGCACCGGTTGGAGATACTCCCAGAAATGAGGCCCCTCCTGCGCATCATGATGAGGTAGAGGAGAACGTAGATGTTAAGGATGAGGAGAATGTTGGGCAAGGGGAAGAGTTGCGGGCTTAGACTACATGTATTCCTCCTTTAGACCCATTGTTAGCTCAATAGATCATGTCATTCTTGAAAGGGTTGGTTGGTTCTGGAGTGCTTTCCTCTGTTCAAGCAACTCAAGCTCCTACTAATCCTCATGTTGCTAGCACTGTGCCCAAGGTGGGTAGGACTGGAGGTAATGATGCATTCTTCCGTCCTTTGTTGGGTTCTGTTATGACTGGTAATGAGCATGAAATGTTGACTAAGTTTTTGAAGCTAAAGCCTCATGTATTTCTTGGTTCTGAGAGTGAGGATGCTTATGCGTTTATTTTAGACTGCTATGAGAGACTTCATAAGTTGGGAATTGTCCATCAGCATGGGGTTGAGTTCGTGACTTTTCAACTTCAAGGTGAGGCTAAGCAGTGGTGGAGAGCTTATGTGGAGTGCAGATCTTCAACCTTACCCCCACTCTCTTGGACCTAATTTCATGCTCTGTTTTTTAGAGAAATATGTGCCTAGGACTTTGAAAGATCGTAAGAAGGATGAGTTCATGGCTTTGGAGCAAGGTGGTATGTCTGTGGTTGTTTATGAGGCCAAGTTACATGTTTTTTTCTAGATATGCTACTCAATTGGTGACTACTGAGGAGGAGAGGATCTGTTTATTTATTAGCGGACTAAACTCTGAGTTGCAGGTATTTTCTGTTCATATGACCTCTGCAGAGAGGAGCTTTAATGAGGTAACTGACATTGTTAAGAAAGTGGAGGGGGTGAGGCGAGACGGTTAGGCTAAGACATTGGCTAAAAGGGCCAAAAACTCGGGTAACCCTCAAGGTTCTTACTCTAGGGGGTCCGGAAGGCCAACGCAGCCAACCTAATTCAGTTTGTTATGCCCGCCTCTACAGGTAATTACTCGAGAACTCCATATCATAATTTGATTCAGGATAGCTAGGGAGCCGCACCTTCGGCGGGCAGCAGGCCATCTTTTGATCGTACATGTTATAACTGTGGTGAACCTGGGTATATGAGGAGAGATTGTCCCCACCCATGCATGATGGATTCTGCGCAACAGTAGACTAGAGCAGTGGTACCCGTGGGAAATGGTAATAATGGTCGAGGGCATCCACAAGGTGAGGAAGGAGGTAATCAACGAGGCTGTGGGGGTAGATGTAATGGTAATGCAGGCAGAGGTGTAGCGCAGTCAGGCAGGAAAGTCGTCCGTCAAGATGATAGGGCTCAGTGTTATGCCTTTCCGGGAAAGAATGATGCAGAGGCGTCTGACGCAGTGATCACATGTACTATTCTTTTTTGTGACCGGATGGCTAATGTGTTATTTGATCCTGGTTCTACTTATTCTTATGTATTCGTGCGATTTGCCTCAAAGTTTGATATGATTTGTGATATACTTGATGCCCCTATCCATGTTTCTACCCAATTGAAGAGTTTGTCATAGTCACCCATGTCTATCGTGCTTGTCCTATTGTGTTTATGGTTTTTAGACTTGGGGCTAATTTGGTGATTTTGGATATGACTGATTTTGATCATCTTAGGCATGACTTGGTTGCCCCCTATTATGTTGTGCTTAATTGTAATACTAAGTTTGTAACTCTAGAAATTCCGAGAAGGGAAAAGTTAGAGTGGGAAGGGTTGTACAAGCCTAAGCAAGCTAAGATCATATCCTCTATTCGGGCTAGTAAACTGGTACACCAGATTTGTTTGGATTATTTGTCTCATATTCGGGATGTTGAGGTTGAGTCTCCATCTATTGAGTCTATTCCTGTGGTGTTAGAATTTAGAGGAGTGTTTCCTAATGATTTGCCGGGTATGCCTCCGGATAGGGATATAGACTTCTGCATTGAGTTAGAACCTGGTACCCATCCCATTTCCATCCCTCCATATCGCAGGGCTCCGGCAGAATTAAGAGAGCTTAAGGCTCAAATCCAAGAGTTTCTTGATAAGGGATTTATTCGTCCTAGTGCTTCCCCATGGGGTGCTCCAGTTTTGTTTGTTAAGAAAAAAAATGGTAGTATGAAAATGTGTATAGATTACCGGCAATTGAATAGGGTCACTATTAGAAATAAGTATCCTTTACCTCGAATAAATGATCTTTTTGACCAATTGCAAGGTGCGTTAGTTTTCTCTAAGATTGATCTAAGGTCTGGCTACCATCAATTGAAAATTAGGCCTGAGGATGTGCCCAAGACGGCGTTTAGAACTCGCTATGGGCACTATGATTTTCTAGTTATATCTTTTGGTTTGACTAATGCGCCTGCAGCTTTCATGAGTTTGATGAATGGGGTGTTCAAGTCATTTCTTGACTCATTTGTGATAGTCTTTATTGATGATATTTTGGTCTATTCGAAAGGTGAGGAAGAGCAAGCCGACCATCTTCGTATTGTTCTGGGTGTTCTTGGAAAACAAAGGTTGTATGCAAAATTTTTGCAGTGTGAATTTTGATTGACTTCAGTTGCATTTTTGGGACATGGAGTTTTGAAAGAAGGGGTAATGGTAGATCCCCAAAAGATTGAAGTGATTAGGAATTGGGTTCGACTAAGTTCTGTGACTGAAATTAGGAGTTTTGTGGGGCTTGCCAGTTATTATCGTCGATTTGTGAAGAATTTTTCTTCCATTGCCACACACTTAAACAAATTTGCCAAAAAAGAGGTACCATTTGAGTGGATTGAAAAATGTGAAGAGAGCTTCCAAAAGTTAAAGACTCTCTTGACCACTGCACCTATTCTAGCATTACCGGTAGAAGGTAAAGATTTCATTATTTATTGTGATGCTTCACATTCTGGTTTGGGTGTTGTGTTGATGCATGATAAGAACGTTATAGCTTATGCACCGCGTTAATTAAAGTTGCATGAGAGGAATTACCAAACACATGATTAGGAGTTGGTAGCGGTAGTGTTCGCTCTTAAGATCTGACGACATTATCTCTATAGGGTTAAGTGTGAGGTGTTTACTGATCATCGTAGTTTGCAGCATGTGTTCACTCAAAATGATCTAAATTTGAGATAACAAAGGTGGATGGAATTACTCAAGGATTATTATGTACCATTCAGTACCATCCAGATAAGGCTGATGTAGTGGCAGACGCTTTGAGTAAAAAAACGGTGAGTATGAATAGTTTAGCTTGCTTGATGTATCCAAGCGACCCTTGGCAAAGGAAATTCAGACCTTGGAGTCTAAGTTCATGCAGTTGGGCATCTCAGAAGGAGGTGGGGTGCTAGCAAGCATTGTAGTTAGGGCCATATTTATTGAAGAGATCAAGGCAAAACAATGTGAGGATGAAAATTTGAATGAACTTAAGAAGAAGACTGCGATTGGTAAGGCATAAGAGACCACTCTTGATGCGAAAGGTGTGCTCAATTTTAAAGGAAGAATTTGTGTTCCTCGAGTTGATAACTTGATTCAGAAACTGTTGACAGAATCCTATGGCTCACGATATTCTATTCATCCGGGTGTGACCAAGATGTACCGAGATTTGAAGTGAATTTATTGGTGGCTGGGCATGAAGAAGGATATAGCGGAGTTTGTGGCTAAGTGTCAAAATTGCTAACAAATGAAGTATGAACATCAAAGGCCTGCAGATTTGCTTCAAAGAATGCCAATTCTGGAATTTTAGCGACCCTAAAAAATGAACTAGTGAAACTAGAGCCTCACATGTGAGTTTGGAGTTGAGAACTTGATGAAATGATGAGAAATGACCGTGACGTCCGGAAACTAGTCATTTGAACTAGTGAGTTGTAAGGGTCAACTTTAAATGGTCATATCTTTTAGCTCAAAATGAATTAGGTGGGCCATTACCTATCCAATTAAAGGTCTTTGAGTCCTCTTTCCAACGCCACCGAGTTTGCCCAATTCCGATTTTGGAGTAAAAAGTTATGCCCGAAATAGTGAAGCACTGTCCAAAAGGACGAGTTTAGACGGGTTTAGTGAACATTTTTTTAAGTCAAGACTTTGTGGGTCCAACTAAGTGAGGGGTAGTTTGGGCATTTATTTTTTAGTTTGTTTTTATTATTTTAGGTATATTAGATCATTTAAATGAGGGTTATAACTTCATTCTCCTCTTAAAATTTCCAAATCATTCCCTCTCTCAAATATTTCTCTCTAACTCAAGGAAGAGGTCAAGTTGGAGCTAGGGTTTCGAATTGAAGGTTTCTTGCATCAAATTTTCGTGGGTTTTCTCAATACTAAGGTATGGTGGCTCTTTATCTAAAGCTAGTTTTCGCTTTAGAACCAATTTCAAAGGGTTTTCAAATTCTCAAAAGTTATGAAAAACTACTATTTCTTACTCTACTCAAGGGTTCTTGCATTAAATGGTTTTAAATGATGGATTGTGATATTGTTGATATTAAATTGATGTTTTCAAGTGAAAAATCTCATGAACCCTTGATTTCACAAATTTCTATATTTGACTTACGAAATGGGTTTGTTGATAATGATTGGGTATTGATGAATTTATGCTTAGAATAGATTGTATTGTTGATGTTTATGATTTTCTATATCTATTGATTAATGTTGAGGATGGCTTTGGAGGATGGTAAGTTGGCTTAATCTCATATTATTGACATAATTGTTCTTGCTTGGTTTGATCCACTTATGGTGGAGGTGTTTAATTATGGATTGTATTATGAATATGGCCTTGAAGGCATTTCCTATTGAATTAAAGTGTTATCAAGTTATGAAGTGTTATAGTACTATGTGAAGGTAAATATGTGAAGGTATTCTTATGGTTATAAGGTGATCTTGTACAAAGTGTTATTGTATTGTTATATTATTATATATAAATGAGGCTATATGTAAAGTCCTATATGAAGCTATATGTAAAGTTTGTGTGAAGCTATAATGTGAAGATGTTCTAATGGTATTAATGTGATATTGTATAAAGTGCTAGTATGCTAATGAGAAAGCATGTTTCTCTTGAAATGATGATATGTGGTGATGATGGACTATGATGAGTCTTTGTAAGATGATGATGTAGCTCATATGCTAGACTTGAGTATCTTGTCTTGTGTCATGAAAGCTTGATTTTATATATGAATGTTTGGTTGGGTTATGACTTAGTAATGGAGCTCTTCCTATAAATGCTAAAAGAGAAATTCTAGGCCAAGACTTGAATCGGTAGAACTAAGAAATGGTGCCCTTTCATAAGTCTAGCTTTCCTAAATAAATGTGAAACCTTGAAGTGGTGAACCCTAGGGGTAATGACCTTCTTCTTGAGTGAAATGCTAGACTTAGAGATGGATGGAGCCGGAACGACATGAAAATCCTTATCTAAGAAAGTCAAATGAGCTATCCTTATGAACCTTGATTGGCCATAACTAAGAAATGGGGCCTTTCTTGGGAAGAGATACTATGAGTTGGTTGAACTAGAAAAGGAACCCTCTCTAGTACATATGTGAATGAAAATACTCTATGGGAAACAAGGCTAGCACCGAGTGGATGTGGTTAGGATGGTGGCCCTACTTGAGTATGAGACTAGGGCACAATGAACATCCTTGGACATCCCCTAAACCATGTGCCTACATGGGTTGATTATTAGTTCTACCTTTGGCAAGTAGAACACCTTCCACGGAGTAGGGTAGACTCCGGATTCCATGCCTAGCTAGTATGGTCTATGTCGGTTATGCCTATTCCCATCATGTGGGATGTGCACTCTAGTTATTGGATAGGTTCTACAAAGTGTAGGTGGTAGTATGAGATGCTATCTACACATTGCACGAGTAGGCCTAGAAGATGCTAAAGTGAGTTCCCTAAGTCTAAATGACTATTAAGTGGAAGTCCCCTAAATGCTAAATGTCTCCTAAAGTGGTTCATTAAAGAATTTTGACTTAGCATGTTATATTGTCATGGTACATTCCTTATCTATGGTAACCCTTAGGAACACTTAGGTGTATATAAAGAGATTGTATGGGCGGTCACTTCATGTTTCACTTAAGTGTGGCTTTGGGTAACTTGAGATAGAGGTCATGAAATGATGAAAAGGCTTACTTGTCAATTATATTCATGTATTGTACATTGGTACTAGTTGAGTATGTCTATTATGTGGGTATTGTCTTATATATGGATGATGACTTGAAATGTGTCTCTTATAATTGTGATATGAAGGTTTTATCAAAAATGGCATGAAAACACATATTTCAAATAAATGTCCTTTTTTAGCATGTTTTTGCATGGTCATCATACTTAGTACTTAATTGTGCTAATTCCATATGTTCTCTATTTTCTACAAGTGTAGGTTCCGGCAAGTGAGCGGGTTTTGTAGTAAACTTGGGATTTGAAGTTCTTCCTAGATTTTGTGGTATGTCCTCATATGTCGAGGGCAAGACTTTTCTATTCTAGTTTTATGATAAAATTCTTGTAATAGACTTAATAGACTTCTTTTGATTGTAAAGGGTCGTGTCCCTAGTATGTTTTCACGTTTATGTCTAAGATGGCTAAGAGACTTAGTATTCCGCTTGTGTACTTTTGAATGATGTTTTTAAAAGTGACCTTTGAGTCTTATGGGATTTTATTTAAAGAGTTTTTCATTCCGCACTATTTTACATATCTAATGTGATGAATGCTAAGGGCTTGTATGAGACCTCCGAGAGGTTGAATACACATGTTACGACTTAAGGATACTCCCGGGTCGTGACAAGAATGGAAGTGGGAAATGATAGCCATGAATTTTGTGGTTGGTCTTCCCAAGACTTTGGGTAAATTTGATTCTATTTGGGTAGTGGTTGACAGATTGACTAAGTCAGCCCATTTTATTCCGGTAAGAATAGATTATAATGCTGAACAATTGGCTAAAGTTTATGTGAAAGAGATAGTGAGGTTGCATGGGGTGCCCCTTTATATCATCTCAGACTATGGTACCCAATTCACATCCAAGTTTTGGAGGAAGTTACATGATCAATTGGGCACACAACTCACTTTTAGTACAACCTTCCATCCACAGACATACGGGCAGTCAGAGAGGACTATTCAAGTTTTAGAGGACATGTGTGATTGATTTTGGAGGGCTTTGGGATAAATTCATACCTTTGTGTGAGTTCTCCTATAATAATAGTTATCACTCCAGCATTGATATGACACCATTTGAGGCATTTATGGGAGGGGATGTAGATCACCCATAGGATGGCTGGAAGCTGGAGATGTGAAATCGTTGGGGGTTGATTTGGTGAATGATGCTTAAGATAAGGTGAAGAGTATTCAAGCTAAGCTCTTAGCCTCCCAAAGTAGACAGAATGTCACGACCCGATTTATTCAAGTCATGATGGCATCTACTATAACCCACCAGCAGGTAAGCCAACTCGTAACCCGGAACAAGTAATGAGTCTGAGGGTAGAAATTAAACAAGAGTAGGAAAATAACAACATAAACAGGCGGAAGCAACCCAAAACATAAATACAAATAAAGATCCCTCCCAGAACCTGGAAGTCACCAGTACAGAGCTACTACAAAATGAGTACAAGTCCCAAAACTGGACAACAGAGACTGGACTGTCTCGAAAGGAAAAAGACAAGTCTATATATACAGATGGAGACTGAAATAGTACAAAACGCCGTGTGCTCACCCCCGTCTCCGGATAAGTCTACTCCAAGCTCGATCAACGCTGGCTACTAGTGCTCGGACCTGCATCACAAAATAGATGCAGAGCGTAGCATGAGTACCAAAACAACAGGTACCCAGTAGGCATCATAGGCCGATTGAGCAAGATAAGCAAAAGTGAACTGAAATGCAAATAAAGGGTCACATCAAGTGCAAAGAGTAGTAAATGGGGGTATGTACACGAGCGTACAGGCAACAAAGACAAGTAATCTAACTAACTCCGCCGGGCTCCCATAAACCCGACGGGTACGCTCGTGCACAATAAAAGAAACCACCTGCACGGACCCCCATAAGCCCGGCAGATGCACCGGCAGTTGAAGTAAAATAATGGAGCTAGAAGGTCTATCACAATATTACCAATTTTCGGACTTTTAACTGAACCATTCCCAATCATATTCCAGGATCTCATTACGTCCCGGACTTTAATCAGAATCTCTCCAACCTCTAAAACCTCGACCTACAGATGCGAGTAATCAAGACTAAACTGAAGCTTTAGTGAGGAATTGGGAATACACCACGTGTAAGCTGGACCACGGACTCGAACCGGGTACTATAGCTAATGAGTCAACCTATATGGGCTGGACCACGGACTCGAATCGGGTGCTGTAGCCAAAGGTCGGGCACGGGTGGGTTGGACCACAAACTCTAACCGGGTACTGTAGCCAACACCAGATCACAGGTAAGCTGGACCACGGACTCTAACCGGGTACTGTAGCTAAACCTGGACATAAGTAAGCTGGACCACGGACTCTAACCGGGTACTGTAGCTAAGCCTGGACATAAGTAAGCTGGACCACGGACTCTAACCGGGTACTGTAGCTAATAGAAAAGCAGGGCATTATGGATACAAGGTCATAAGCTGAGTTACCGACTATCAGACTCAAGTCTGCTACATCAGTCTACAAGGAGCTGACCGTTCTAAACGACGTCAGAAAAAGTTCTACTGCCCAACGACATCCGAAATCTCGCAAGTCTATGGAAACACTAGTCTAAGCCTAGACTAAGGCCAAACATACTTCAAATCAATATTATCATATACACCACAAGGTATGGATGTTCAATAATATCAAGAGACATGCTGTCATAATCCAATACTTTCCCGAAATAAGGTCTAAGGCAGGGATTATAGAAATTTAGCATGCTTGACACCCGAACCCCTCCATACTCAAGCAAATCAATAACAAATGCCTAAACATGCTCAATCTCACGAGGGAAAGCCATAGCCTACCTGAAAGTCGACCATGCGTGCTCCAACTCACGGTACCAGAACTTTTCCCCTCCGAACGGTCTCCAAATGCTTCCCAACTAACAAAAGGTTAATCACCTCGTCATTACGAATATATTGACACTAAAATTATATTTTTCGGAGACGGACCCAAACTCGGGTCTAAAACGGGATTGTGGGACCCACAATTGGAATCCCAAAAATGAATCCGTGAAAACGTCCCAAATACCTTACTAAACTAATACCCCAAAATTCAGCACAAACAGATGCCTAAAACATAGCAAATCAGCCACAACAATTAACACTAGCAGCTCCTTGATCACCCATTTTTGGAAAAATGAGACCCTTCCAACCCAACAGATTCTACCACGACGATCCTTGCGAAAAACTCTACAAGTTAGCCTCAAGAATGACTCAAAACGGACCTAAGATGATCAAGATCTCACATTTCAAAATTCAACAACAATTCATTCCGAAAATCACCCTAGCAGTAGCTAAATTCGATTTCTTACCTCAAACGAAGCCTCCCCTCGCGTTCCTGAGATCACCTTTAGATTCCCCACGAAATTCTCTTGAAGTTAGCCTTTTGAATCACTTAATTCGGGCTTAAAATGGAGGAGAAATCTTATGTTGAAGATGTGAAAGAAATAATGGACGAAATTCGTCCTAAAATCTGGAAATTTCCAGATTTCCATCCGCTGCCACGTGGCGTCGCGTGGCTCTGCCACGTCACCGCCGCGTTAGAATTCTACAACCCTTCAAACTTAAATTTCGATGTTCCGGACTCGTTCGGAGTCGGAAAAATACAAACCATATATGGAATCTGATTGAAAATGATATTTCGGACTCAACGGTGAAGACGGAATTTCCATTTGGAGATCGCTTCGATGAAAAGTGGGTCCCACACCCAGTATCCTTTTGAGCCAGATTCCACAACTGCCATCTAAAGCCTCGGGAAGTGAACAAAGGGTCGTTCTCGACCAAAATCGATATTCCGAAGCTAACCTAGCTGTCGGAATTTTCATCTGAGCACGTCTTCTAAGAAGGTTGACCAAAGTCAATTTTTCAAGTTATAAAATCTCCAAAACTGGGAAACGGGCCTAAAACCCAAACGAACGACCAGACGACCGAACCGAACAGTCAGTGCCAGCAAGTCATAAATGACTTGGGGTCGCTACAGGAATGCTCTATACGAGGGAAAGAATTCTTTAATTTAAAAATGACCTGGAGGGTCATTACACAGAAGAAGTATGCAGACCATAAGGTTAGAGATATGACATTTCAGACTGGTGAGAATGTTCTTCTTAAAGTGTTACCCATGAAAGAGGTGATGAGATTTGGTAAGAAGGGCAAGCTTAGTCCTCGTTACATTGGTCCCTTTGAGGTTTTTGAATGTGTAGGGCCCGTGGCGTATATATTGGCTTTACCTCTTAATTTATTGGGAGTTCATTTGGTATTTCATGTGTCCATGTTGAAGAGATATCATGGCGACGGGGATTATATCATAAAGTGAGACTCAATTGTGTTAGACAATGACCTCCAATATGAGGAGGAACCAGTTGCAATTCTTGATCGTGATGTGTGTAAGCTAAGGACCAAAGAGATTAAGTCCGTGAAAGTTCAATGGAAGCATCATCCAGTCGAGGGAGCTACTTGGGAAACCGAGAGAGACATGCGAGACAAGTATCCATAATTGTTTGTCGATCCATGTACTACTCCATTCCTTCTTTAGCTTATTTTCCTAAGTTTGTAATTCGGGGACGAGTGATGGGTAAATTAGTATATATTGTAACGATCGGGTTCCGTCGTTATAGAAAAGCCAATGGGGAAACATTTTGGGTCGGAAAACTTTTTCGTAGTAATTTGGAATTTCCCAACCTAGTCTAGATTTTGACGAAATCGAAGTCATTAAAGTCTAGAGAAATCTGGTAGCAATTGGGTGATCTAATTATGAAATTGATATATGAGTAGATAGATAAAGCGTTAAGGAATCTGTACGACTTTACAGATTTGTGATTGTGATTGTGGCTTGTTGAATGGATTGGGTGTTGCGTTCCGACATACTAATTTGGATCGGTTGCCACGTTCCGACATAATCATTGGATCGGGTACCACGTTCTGGTTTGCTAACAGTTTGGGTTTGGATTCCATGAGAGGACCAATGATTTGATATAGTTGTGTATCTTGAGAAATGTGAAACTTTTCGTTATTCGTAAATGATGATGATATTGTATATGTTCGATATATGCATATGATTATATTGTTATAATGGCTTATATATGTTGAATTAGTGGGATAGCCGCGTGATCCTACCAGTACACTGTGGTCGTGTACTGATACTACACTTGCTCTTTCTTTGTTGAGTACAGGGCATCTTCTGGTGACTCTTGACAGACCTTGCTTAGAAGATCAGTGATCGTCGTTCGAATTCAAGGGTGAGTGAGTTCTCATCTATCTATGTTTACATTTCAGACTTAGACTTTCTAGTTAGTTATCAGTTATTAGTTTGGGGTTGTATCCCTTCTTGTTTAGACTTGTTGAAATTTAGATGTTTTGGTACATTGACTTTCAGGTTCTAAGAGTATTTTCCGCATTGTTTAGTTGTTATATCTTTTGGAATTTATGGGAACTTCAGTCTTTAGCTATTTAACTTTCTTCTGTAACTTAAATGCTTTAGTTTATTGTTTAGTTGCTTGGTTTGGGTTGTAGTAGTGGTTCTCCCACCGGAGGGTTAGTATGGGTGTCAATCACGACGGTCTGGGTCATGACAGAGAATAAAGTAGACAACCAATGTCATCAACGACATTTGGCATATGCTGCAAAACTGATGTGCATATAGCACTAACTCCAAACGGAGTAAAGCAGCAGCAATGCAACAATTACCCATTCCAACGGTAACATATGAAACGTCCACAACGGGCAGCAAAAAAAACATTAAGTCTAGGGTATTATGAGACAAAAATGCACTTAAGTCTAGGGTATTATGAGACAAATTAATAATAAATAGTACTCTCTCTGTCCCAATTTATGTGACTTACTTTCCTTTCTGGTCAGTCCCAAAAAGAATGACACATTTCTATATTAAGTAATAATTTAACTATAAAATGTCTATTTTACCCTTAATGAAATGATTTACAGCCACACAAATATCTATCATTCATTTTGGACCACAAGTTTTAAAAGTCTTCTTTTCTTTCTTAAACTCTGTACCGAGTCAAAACTACCTCATATAAAATGGGACGAAGGGAGTATTAAAATCCTCAAAAGACCAACAGAAAATTCGAATCAGCTGGAAGAGTTGGGGTGGAAATTGTAGAAACCGAATGACGAGTTGAGTAGTGAAGTAGACAATCATGTATGTTTTCGTAATAATTATAGTTTGGGCAACCTCACAGCTGACCTATTTCCTTAATCTCTGATTCAAATAATACTCTATTATCTTAGTTTTAAAGAAGCAACACATTTGAGTATTCTCTCCAAAACATGGCTACAAGCCTCGTTGACTCATCCCAACTTCAAATTCAGAGTAGGTTCTACTCATAAAAGCCTCAATATAGTGGATAAAACTATGGAGAGATATAGAGACGGGAAAATTCCTATTGACAAGTTTGAATTTTTCAACAACATTGCAAGAGATGATGATATTTCCGTTTTGATTGACAAGTTGCTTGACATTGCTATTCATCCTAAGAGACTCAAAAATATCATCAGCAAACAATATGATTACATCCTTCATGATCAATTAATGTATCATCATATCATCATATATATATATATATATATATATATATATATTACAAGTGGAAAACTCCTAACCTTAAAGTTGGTATATCATTTTGTCCTTATCTTACTCCTAAAATAAATTACATATTATTTTCTATTTAATTAATTAAATATGAAGTAATAATTATATTTAATTTCATGCATCAAACAAGATCATAATGCAATCATATATTCATGTACTAAATGTTGGTAATGAAGAGTCTAATAACCTTTAATTTTAATTTGTAAGATAAGTAGGGGTAATGAAGAGTTTAATAACCTTCAATTTTGATATGTATGATAAGTGGGGTAATGAAGAGTCTATCAAAGACACTCACACAACATTATTTATATTCCCTTCTTTCATCCAAATTTGTGATCATCTTGCATTTTACATTAGGTTTTGTATTTTTTCCTTTTTATTTGTTATCTGAAATGTTTAGAAAATTCATGTATTTAACTATTGTAGAGAAGTACAAAAATTAGTGCAAAAGTAAAAATAAAATAAAAATTAATGTTAAGTAAAAGAGTAATTTTTAGGTTTAGCAAACATAAAAATCATATTTGTATGTTATAGCTATAGTTTGCATAATTGCGCTCCATAGCAAATTTTATATTTACTATGGAGCTATTAATCTGTATATTTGGGTATTCATTGCAATTGTATAAGAATATATTTGGAATCTGTATACAAATAAGAAATTGACTTGGCTGTAACTGTAGAACTTTCAATATGGGCTGGCCCACCCCATCCGGTGTAATCATACATGCTTTGAAATTTGACGGGCTAGCCCATTTTCTGTGTGGGCCAGAAAATGGTTGACCCTGCCCACAAGTACCTGGGCTACGGGCTTTGCCGGGCCGACCCTCTTTTCTTAAAAGTATATTTTTTAAAATAATTTTTTAAATTAAATATAATTTAAAATATTATCATAAATATCGATAAGACAATATTACATGGTGTTAGTGTTGCTACTTGTTAATCAAATACACAAATAAAATTATCTTTATAATATTTATTAAGTTTGATTTCAAGTAAAGACATAAATTGCTAAATAGAAATACAAACCTAATTGTTTTCCAATGATCATAATAAAACATAAAAACTATGACTATATTCCATAGGCTATGGCCTACACATTGATTCGCTAGAAATTTTAGGGAATTTTTATTTATGTAGTACATATTTTATAAACATAATTTGTATTTAAATTGTAATATTTCAAACTTTAAACATATTTTGAGTTTAGACTCTTGTTATTTTTAATACTCTATTTTATTTTTATTTTTGGGAAAACTACATAGTTAGACATACTTAACTACCATATATACATATTTTACCTATAGTTTAAAAATATTACTCATAATACCACTTTTTAATAATTATACCATATATTATAAAAAGTTAAATTAGATACACAAATCTCTTAAATATGATATAGAATAATTATCTTAAAATTTAAATTCCTTAATTAAATAGAGACATTAACAATTCAACCTCCCTGAATCTCCTCTGCCAACAATAACTCTCCCCCACCTCCAATGTCCTCCACCATATTTTCTCTCTTTCTTCATCCTCTCAGCTCATAATTTCTTCAGAATATCTATCAAAAATGATTTTTGTTTCATTAGCAAATATCTTTCTCTCTCATCCACTTCCCCCAATTTGCTCCGCCAACAATATCTGCATCCCACCCCCACGTTAAAATTGCACATCCCTCTCTAAAATTAAACAAAAAAATAAAATGAAGATGGTAGTAAAACTGGAGGAAAGAAAGAAAGAAGACAAATTATAAGTAATATGGTTTGCAACAGGAGTGGTTGCTTTAACCTTTTCATTCGAAAAAGAGTATGAAAAAGTTTTGTAATGAGATGGTAAGTCGTATGTTTCATTCAGTTTATCTGAGATGATTCTGTTATGTATCTAGCCAAAATATTTTATGTATCTTTTTTATTTATTAAATGTATATGTATTTTCTATTAAATATATATGAGTTATTTTCTGTCATGTATCTGAGCATGTTATTCTATGTATATGAGATTTTTCTATCGTGATCTAGTATGTTTTCTTTTGTGTATCTAAGATGGTTCTGTCATGTATCTGGTCATATTTCAACGAGATTGTTGTAGATTACATTTTCATGAAATTACGGCAATCACAAATTTATTGGATACATACTTCAGATACATGAAAAAATTTCAAATACATGTATATGTTATATGCTACATGTAATTGATATATAATTAATACATCTAAGTCCCAAAGTATGTATCAGATATACCTAATGAAATGTATCTAAGGAAATTAGATGCATGAATCAGATACATACTTCAAATACATTAGTAAAAGGCATGTATCCTGATTTAGTTAATTAATGATTTTGATTTATATGAGACTGTAACACCCGGAAACTAGTAGGTTGAACTAGAGCCTTATGTAAGGGTTCTAGAGCTTTACGTGAGGGTTAGAGTTGTAGAAATGACCTCCCGTATTTAGGGTGAAGGGTTTAGGGGTTAAACTTCAAGGTACGACTCTCCAAGGACCAACCAAGGGTCCTTGAGGACCCTAGAAACTTCCTAGAATCTACCCTAAGGCAGTGCACCCACGAGGGGACCTAGGCCCCGTAGGCTGGTCAACGCCTCGTGGGTCAAGGTCACAAGGTGATAGATGCAGAACCCCATCTATGGAGGACCAGCATGACCTGTGGGTCCATGCACGGCCCGTGGGTTGGGCAGTGGAGTGTTTCAAGAGCTAAAGTTTTGGGATTAGGGAGTATTCTAGAATTAATTAGTTATTAAGTGGTGTCGTTTTATTAGTAATTAGATCACCTATATAAAGCTATTAGACCCTTAATTAGATGATTCCAAATCATTATTTCTAAATCCCCAAATCAACCCAATTCCCTCCAAGAAATTCTCTCTCTAGAAAGTAAATAAGAAGAAGAAGAAGAAAAAGAAGAAGAAGAAGAAGAAGAAGAAGAAGAAAAAGAAGAGAAGCAAGCTAGGTCGAAATCCTCCATTGTTGCAAGCTTTGTGAGGGCTTTAAAATCAAAGTATTATAGCTTATTTATCCTTGGATTCTTCCATCCACAGAGCCCCCTAGATTTCCCCCAATTGTAAAGATGAACCTCAATTCTAGCTAAGGTTTCTTCCTATATTGTGGGTAGTGTTGAGTATGAATCCAATTGAGTGGATAGTACTTGTTTATGATTGTTTTAGTATTGAATCATGATATTATGATGATATTGTATGTTTTCCATTGTTAACCCTAGTCTAATTGATGAAATTGATACTATGTGGGCTTATGCCATGAAAGGTGAAATTGAGGATTCATAGATAATCTTCTATAATTTATGACTTTTATAGCAATTGTTCATGAATGAAAGTTTGTAGACATGAATTGAATTAGATTATAATATATATGATGGATCATGACTAGTAAAGATTGAAGTTGAACCTTTATGACATTTATGACTATAATCACTTGATAATGAAAAATGTGATTAGAATGCCTTGAAATGTAGGTATGAAAGATGATGGTAAGAAATAAAACTTTGAGAGTAAGGCTTGTAGTCATGAGTGATGATTGTTAGGGATTTGAGAGTAAAGCTAATATGTTGAATTAAGAATGTTTAAGTGCATAAAGTGATAAAAGCACTTGAAACATGGGTTGGTTGTCAAGGAAATCCCTCAATGAGTCGTGAATTATGTAAGACTTGATAAGCTATCTTGTGGGATTTATTTCTAGCACCGAGTGAATATGAATATAAGATAGAGAAATTTACCTAGTTGAGTTCGGCTTCAAAGATGGGAACTCTCACAGGTAGAGTCCGAGTTTCCCAAAGTATATCTCATGAGATGGAGTCCGTCACAAGTGGAGTCCGAGTTTCCTAGTAGAATCTTCGTATCCCATAACTACGTGCCTCGTAGGAAAGTTAGCTAGTGGGTCCAACTAAGCTAACAAACTGGTTCTACTTTAGGCAAATAAACCAACCCTTCTCGGTGTGGGTAACATCTGAGGGGATCATGTGATAGCTCATGTGGTCTCATGTCGGTTAAGGCTATTTTCCCAATTAGTACAAGATTATTATGAAACTAAGACATATTTCAAGGAAGTATCTCAAAGTGTTCCAAGTTAATAATGAACTAAGACATGCTTAAAGAAGCATCTCTAAGTGTTCAAACATAATGAACTTAGATATGCTTGAGTAAGTAGTTCATAGTGTTCACGAGTAAATAAGAGGGACTAAGATGTGTTTAAAGAAGTATCTCCTAGGGTTCCAATGTCTTAAAAAGGGGGACTAGTCTCCAAATCAAGAATTATGAGTATGAAGACCTAAGAGTGGTACTTAGCATGTGTATGTTTATGGTTATTTATGCATTACACAAGTACAACTTAAGGTTACCTAAGAAAGTCTTCTCTTATATGATGTATGTTTAGATATGATTGCACTATAGTTGCCTTCCTTATTATGTTATGATTGACTAAAGGTGAGAGATTCACTTGGTTATGATAATTAAGCTAAGGATGAAACCATAATATGGTAAATATGATAATGATGGCCAAACGGGGTACTTAGCATGAATGGGATTATGTGGTCTTCTCCATGCATTGCACAAGTGTAACACCCCGACTTTTCAAAACGTCTAAATTAACTCGTATCTTCGTGAAAGGACAAAGAGAGTGAGTAATAAATTAAAAATGATGTGGTATGTCATATTTTAAGTATTGAAGGGTTGTATCTCAAGTTTTGAAGTTAAGTAAGTGGCGAAATAAAAGTTGGCGGAAGTTATCGTAAGTTCCTTTATAAGATTTCTCTGAAATTTGGGTCAAATGTCTTGGAGATTTTCTCCCAATATATAAATAGTTATGGGGCCCATGACCTATCGAATCGAAGGTCTACGAGTCTAGTTTCCAACGCATTAAACTGTTTGTTCATACGCTTCAGAATAGAGAGATATTTGGTTTTTCGTGGGACTGCGCAAGCAGGCACGTGAGGTGGGGCCCTAGGTCGGTGGAACTTTACATATATCTTCTTCTTCGAACTTTTTCTTCATTTTTAGCTAAAAACTAGAGAAAAATAGAGAAACCCATTTCTAGGATCAACTAAGCATATCACACTTTAGTGTTGGGACAACAAGGGTTTGGATATATTTGAAGGTTTTGAAGCATATTACGACCTTAAGATCGAGGTAAGACCCTTCTTTCATTGACTCTAGCTTTTATAAGCATCAAATAGCAATTTGAAACAGAAATACATATATTTTATCGTATTGTCATGGTATCTTTTATTTTTGTGTGTTGATTATGGTCCTACCTTTTTGTAGTATCGAGGGAGTATTGAGTAAAAGTCGTTAGACCACGTGAATTTAGCGAAAAAGGTCATGACAGACGACTGAGTAGACCTTCTCAGCAGCAGGATTGACTTTTATCCGGTTGGCTAGCCCCTTTCCTCCGGAGCTGCCAGAGTTGGGAGGTTTGTTACCTTTTGTTGTATGTATATCTTATAGGTAGGCTGGGGCCATGTCTCGCTAATCTTTACTACTTTTAGAGGCTTGCAGACTAGTATGTGAGGGTGTATAGCTACGTTATGGCCATACTGGCCTATGTTGTTGGTTTGCTGAAGCTTGTGAGCTGTTTAATGTATTGTATTGATATATATCTGCTTTTAGTTTTGGTATAGATATCATGGTGGCCTCGACGGCCCAATCAGGACTTCTGTGCTAGTTGGCTATTTATTTATACGATCTCCTGGGAGTAGCTGTTTCTTTTATAGATCAGTTGACAGGGGCCTTGCCGGCCAATGACTTAGTTTTAAGTCAAGATATACTTGTTTGATTTCTCGATTGCGTGTGGCTGCCATGCGCTAGAAGCAAATGGTTCAGCAGGGTCGGCTCGGGCCTGAGTTTTGGCATTAGGAGCCAGTTGCGCCCCTCGAGTTTGGGGCGTGACAAACTTGGTATGAGAGCAACGTCGTATCGTAGGGAATCTGCAAGCCATGTCTAGTAGAGTCTTGTTTATAAATGTGTTGTGCACCACATCCGATAAGCAAGAGGCTACCGGGCATGTTAGAATGACTATCCTTCTTTTGCTCACCTCGTGCTATAGAGCGATGTCTTAAGGGTTGATGTTTCTGGCTTATAATTGATACTTGTATGCAGATAGAGATGACTGACACTAGACAGACCACAACTAGCCAGGGGCTAGATACAACTGCAAGCGAGGGTACCGGCAAGGTACCACAGGTAGAGGTATCCTATTGTGAGACCCAGGGGGAGACATCTTCTCAGCCCCATATAGCTTCTCCACAACTTTAGGAGCCTCTGAGGGCTACAGGACTTCCGTCACCACTAGTAGTACCACCTCTAGTTCCTCCTATTGTATCTGATCAGGATTTCAAGAGTGCAGTATATATGTTAGCACAGTTAGTAGCTGCACAGTGCCAACCAGTTGCGCCAGATGTTGCCGGACCATCTGAAGGGCTCGGAAGTTTTAGAGTTCGCAAATTTCTTACCTTGAATCCTCCACAGTTTACAGGGACAGATCGCAGAGAAGACCCTCAACACTTTGTTGATCAGCTTCATAGGATCTTCAGAGTCATGCATGCCTCAGCGACTGAGTCAGTTGAGTTAGCAGCATTTCGATTGCGTGATGTTGCAGTATTGTGGTATGAAAGTTGGGAGAGATCTAGGGGAGAAGATACATCTCTACCCACTTGGGATAGCTTTACAAAAGCTTTCATAGATCACTATTTGCCTCGAGAGATTAAGGATGGCTGAGTGGACCAGTTTCTGAACCTCCAACAAGGTGGCATGAGTGTCCGAGAGTACGGGCTGAGATTTGATTCATTGGCTAGATATGAACCAACATTTGTTGATACGATGCATGACAGGGTACGTAGATTTGTGGGAGGGATTGACTTAGACTATATCGAGGCTTGTTCTACCACTGCGCATAATTTGGATATCTCGCGGATTCAGGCCTTTGCACAGGGCATAGAGGATCACCGACATCTACAGTATACGAGTGAGAGGGTCGAGAGAGAGAAACAGAAGAGGGATAGGCCCGCTAGTTCGCATGGAGATTTTCAGGGTGGTCCCAGACTTCGATATTCTATTAGGCCACCTAGACCTCCACCACAGCAGTTCCAGGGTAGTAGATTTGATCATCAGGAACAATCATGCCTAGGTGAGGGTTCACGAGTATCAGGCTTGTAGCAGCAGAGGGGTTCAGGCCATGCTAGGACAGCCCCGCCGCGTTGCACTACTTGCGGTAGGATGCATTTCGGGAGGTGCAGACAGGGTTCCACAAGTTATTATTCTTGTGGATAGGAGGGGTATGTGTGGAGAAACTGCCCTACTATAGGTCAGGGTGGTATAGGTCAGCCGACCAGGTCAGCAGTAGGTTCCTCCTCATCAGCACAGTCTATAGGGCGTGAACCCCAGACTTCAGCACGCAGAGGTAGAGGCGGAGGCAGAGAGGGAGCATCTAGTTCTGGTAGTGGAAAGAATCATACATATTCATTAACCGGCCGACAGGACTCAGTGTCATCACCAGATGTTGTGACAGGTACATTAATTGTTTGCTCCCATTGTGTTTATGCTTTGATAGATCCTGGATCTACTTTGTCTTATGTTACTCCATTTATAGCGGGGAGGTTATGTATAGTAGCAGAGCCATTAGATCGACCCTTTATTGTATCTACACTAGTTGGTGAGTCTATTGTTTCCAGGAGAGTCTATCGAGGTTGCACGGTAGAAATTATTGATCGTCAAACCTCTGTAGACCTCGTAGAGTTAGAGATTCTAGATTTCGATGTCATTATGGGTATGGACTGATTAGCGTCTTGTTATGCTAATGTTGAGTGTTGGACAAAGATTGTTAGATTCCACTTTCCAGGAGAGGCTGTTCGGGAATGGAAAGGCGATACAACAACGCCGAAAGGTAGGTTTATTTCTTATCTTAAGGCAATGAGGATGATTACCAAGGGTTGTATTTATCATCTTGTTCATGTTCATGTTATAGATGCAGAACCACCAACTCTTCAGTCTATTCCGATAGTTAATGAGTTTCTAGATGTATTTCCAGACGAACTCCCTGGTATCCCTCCATAATGGGAAATTGATTTTGCTATCGATATGCTACCAAGTACGCAACCCATATCTATCCCTTCTTATAGAATGGCTCCTGCTGAGCTAAAGGAGTTGAAGGATCAGCTGAAAGACTTGCTGGATAAAGGCTTTATTAGGCCTAGTGCTTCACCATGGGGTGCACCAGTGTTGTTCGTAAGTAAGAAAGATGGCTCACTAAGAATGTGTATCGATTACCGACAACTGAATAATGCAACTATAAAGAATAAGTATCCCCTTCCGAGGATAGATGACTTGTTTGATCAGTTACAAGGTGCTAAGTGTTTCTCAAAGATTTATTTAAGATCAGGGTATCACCAGATACGAGTTCGGGAGAAAGACGTTCCAAAGACAGCTTTTAGAACTAGATATGGACACTTTAAGTTCTTGGTAATATCTTTTGGATTAACTAATGCCCCAACAATGTTCAAGGACTTGATGAATAGTATATTCGGGCTGTATCTAGACTTGTTTGTGATTGTATTTATTGATGATATTTTGGTGTATTCACGTTCAAAAGATTAGCATGCAAATCATCTGCGAGCAGTCCTTCAGGTTCTTCGAGACCGAGAACTTTATGCAAAGTTTTCTAAGTGCGAGTTCTGGTTGGACTCTGTAGCTTTCTTAGGCCATATTGTATCAGATGCAGGCATTGCGGTTGATACACAAAAGATTAAGACCGTAAAGACTTGGCCCAGACCCATGACTCCGACTGAGGTTCGTAGTTTTTTAGGGTTAGCTGGGTACTACAAAAGGTTTGTAAAGGGGTTTTCTTCAATTTCAGCCCCATTAACGAAGCTGACTCAAAAAGCAACTAAGTTCCAGTGGACTAAGGCTTGCGAGCATAGTTTCCAGAAGTTGAATGACAGGTTGACATCAGCACCAGTTCTTGCATTACCAGACGGTTCAGAAGGCTATGTGGTGTATTGTGATGCTTCTGGTGTTGGGTTGGGATGTGTTCTAATGCAACATGGTAAGGTTATCACATATGCTTCAAGGCAGGAACTATCCAACCCACGATTTAGAGTTGGCTACAGTTGTGCATGCGTTAAAGATCTGGAGACACTATTTGTGTGACGTTCATGTTGACATCTTCACAGATCATAAGAGCCTTCAATATATATTTAGACAGAGGAGTTAAATTTGCGACAACGTCGATGCTTGAGTTACTGAAACACTACGACGTGGATATTTATATCATCCAGGAAAGGCGAATGTTGTAGCCGATGCCCTTAGTCGAAAATCTATGGGTAGTTTATCCCACTTAGGTGTTGAGAAGCGGGAGCTAGCGCGAGAGCTTCATCAGTTAGCTAGCTTAGGAGTCAGATTGTTAGAGGCAGACGATAGTGGGGTCACAATTCAGGATACAACCGTATCATCTCTAGTTGTAGAAGTAAAATCACGGCAACAAGAGGATCCTAGCTTAGAGAAGCTTAGAGCCAAGGCTCAGGATCAACAGTCTTTAGCATTTGATATAGCAGGAGATGGAGTCCTCAGATGTAGCGGTCGATTGTGTGTTCCGAATGTTGCAGGGCTTCGACATCGAATTATGGAAGAGGCACATCATTCCCGTTATTCTATTCACCCTAGTTCGACGAAGATTTACCATGATATTAAGGAGATTTATTGGTGGCAAGGGATGAAGAAGAACGTTGCTGAGTTTGTGGCGCATTGTCCTAACTGCCAACAGGTGAAGGCAGAGCACCAAAAGCCCGCTGGTCTAGTTCAGGAGATAGCCATTCCTTTGTGGAAGTGGGAAGCAATTAATATGGATTTTATTATAGGGTTACCTCGATCGCATCACAAGTTTGACTCTATTTGGATAATTTTTGATAGACTAACAAAATCAGCCCACTTTTTACCAGTAAGCCTACTTTTTCGGTCAAAGACTATGCAGGGCTCTATATTAGAGAGATTGTTAGGCTACACGGTGTCCCAGTATCTATTATCTCTGATAGAGAAGCATAATTTACCGTCAATTTTTGGAAGTCCTTCCAGAAAGGAATAGGGACACATGTTAATCTTAGTACCGCCTTTCACCCTCAGACATATGGCCAGGCTGAGCGCACAATTTTGACACTCAAAGATATGTTACGGGCGTGCGCGCTAAACTTCAAGGGAAGTTGGGATGACCACTTGCCTCTTATTGAGTTCGCATACAATAATAGTTATCATTCCAGCATCGGGATGACACCTTATGAGGCTTTGTATGGGAGAAAATATAGATCCCCCATTTGATGGTTTGAGGTAGGTGAGTCAGGGTTGATTGGACCCGACTTAGTCCAGCAGACAGTGGATAAATTTAAGCTCATTCAGGAGAGGCTGCTAATAGCTCAAAGCCGGCAAAAGTCATACTCAGATGTGCAACGAAGGGACTTGGAGTTTTTTGTCGACGATTGGGTATTCTTAAAAGTCTCGCCTATGAAGGGTGTTATGCGATTTGGCAAAAAAGGAAAGCTTAGTCCAAGATTCATTGGGCCATACCAGATCTTTCGGAGGGTAGGACGAGTTGCTTTTGAGTTAGAATTGCCTTCGGGGCTAAAATCTGTTCATCCAGTTTTCCATGTATCGATGCTACAGAAATGCGTAGGAGACCCTTCTTGGGTTGTCCCAGTTGAGAATGTTCAGATCACAGAGGAGTTGTCCTACGAGGAAAGTCAAGTTGCCATTTTAGATCGGCAGGTCCGTAAATTGAGGACCAAAGAGGTGGCTTCGGTTAAAGTATTGTGGAGGAACAAGAATAGAGAAGAGGTGACCTGGGAAGCTGAGGATGGCATGAGGTCCAAATATCCTCACTTGTTTCATACCCCAGGGTGATGGCATATCAGTTTATATTAGGACAGTAAGGTAAGATACCTATCTGATTTTTATATATATATACAGTATTGCTTATAATTATTGTTGTTGTCGTTGTATATTTGCTTGCACTGTTATGGTGGAGCTATAGCGTTTAGCTATTTATGTCGTCATATGAGACGCCTAGGTTAGAAATTTTGCATTTTAGGTTCTTGGATAGTGACATGTACAAAGGATACACTACCTAACTTTTGGCAACTCCTAAGGACTGAACAATGTGACTCAGATTTTTAATTCGAGGACGAATGTTTCTAAGGGGGAAGGATGTAACACCCCGACTGTTCAAAACGTTTAAATTAACTCGTATCTTTGTGGAAGGACAAAGAGAGTGAGTAATAAATTAAAAATGATGTGGTATGTCATATTTTAAGTATTGAAGGGTTGTATCTCAAGTTTTGAAGTTAAGTAAGTGGCGAAATAAAAGTTGGCGGAAGTTATCGTAAGTTCCTTTTTAAGATTTCTCTGAAATTTGGGTCAAATTACTTGGAGATTTTCTCCCAATATATAAATAGTTATGGAGCCCACGACCTATTGAATCGAAGGTCTACGAGTCTAGTTTCCAACGCATTAAACTGTTTGTTCATACGACTTCAGAATAGAGAGATATTTGCATTTTCGTGGGATTGCGCAAGCAGGCACGTGAGGTGGGGCCCTAGGTCGGTGGAACTTTACATATATCTTCTTCTTCGAACTTTTTCTTCATTTTTAGCTAAAAACCAGAGAAAAATAGAGAAACCCATTTCTAGGATCAACTAAGCATATCACACTTTAGTGTTGGGACAACAAGGATTTGGATATATTTGAAGGTTTTGAAGCGTATTACGACCTTAAGATCAAGGTAAGACCCTTCTTTCATCGACTCTAGCTTTTATAAGCAGCAAATAGCAATTTGCGATAAAAATACATATATTTTATCGTATTGTCATGGTATCTTGTATTTTTGTGTGTTGATTATGGTCCTACCTTGTTGTAGTATCGATGGAGTATTGAGTAAAAGTCGTTAGGCCACGTGAATTTAGCGAAAAAGGTCATGACAGATGACTGAGTAGACCTCCTCAGCAGCAAGATTGACTTTTATCCGGTTGGCTAGCCCCTTTCCTCCGGAGTTGCTAGAGTTGGGAGGTTTGTTACCTTTTGTTGTATGTATATCTTATGGGTAGGCTGGGGCTATGTCCCGCTAATCTTTACTACTTTTAGAGGCTTGCAGACTAGTCTATGGGGGTGTATAGCTACGTTATGGCCATAATGGCCTATGCTGTTGGTTTGCTGAAGCTTGTGAGCTGTTTGATGTATTGTATTGGTATATACCTGCTTTTAGTTTTGGTATAGATATCATGGTGGCCTCTATATGATCTCCTGGGAGTAGCTGTTTCTTTTATAGATCAGTTGACAGGGGCCTTGCCGGCCGATGGCTTAGTTTTAAGCCGAGATATACTTGTTTGATTTCTTGATTGCGTGTGGCTGCCATGCGCTAGTAGCAAATGGTTCAGCAGGGTCGACTCGGGCCTGAGATTTGGGGCGTGACAACAAGTATTCTTTGAGGTTACTTGAGAAGTAGTTCTCTTATGATATGAAGGACTAAAGGTGGAATAGTGTTTATATGATGCTTATGTTGGATACTTTTGCTTATGATTATGATAGTGTCTCTTATGCTTATATTTTATGTTTCATGAAGTATCTCTTATGCTTATGTATTATGTCTTATGTTGACTAACCCTTATGTTATGCTCTTATGATGTTATGCTAGCTATCATATTTAGTACTTTTGTACTAACGCATACTCTTGCCTACATTCTCATCAAATGTAGGGTTCAACGATTTTGAGTTCCATTCTTGAGGATAGGTTTCTAGAAGTGCAAGGAGTTGAAGACTTGGTGAGTCCTCATTGCATCGAGGATAAAGCCACCATTTTCCTTTATGTATTTATTTTATGTTTTAGACTATTGTATGGGCTATGTCCCAAGAGTTATTCAAAGTTGTATTAGATGGTTTGAGACAAAGAGTTATAGACTTCCGCTTGCTTTATGAAAGACTTCGATTGTATGAAAAATGTTTTTAAAATTCCGCACTTTTCTATAATATCATGTTATGATATGCTAAGGGCTTGTATGAGATCCCTTCGGGGTCAAGTACGCCCTGTTACATCTAGGGTGTACCCCTGGGTCGTGGCAAACTTGGTAATCAGAGCACAAGGTTTAGAATTGTTCTAGGATTGTCTCAAACCACATCTAGTAGAGTCTTGTTCATAAATATGAAGCGCGCCACATTTATGAATAGGAGGCTATGTGATGTTTATGAAATCTCAGTTCTTCATTCTCTAAGTCGTGCCATAAAGTTTGGCTATATTAGGTCCTTCTTCTAATCCGTGCCCGTTGATTTTCATGGTATGGCTAATATAAGGGAAAATGCTAGGAGGAATGAGGAAGGCAATGAGGAGCAAGAGGTTCCTCTCCAAGTTCCACCCCAAGCTCCTTCTCAAGCTCCAATTGACCCTATAGGGGAGAATGTGACTCATGCTGAGTTTAAAGGTCGGCTTTTTGAAATGTCATCTTCCTTGATAAAATTTGTTGAAGCTTCAACTTTCAAGATTATTTTTGAATTTTTTTCATCTTTTATTTTAAATTTGTTTGTTGATATTTTTTTTCAAAATAAGATTTTATAGAATAAGTAGTGAATAAAGAAAGCAGATAATTAATGAATGAAGTACTCTCCCAATGAAATTAATTACTTGTAGATTTCCTAGGTTAGTCAAAGTAAATACATTTTCAAGATTAATTAATTAATCTATCAACATATAATGGGCAAAAAATGGTAATTTATGCATAAATTTTATAAAATGACATATATTGTAGTCCAACTATTTTTAGAAAGAGGCGACATATAATATGGGACGGAGGGAGTATTTCTTTAGATGTTGCTACAAGAAAATTATTTATTAATATAGAGATTCGAGTATGTTAACTAAAAGCTCTAAAATATTCCTCCTTTTAAAAGGTGGGCAATCTTTGTCTGAAGGAAAAATTTGCAATTTTTTCTTTACAAACTTTAATATTGTCTTAGTAACAATAAAATCATAAAATTCTTTTTGAAGCTCTAAATTTGGGAGAAATAGACAAATAGCTACTTTTCAGATTACTATCTAAGTTTGTCCCAAATTTTAACATTATTCAATATTTAGATAATGGATTAAATTAACCTTACCCTAGAACACCCAAAAAAAATAAAAAAATAGTATAGAATGTAGTATATTGGAATTCAAAACTATTACTTAAAGGTCAGAAGTTTAAAAAATCTTTCATTATTTTTTTTAAAATTTGGTGTCCAATCAACATTTTAATATAAAATGGAATAATAACTTTAGTGGCACTCTCAGGTGCCACTAAAGATCTTGTCACATCTTTAGTATCTCAAACTGAAAGTCCTTTCATCCACAAAGCAATTGAAAGAAGACAGACATGACACATGAATTTATAAGAGGAATTATACCTTTAAGAAAAAGGGACAAGAGGATAAAATCCCAAAAATAGAGTTTAAAAATTGAAATTAATAATGAAAAAACAAAAATGACTTTAACCACAGGAGATGCTTGCTGCTGTGACCACCACTAGCAACTCCAACTATGATTTTTTAGCCTGCATTAAGTGTCCAAGTCATTTTCATGTGCTGGAAACTTAAGGGTCGTGGATTTTTATGTGGGAAGAAATTTATCTACGCCCGTTGTTTATACCAAACCAATTAACACATCCTAATGTGGGTTGGGGAAAGGTTGAAGACAACTTCAAAGAAACTTACCTGTTTCAAGTACTTGTTATGGACCTTCAATGCCTCATCTAATGCTTTTCTTGCATCTAAATTCTCAGATATTTCGCCCAACATCTGGAAACGTTTTCTTATCAGCATCAATGAACATAATAATGTCATCATCAAGGCCTTTCGCCTTTCCTAAGCTTGGTCTCTACAACACTTGCAACACTCGCCTAACCATTAGAGAATGTAATTTTGTTGTTCCATTTCTTCTAGCTTAATGTAAGTTAATTTCCAATCTTGATTTATTGAGATGTTGCATCATCCTTTTTTTTATTGATATCATATTGTGCACATGCATTGACATGAGACTGAGTGTGGGTAAAGGTCTAACACGTGGAGATCGTCCATGTTGAGATCGAGTTATGATTATAATTTGGGCATGTGGAGATCGTCTGTGCGAGGGAAAAGTTATGATTATAATTTGGGCACGTGGAGATCGTCCGTGCGAAAATAATTTGATTTTATGATAGTGCGTTGAGATCGTCCGCACAGACACGTGGAGATCGTCTGTGTTGGTATATGGACCTGGTGAATCCCCCACGGGTCATGAACTCTCGATGTATTTCTAAGGAGTATCATGTATATACGGTTGAGGGAGTACTTGACATCTGAGGCATATCATTCCATGGTGTCACATTGCATTGCATCTCATTACATCTTTCATTCTTGTTGATTATGTGTTTATTTGGTGGGTGGACATTATGTGAAATTTGATTGTCCCTATTGACGAAAACTTGGTTGATAAATATATTGTGGACTTGTAAAATTAAAGGATTATTTTCTTATATACTCCTGTCACTACTTCTTCGTTGTCGGTCGATGAGATATACTGGGTACACGTGATTTCGTACTCATACTACACTTGCTGCACTCTTTTGTAGTGCAGATTGGATTTCAATTTCGAGTGCATTTCGTGGAGCTTTCAGAGATGAGTTTTGAATTATCTTGGAATTGTGATGAGCTACTTGGCTGTTCTGTGGCCCACACCTCCCTCTATGTCTTTAAACATTATCATTTTATTTTAGTATTTAGATAGGATATTTCTCACGTCTAGGTTTTTCATTTAGTTCCAGACTTGTATTGTAGTTTAGAAGCTCTTGTACTTATGACACTAAATCTTGGGGTGGTAATTTAGGTTTCCGCACTTCATACTTGTAAAAGACTTAGTGTTTGGATATTATGTTTTCGCTTATCTTTCTACTTTAAATATTGAATTGAATTGGTAAAAGTATTGGGTTGGCTTACATATCGGTTGGCAATATATGTGCCATCACGATTTGTGATTTTGGGTCGTGACAGATATGAAGGTCTTGAATGCACTTGATTCTGCATAAACACAATGGTATCACTTCACAACAATCATAATAGCTTTTGTTTAAGAGAATTTGAATACATTTGGATTGATATATTTGTTTGGATTATATTTTTTGAGTTGTATCAGAACGAGTAATACAAGGATAATGAGATGTTTATTTAAAATATGATATTTTATTTTGATAGGAGAGTTTTCATCCAATTAGCTAGGGATATATGCAATAAATATCGTGATAATAAGAATATAAATAGCCAGATAATATAACGAAGAACAAATTAGCTAATAAATGGAAGTATAAAAATAATTTTAGCCCTTTTTTTCAAAGTTATAATCTACTTATATTCTTACTTGACATAAAATATTTAACTTCATAAAAAAATTCTTACAAGAAATAAAATATTTAACTTCACCTAATAATACTAATACTTATATGTGTAAGTATTGATTTAAGTAAATAAGATATTAACCATGTGTTTGCTATATATTCCCTCCGCTCCATATTATATGTCACATTTTCCATTTGCACTTACATTAATAAAAAAGGTAATTTTACCCTTATGCCCTTATTTAATGTTTGCTTATGACAACTTTGTAATAAATGATGAAATGTTAGATTTCAGAAATATAAATGTATTTGGATGACTATTTAAATTTTAGAGTTTATTTTTGGAGCCAAATTTTTTCACCAATAAATCCAAAAAATTTAAAAAATCAAGTTTTTCCCACCTCAATTTTCCTATATATTTTGTGTAAAATGTTTTTTTTTATATTTTTATATATAAATTCTTAAAGTAAACATGACAACATCACAAAATATTCAAATTCCATTACTTCAAATTGATCTAAATTTTCCTTTGAACTTTTTGAAATGTCATCTTCCTTGATAAAATTTGTTGAAGCTTCAACTTTCAAGATTATTTTTGAATTTTTTTTATCTTTTATTTTTAATTTGTTTGTTGATATTTTTTTTCAAAATCAGATTTTATAGAATAAGTAGTGAATAAAGAAAGCAGTTAATTAATGAATGAAGTACTCTCCCAATGAAATTAATTACTTGTAGATTTCCTAGGTTAGTCAAAGTAAATACATTTTCAAGATTAATTAATTAATCTATCAACAGTATAATGGGCAAAAAATGGTAATTTATGCATAAATTTTATAAAATGACATATATTGTAGTCCAACTATTTTTAGAAAGGGGCAACATATAATATGGGATGGAGGGAGTATTACTTTAGATGTTGCTACAAGAAAATTATTTATTAATATAGAGATTTGAGTATGTTAACTAAAAGCTCTAAAATATTACTCCTTTTAAAAGGTGGGCAATCTTTGTCTGAAGGAAAATTTTGCAATTTTTTCTTTACGAACTTTAATATTGTCTTAGTAACAATAAAATCATAAAATTCTTTTTGAAGCTCTAAATTTGGGAGAAATTGACAAATAGCTACTTTTCAGATTACTATCTAAGTTTATCCCAAATTTTAAAATTATTCAATATTTAGATAATGGATTAAATTAACCTTACCCTAGAACACCAAAAAAAATAAAAAAATAGTATAGAATGTAGTATATTGGAATTCAAAACTATTACTTAAAGGTCAGAAGTTTAAAAAATCTTTCATTATTTTTTTTAAATTTGGTGTCCAATCAACAGTTTAATATAAAATGGAATAATAACTTTAGTGGCACTCTCAGGTGCCACTAAAGATCTTGTCACATCTTTAGTATCTCAAACTGAAAGTCCTTTCATCCACAAAGCAATTGAAAGAAGACAGACATGACACATGAATTTATAAGAGGAATTATACCTTTAAGAAAAAGGGACAAGAGGATAAAATCCCAAAAATAGAGTTTAAAAATTGAAATTAATAATGAAAAAACAAAAATGACTTTAACCACAGGAGATGCTTGCTGCTGTGACCACCACTAGCAACTCCAACTATGATTTTTTAGCCTGCATTAAGTGTCCAAGTCATTTTCATGTGCTGGAAACTTAAGGGTCGTGGATTTTTATGTGGGAAGAAATTTATCTACGCCCGTTGTTTATACCAAACCAATTAACACATCCTAATCAACTTCAAAGAAACTTACCTGTTTCAAGTACTTGTTATGGACCTTCAATGCCTCATCTAATGCTTTTCTTGCATCTAAATTCTCAGATATTTCGCCCAACATCTGGAAACGTTTTCTTGTCAGCATCAATGAACATAATAATGTCATCATCAAGGCCTTTCGCCTTTCCTAAACTTGGTCTCTACAACACTTGCAACACTCGCCTAACCATTAGAGAATGTAATTTTGTTGTTCCATTTCTTCTAGCTTAATGTAAGTTAATTTCCAATCACAAGAGTCTAATAAAGATTTACCCTGCACTCTGGCCTAGATATGTAAAAAGACAACTATTTATGTAAAAGGTTGATTTAATTTCAATAATGTTCATATCAGTAATGAAAAATTAGGATTGTGTCAAATTACGCTTTGTACTTGTTGCTTGTATCATATAAACTTATTGCGGGTGCATTTGTTGTTTTTTTGAGTCCTACAACTTAATTTGCATTGTTAATTGAGAAAAGACTTAAATATGTCATCAAACTGAAATGACATAGATAAAATTTTTCTCAAAGTTCAATGACATATGTTATTTTGTGGATTTTAGTATTGGTGTGCATTTCAACTTGCCCGTCTACATTGAACAATTCAAGCCAAAAAATACACAGTATCCAACGAGTGCTATATATTCACAATGAATAGAGTATTAGAGATCGATGGGCAAATCTGCCATAGCTTTGAAAGAAGAAAAATGACATCCAATTCCTTGTTAATAATAGGAATATATTTGGGCTCTGTTGTCAGAATTGGAATATAGTTGGAATTTCTGTTGGAATAATAATTTTAAGTTAGAATAGAAAACCAAATGTATTTAGGATTTGATATTTTTATAATTCAGGTCTAAATAGGATTTTTAACCAAAATAATGTAGGAATAGATTTTTTTTACTTAATAAATAAGATTTATTTACTCAATAGTTAAGTCTATAAATATTCTACTCCTACACCTCTTTTCAACATATCTTAAACCGTTTTTCTCTGCGCCAGGTGTGTTTTTTTTTCTTTCATGCTAGAGAAACAAGAATAACTAATAAATTTTAACTTCGAGATTATAAACATATGTTTTCTGGGTTGATATATGCATGATCTTGCGTTTTATCAATATATATGCATGATCTTGCGTTTTATCTTTTTGTTTTGTGGTTCATTTTTTTGACTGTCGTAAAATAATATTGTTTGTATGTTACAATAAGTGTTTGCTGTTTTGCATTGGTAATGTTGCTATTTTGGTCTCGATTGAAAATTGGATTAGCTTACATGTGGAATATTGTTTTGATTTGCAGAAAGAAGAAAATGGCTGGGGATATGAAGGTTTTGAACGCACTTGATTCAGCAAAAACACAATGGTATCACTTCACAGCAATCATAATAGCTGGTATGGGATTTTTTACTGATGCCTACGATCTCTTTTGCATATCTCTAGTCACTAAGTTGCTTGGACGTATTTACTACCATGTCGATGGCTCTTCAAAGCCTGGTTCACTACCTCCTAATGTTTCCGCTGCTATCAATGGTGTCGCCTTCTGTGGTACCATTGCGGGGCAACTCTTCTTTGGATGGATTGGTGACAAAATAGGAAGGAAGAAAGTCTATGGCATAACCCTTATGATCATGTGTATTTGTTCCATTGCTTCTGGCCTTTCTTTTGGTAGGGATCCTAAGACCGTCATGACCACCCTCTGCTTCTTTCGCTTCTGGCTTGGTTTTGGTATTGGTGGCAATTACCCCCTTTCTGCTACTATTATGTCTGAATATGCCAACAAAAAGACTAGGGGTGCCTTCATCGCTGCTGTTTTCGCTATGCAAGGATTTGGTATCCTCGGAGGTGGTATCTTTGCCATCATTATCTCTGCTGTATTCCAGGCTTGTTTCAAGGCGCCAGCCTATCAAGTGGATCCCCTTGGTTCAACCGTTCCTCAAGCTGATTACGTGTGGAGGATCATATTGATGGCTGGGTCACTTCCTGCTCTTCTCACTTACTACTGGAGGATGAAGATGCCTGAAACGGCTCGTTACACTGCTCTTGTAGCCAAGAATGTGAAACAGGCCACTGCAGATATGGAAAAGGTTATGCAGGTTGACATTGGGACAGAGCAAAAAGAGCCTGCTGTAAAGTCGGGCAATGAATTTGGTTTGTTCACGAAACAATTTCTTAGGCGACATGGACTTCACTTGCTTGGCACAGCTAGCACATGGTTTCTTCTTGATATTGCCTACTACAGCCAAAACTTGTTCCAAAAGGATATATTCAGTGCCATTGGATGGATTCCTGCTGCCAAGACTATGAATGCAATTGAAGAGGTTTACAAAATTGCACGGGCACAAACTCTTATCGCTCTCTGCAGTACCGTGCCTGGCTACTGGTTCACAGTGTTCCTCATTGACAGGATTGGCAGGTTTACCATTCAAGTTATTGGTTTCACAATGATGACAGTGTTCATGTTTGCTCTGGCCATTCCTTACCACCACTGGACTCTCCCTGGCCACCATATCGGGTTTGTGGTCCTCTATTCACTGACCTTCTTCTTTGCCAACTTTGGACCCAACGCCACTACATTTGTCGTGCCTGCTGAGATTTTCCCTGCTAGATTGCGGTCGACTTGCCATGGGATATCAGCTGCATGTGGAAAGTTAGGGGCAATGGTTGGTGCATTTGGATTCCTGTATTTGGCTCAACCACAAGACAAGACCAAGGCTGATGCAGGGTATCCTGCTGGAATTGGGGTTAGGAATTCACTTATTGTCCTTGGCGTAGTCAACCTTCTCGGATTATTTTTCACTTTCTTGGTTCCAGAATCCAAGGGGAAGTCACTGGAAGAGATGTCAAGGGAAAACGAAGACTCAACGGAGGAAGGAGCAGAAGTGGAGAATCATTCATCGGATAACAGGACAGTTCCCGTGTAAAAGTAGTTACTAATTTCATTTCTTTCCATTTTATCCTTCATATGTTCTGCAGAGGTTCTATGAAGCTATTAGTGTAGACATTCTGTGTAATTGCAGCAACTAGAGTTCCATATCATATATTGGATGCAGTATGTAAAAACTCTTCTCTTATTAACCTTTCTTCATTACTTCCTGCTCTATAATATATACTGAAGAGTGATTATATTAAAAAATTAGCTTTAAATAATTTCAAGATCAGTAGGTTCTCAGCATGAACAGTGACGAAACTAGGATTTTCGAGTACTTTTGGGAGCATTTGCAGTGAACCTTTTTTTGTGTCTACCAGATAAACACTAAGTGCAACAAAGCTTAGTAAGATAATTGGCCTCTAAATATGCCTAGATCGATGATAAACACTAACTAAATACTTCTGAAATATACTCTAAAGCAAGCAATCCATATGTGATAATAACTCTATTCCCTTATCTACTGTTTAGTATTGTAAGTTTATACATTAGATTGTTGATGTGTAACATTTAATTAGGTAATAACGTGATAAAATTACAATCTATTCAAATATTGTATTCATCAAAACAATGTAATACAATCAATACAATATGAAACATTATAAAACTACTTGTAACAACCATTCAAACAAGCTAGATTCAAACCTACGAACTAGGACTAGCATCGAACTAAGTGAGTCAAGTCCAAGCCTAATTGAGCCAAGCTCAATCAATCTTTGCCTAATTGAGTTGAAGTACCAACTCGTGTTCTTTTTAACTCTTCTTCTGAATATCAATATGTTGTGTTGGTATATACAAGAAATTACAGTTGAAAATATACACCAACAAGATAGTTGAAGCTTGTTCGATATTCTCAATGAACCCTTTGCCATAACTAGCAGATCGTTTACTTAATCCATCCTCGTCTTCATGATTTTCTTCCCTATAACAATGTTCGACTGCTATGTTCCTTTGGACAACCTTAGGTATGATTTCTTCAATGATTCTTTGGATTCTCCATGGTGATTTAATAATTTTATTGATCATTTCAACCACTAAAAGATAGTTCAATTCGACTTCTAAGACTTCAAATTGTTGATGAAGACATCATGATATACCAATTAAAGCTGCTTTGGCTTCACTGTAGTTATTAGTGAAAAATTTGTGGGAAATGCGAATGTCATACTATCTATAATTGGTCAACTGATGAGCTTATGGGTGGACTAAGAGCCCGTTTGGATTGACTTAAAAGTTGATCAAACCTACTTTTAAGTCAGTTTTTTACTTCTGGAAGTGTTTGACAAATATAAAAAATAACTTAAAATAAGTCAAAAATGACTTAAAATAAGTTACGAAGTGTTTGGCAAGGTAAAAAATGACTTAAAATAAGTCAAAAATGATTTAAAATAAGTAAGAAACCAAAAGTAGGTCTCCCCTACTTTTTATTTTTGGGAAAAGGGTCAAAAATGCCCTTTAACTATGCGAAAGGAACAAAAATGCCCCCCGTTTATAGTTTGGCTCAAAAATGCCCTTACCGTCAATACTTTGGTCCAGAAATGCCCTTATAGTTACAAAATGGGTCAAAAATGCCCTTTTCCGAATAAATATTTTTTTTTCTTTTTAAACACACCTTCTTCCTAATTAAAATATTATTAAAGAACACTATTCTTGTTTTCTTTTTTGTAAAATCACTTTAGCAAATAAAAATGTAGGAAATATTTTTCTTCTTCTTAATCTCATTATATCAATTAAAATAGAATAACTTCATGTACCATTTGGACATATAAGTTAGCTGTTTGTTGTGATTATCTTTTTTATTTTTTGATAGGACATAGTTAGCCTAAGCAGAGATGACTATACTCGCAAACCAGAGGATTTACTAAGTAAGGGTATGTATGGACCACCTTCAAGATAATAGGTCAAACAAAAAAATGGCAAGACAAAAATAGCATGCACTACCAGATGAGCATCCACGGGTGGTGGGTAATTTCCATCAATTGTGTCTATCCAGCTAAATATTAGGTTGTGGTAACCATAAGATTTTCCTGCCATGCTTCGTGCATATTCCCAAGCAGCAGTCTCGTTAAACTTGGCTCGGAGATCAGGGTGCAAAGGTAGCACTGCAATATGTGGATTGGTGTCAGCACTGCACCATTCTTTTGACCCTTTTCCCTATATTATATGTCCAAATGATACATGAAGTTATTCTATTTTAATTGATATAATGAGATTAAGAAGAAAAAAAATATTTCCTACATTTTTATTTGTTAAAGTGATTTTACAAAAAAGAAAACAAGAATAGTGTTCTTTAATAATATTTTAATTAGGAAGAAGGTGTGTTTAAAAAGAAAAAAAAAATTATTCGGAAAAGGGCATTTTTGACCAATTTTGTAACTATAGGGGCATTTCTAGACCAAAGTATTGACGGTAAGGGCATTTTTGAGCCAAACTATAAACGGGGGGCATTTTTGTTCCTTTCACATAGTTAAAGGGCATTTTTGACCCTTTTCCCTTTATTTTTTGACTTAAAAGTCATTTCAATTTGACTTTTTATTTTTGACTTAAAAACTACTTTTTTTAAGCCAATCCAAACGGGCTCTAAATCAAAACATCCTTGAAGGGATAAATTTTATTCAGTGCACACCTATATTTTATTTTAGTATAATGAATTACCTTCGTGAATTTTGTATTTTAATAGCTTCGACCCTCCTAAACATTGATGTGGCAAACAGCCTGATTGCACTCTCTTTTAGGTGCTGTTTATATCTAAAACTAGATGTGGAATGCCCGTGCAAGGAACCGGCCCAAGAAATTTAGATCGATCGCTTATCACTACAAATTTATACTTGTAAATAAAAAACTAAATTTCATTTCACGAGTCCAAAATGAAATTACAACTTGAAATTGGTCGAATAAAAAGTAAGGTCGAGAGAAGAATAAAATTATCATAGAAATATCTTTCTTTTTTCGACACTCCAAAAATGTTGTTGTACATGTATCTTATTGCAAAGACGACCAACACACACCGACCTGTATTTTATAGATCCCGAGCAACATAGCATAAAATGTCCTTGTGGCAAAGCAAGTATGTTCTATTTCTTCATGTTTTCTTGCTTTTAAGATTTCATTCCAAGCTTATAACGGGGAAAAATTTCAAGGATGTTTGAGAAGTTTCTAGCAGTCCTCTTCCTGGGGTTCGTGGTGTATGCTTATTGCGCAATGCAGCCTCTTCCTTCAAAATTTGTGGCACCCCCGATGGCCCTTTTGTTACATCACCTAGAATTAAACATTGCGATGGACGATACTTAGCTTACAAAGAACATGCTGTTGCCTTGAATATCATAGATTTTTCTAGTATAGTTTCTAGAATAGTTTAGTGTAGTATCTAGAATAATTATCATTAAGAAATATCTAGATATTCTAGAGCGAAGTTGCCTTGAAGAAATATCTAGATATTCTAGAGAGTTAGATATTTGTAGTAAAAGATATAATAGTCTAGATGTTGTAATATCTAGAACCATCCCACACAAGTATAAATAGGGGTGACCTTAGTCATTTGTATGTAACCCAAGAACAACCAAAACCTAAGAAAAACTCAAAATAAAAGAGTATTATTCCATAAACAAGTTCTCCTTTCTAGCTTCCTCTTCTTTAGTTGAATTCTCCGATCTTAGTTAACGATCTTAGGCTAGCAGAAAATTTTTCGATCTTAATTAACGATCTTGGGCTAGCAAAAGGTCTCCCTAATTATTCTTTTCTTCTGCTATTCTCTACATGGTATCAGAGTCATAGTCATACGTCTGGATTTTATTTCAAGATTAGGTTAGTGGTAGATTCAACTGGTTTGTCTATATGGATTTTAGCAGTCGTGTTAATGGACTGGGAATGGAGTTGTTGAATTAGTCCAGTCACAAGGTATGTAATCATACCTTGTGGGAGAGGATTTGTGGGATGTTGTTGACGGGAGTAACACAAGTCCTCTTGCTGGCGAATCATAAAATAGCAATACGTACAAGAAGTGGAAGCAAATTAATGCGAAGACGGAGTTCATTCTGAAGAGGACAATCTCCCCAATTTATTTGATCATATTATAAGGTGTAAATCATCTCATGAAATATGGAGGACCCTCGATCGTTTGTTCAACAAGAAGAATGAAGCTCAACTACAGATATTGGAGAATGAATTGGCTAACACCACTCAAGGTAATCTTTCTATCGCCGAGTATTTTTTAAAGATTAAGAACTTATTTTCTGAGATATGCTTATTGAATCCGGAGAAGGCTATTTCTGAAGCACGAATGAGACGAATAGTCATTCGTGGTTTGAAACTTGAATATATTCCATTTGTGACGTCAATTCAAGGATGGGCTCCACAACCATCCTTGGAGGAATTTGAGAATTTATTATCGTCACATGAGCTATTAGCCAAACAATTGGCTGGTGTATTTGTCGAAGGAGAAGGCAATGCCCTTGTAGCCGACAAGAGGAACTTTAAAGGAAAAGCAAGACATATATTGCACTCTGGATTATCAGGTGGTTCAAGCTCACCTGGAAAGAAGGAAGAACCTTCTAACTATTATGGTAAGACGCCTCCCAGATTCTATCGATGTGGTAATGTAGGACACATAAAAAGATATTGCCGAGCCAAGGAGAGTAAAATGGCTCAAAAGGTTGTTGAAGAAGAAGAAGAGTGGGGAAAGTGTTTAGTAGCTGAGGCTCGAGCAATAGATGTTATGGTTTCAATCAACCTTGAAAGAGATTGGATTGAGGATTCAAAATATAATGTAGTAGACCACGTGGAGAAGCAAGAAACTGATGTTATCGATATGAAGCAAGATACTCTTGAGGATGTTCCCAGTGGTGACAGGGTAGCTGCTATTAAAGAAATCAAAGAAGAAGATCTTGAACAGACAATATTTGAAACTACATGTGCTAATGACGACCTTTACAAAGAAAGCATTGAGGAAGATGTATTGGAAGCGGAAGTATATGGTCAATCATCTGCAATATCAAGGTCAACTAATGGCTCATAGCAAATTATGGAAGCAGATGGAGAAAGTAGAGATCAAATAGAAGAAGAAGCTGATATTAAAGTCTCATAGACAAAAAATGTGATTTTTGAAAGTTCTAAAGCTGCCAAAAAATCTATCGAGGAGATGATAAGAGAATATGGCAATGGATCATATGTTGGTGTTGAGACTTCACATGAAATTGATAGTGTTTCTCTGGATAATATAATTGTCGAAAAGTTAAGAGAAAGGGGGAGTTTGAAAACTCAACAAGGAGATAATCTGCATGGATCAATTCTCGATGAAGAATCTTTATCATTTGAAGAAGCAAGAGGAGTCCGAAAGATACTGTTGAGATTTTCACGAAGACGTGGCTCAAAGCTTCGTTTGAGTTCTTCCACAACAAGTATGGGGTAGTTTCCAAAAATCACTTTAAGGAGGAGTGTGAAAAATGATAAAGTTGATTTTTAGAATATCATAAATTTTTCTAGTATAGTTTCTAGAATAGTCTAGTGTAGTATCTAGAATAATTATTTAAAGAAATATCTAGATATTCTAGAGAAGTTGCCTTGAAGAAATATCTAGATATTCTAGAGAGTTAGATATTTGTAGTAAAAGATAGAACAGTGTAGATGTTGTAATATCTAGAATCATCCCACACAAGTATAAATAGGGGTGGCCTTAGTCATTTGTATGTAACCCAAGAACGACCAAATCCTAAGAACAACCCAAATAAAAGAGTCTTCTTCCATAAACAAGTTTTCTTTTCTAGATTCCTCTTCTTTGGTTGAATTCTCCGATAATAATTAACGATCTTGGGCTAGCAGAAGGTTTTCCGATCTTAATTAACGATCTTGGGCTAGCAGAAGGTCTCCCTGATTATACTTTTCTTCTGCTATTCTCTACAAGAAGAACATAAGATTATGTTAATCCATGGATATGGTTTTAATAGACACGATGTTGTTGTTGCAACTGGCCTCTCTCCGGTAGTTCTCATCAATTTACCTCAACTCTGTCTTCATTTCTTAATATCTCACACCAAATACTGAAACAACACGTAGCAAACATGCCACAGGATACTTGGGCAGTAGAATATTCTTGTTTGCAGGCAGTGCATAAGTTGTGTTTCTGGACAACACATTAAGTCAGAAGACAACATTAGAATCTACAACAATACAAAGAAAGTTAATAAACTAAATACTCCAATAGGAAAATGAAAATTCAATTTCAAAACCAAGCTAAAATAAGAACCTAACATATTAGTAGGGAACACACTATTCAGTTCCACCAGAAACATGTATTTAAGGACTTGAGTCTACAGGGAAAAAACAAGTATCATTTCCTCAAGTCTCAACTGTTGTTGTAGTATAAATTGATATCACACTTTAAAAATCTCATTATTAAATATTCACTCATAACATTACTTGCTTTAGATATTACATTGTTGTATACACATGAGAAACATTGTGTAGACTACCAAAGGTATAATCGCCAAAATTACATTCATGCGGAATTGTTAGGCCTAATTCATCATAAATCAACCTATTATACCACATGTATACATAGGTTGTGGCGACAATACTACTATCAACTATCAAAAGTGGAATCCCAATCCGAGAAAGTAATAAAATCATATCATATCATATCATATATATTACTAAAAGTGAGAACAAAAAAAGTTGAAAGTTGAAATACCATTTTGCCCCTACACTAGATTTAAATATTATAAATATTTAGTTAATTATGTTTAAATAGTAGTGATAATCAATTATTACATTGAGTAAATGGAGAGTTCATGTGTTCAAAGGAGGATTGTTTACTCTTCCAGATTTTAATGGATGTTCATTGCATATATTTAATATTCTTAAAGTAGTTCTCTTTTATCTATTTTGGCCCTTTGAAACCTTCAAATAGTATTTAATTTAAAACATTAAGATGTCTTTTGGTATATTCCTCTATTTTATCTATATAAATTCATCTTTTTTGTTTCATGAAACTTACATCCAAAATTATCCTTTCCATTTTATAGTTAAAGTAGTGAAGCGCATCAACATCTAAAGTATATGATATATCTACCTTAGTCTGATTATATATCACTTTACGAAAATAAAGTGATTTTTCTATTTGATTCATGCTGTAGTTTGACTCGATGGAGTAGATTTTTGAATTTTGATTGGATATGAGAGAAGGTGTCGACAAAAAATTGGAAAATTATGTACCGATTTTGTATTTCTTTTTTCATTTATATAATGTTATGATTAAAGTCTTAAGAAGGATACGTATGCTATTTTTTTATATTTCTTTATTAGCCTTCTTAATTTAATTTTTTATAAATTATTATCATAACATTTATTTGAGATTGTTGCATTTTAGTACTCATTACACGCATATTTTCATTGAATTTTAATCGTTCTAACGAATTTATAACATATTACATGAGACACACGTGCGTTGCACGTGTCCAGAAACTAGTATTACTAAAAGTGGGAAGCAACTATCTTCAATGTTAGATTACAATTTTACCCTTATACTTAATCAAAATGTAATAAATACAACATCTAATCTAATTAAATAATAGTAAAAATGTATTATCTTTTCAAAATTAATATACATAAATGTAAAATCACTAAATTATCCACACAAAAAAGAGAGGGCATTCTTTGACATGCATATTCCAACTAAAAAGATAATGATACTTATTATATTTCCAGTCAAATTAATGAAATATTACGGAAATTCATGGGGTGAGAAATGAGGTGAATGTATCTATAATAATAAAAAATAATGATATTTATTATTGCTTGGAATATGTATCTTTGTAAATATTATTTTGTGTTGTTTCTGTTCAAAGTAGAATATTAGTGTGAGGTGAATGTATTCAGATAAATAAAAATGGAGAAAAATAAAACGAGTGTTTAAAGTTAGATTACAATTTCTCTCTTATATTTAATTAAAATAAAATACCTAATCTAATTGAAATAGTAGTAATTGTATTTAAATTTACATGAGATTTGTGAATCTGCAGATATTTAAAAGTCCAATTTAAATGTAGCCCTTAATGATTTACCCATTAATCAAATTTAAGTGTGCTCTATTCATTGCTCAATAGTTTGGAGAATAGGAAGAGTTGCATTGAATAATTAAATGTAGACTAATCAAATAGGAGAAATAAATAGTTTGGAGAATAGAAATAGTTGCATTGAATAATTAAATGTAGACTGATGAAAGAAAAGGTTCAAAGAATGCAAATTGAAAAATTATATATATATATATATATATATATATATAAGAGAACCCTAGACCCGCCTACGTGGCATCACCACAAACCTAGATTCCCTTTTAATTTGTTTATTTTCAATATTAGCCTTCCCCTTTCCCGAAAAGTTCTGACTTTTATGTAAAGTTATGACTTTTATGAATAGTTGCGATTTTTTATGATAAGTTGTGACTTTTATGAAAAATTGTGACTTTTATGAAAGGTTGTGACCTTTCCGAAGGGTTGCAATTTTTCCAAATAGTTTTGACCTTTCCAATAAGACATAATATACATTTGTTCACACTACCATTTGTTGTCTATAAATAGAGGAATTTCCTCTCAGTTTAAAATAATGAAAATTCTGAACTACTTTTTCATCTTCTACACAATTAAATATTCATGTACTTTGCTTCTGTTGAGTGACTCACTGACACCATTGTTTTTGTATCAATACACTGGTGAATAGAACCGTTCTATCCTAAGAGAATCTATTCCTTTAAACATCGGGTACTAGAGGGGAATAATCTCCATTAGGGGACATTGTGCATTCAGTGGGCTCAAGTTTTTCCTTTCTGTTTCACTCTATTGTTATAAATCCTGGTATATTTTTTTACAGTCATTAATTTATGTTTATGTTATTATGGATAAACGATAACATATTATTTTCATTTTTCTTTACATTATTAATGTTCGTTACTACGTAATCTTGTATGTAAGATAATATATTGTTTTAGTTTTAAGGACGGATAGGTTTTAAGTATTGATTTATAAATTTCGTGATATTAAATTCCCGCGCGAAGCGCGGGTAATTTTACTAGTAGCTATAAAAAGGTAAGAAAAGATTCTTGAATTCTTACTCACCATTTTTATAGAGGCTCTTGCATAATTTTAATTTATTAATTAATTACATCTTCTTTTTTGTTCTTGAAGAGAAAGCAACAATTTGAGAGGATGAGAAGTAACTAGAGTTATTGGCGTCTAGAGTTTGATTAGTCAGTGACATCAACTTCACTAAACAAAGTTCAACACAAATTTATTGTAAAGCACAATGTTTATGTATCATTGTATATGAAAGTTTAGACACATATTATTATTCCGACATGTAATATTTTAATTTTGAGCAATTTTCACATATAGCAAACACAAAATTCATATTTGTATGCTATAGCAAAGTTTGCATAATTGCGCTCCATAGCAAACATATATATGTATAATTTGTTATACATATACAAAAAAAACCAGTTGTATAATTCGCTATACATATTGATACGCTCAAATTACACCTCCTTTCAGAAGCATAAGCGATCGTTATCAAGTAAAGAACCCAACTTGTAGGTTGGGATTGATCCCACGAGGAAAATGGTTTAGACTTTACTTTTAACCAACAATTATATTCGATTAGTCAAATTATTTCCAGAAACAGGTACTAAAAAGGGGGGTTGTGCTTGTGTAAAACAAATAGTAAGACTTAATAATGTAATCAATAATTAAATTCAACTTTGGTTGTTATCAAGATAAGAGAAATAACTAGGGTACGCGTGTTTCCCATAATCTCATAACGCAGTAATCCTAGTAATAGCAATCCTTTTCTAGTGTATTACATGCAAAGTGATAAGTTCGGTATCTCTAAATCCTTGGTCCGGCATCTAGAGAATTTCACCCCGCACCTTGGTCCGGCTACGTGTGTATAATTTACTAACCCTTACCTTTACCTCATAGTAGACATCATAATCGATGTTTGGCTTAGTTATTACTTCGCACCAATCGACACTAGCCTATTAGATAGTATCACACTAAATCTATGTTGATAATTCTTTTCTTGTTAATTACCTCCTTGGTCCGGCAAGTAGTAACAAGGCGAGTTCTAACGTTGGCCACCGTTAAAAAGACTTCTAAACGAAAGAATTATCAATGCATGCAAAATACTAGTCAAGAATTGCTTATTTACTATTCATACTTTGTTAATCGATCATGGTTCCCACAACCCTAGTTGTGGATTTAGTTACTCATATTAGCAAGAACACAATTCATAATCGTAGATGGAGAAATCATGAACTTACGTCAAGAGAATAGTAAACCCAAAAAATTAACTTGAATTGCAAAGCCAAAATCTTCAAAACGAACTTGGGAAATCAATAATTGCTAGGGTTGCAAATTAATCTCCAAAGTTACAAAGCAAAAATAGAATAATAGTGTCTAACCCCCAAAAACGAGGTTTACATGTCCTATTTATAGAAAACAAATCCTAAATAAAAAAGGAAACAAATTAAGGAAAGTTTTGTTCAGGTACGTGTCTTCGATCCACGAGACTGACTTACGGACCGTCGATTGATCTACGGTCCGTAAGTCCCTTCCGTCACTCGGGACTTAGAAAATATTTCAGCATCCAACAATCAGCTTCTCTGAAGCAAACGACGGACCAGCAGCACGGATCGTAGATCGACCCACGGTCCGTCAATCCCTTCCGTAGCTCCATACTTAGCATCTTCAAAA